>NC_062560.1:104993789-105296549 GCF_016906955.1 Phacochoerus africanus | reverse complement strand
TTCTTTTCTTTTCTTTTCTTTTCTTTTCTTTTCTTTTCTTTTCTTTTCTTTTCTTTCTTTTCTTTCTTTCTTTCTTTCTTTCTTTCTTTCTTTCTTTCTTTCTTTCTTTCTTTCTTTCTTTCTTTCTTTCTTTCTTTCTTTCTTTCTTTCTTTCTTTCTTTCTTTCTTTCTTTCTTTCTTTCTTTCTTTTTTGTCTTTTTTCATTTTCTAGGGCTGCTCTTGCGGCACACGGAAGTTCCCAGGCTAGGGGTCTAATCGGAGCTGTAGCCTCCGGCCTATGCCAGAGCCACAGTAACGCGGGATCTGAGCGGCGTCTTCGACCTACACCACAGCTCACAGCAAGGCTGGATCCTTGACCCACTGAGCAAGGCCAGAGATCAAACCCTCAACCTCATGGTTCCTAGTCGGATTCGTTAACCACTGCGCCACGAAGGGAACTCCACTTTATTTCTTTAACAAATAAATGAATGCTTTTTTTGGGTATGGTTAGGGGATTGGGCCAGGGTGAGAGTTCCTGTGCACAAGTAGAGGCTTGTGTGGTTTGACTCTCCTATCAGTGCCGAAGGAGGGAGTACACAGGCTTTTGTATCAGCTTGCCCAAATGTGAGGCAGAAGAGGGAGGAAAAAGGGGTCAAGCTTGAAAGTTGTCAGCAGTCAAACATCCGAAAATGGAGTCAGATTCCTCATTATAGGCCCCCTGTCAGGCGGAAAGTTGTAGTTACATTTAGAGCCCACACAGATGATCCAGGATAATCTACCTCAGGATCTCTAACTTAATCACATCAGCCAAGTTCTTCTTGTCATACAGGGTAACATTGACAGGTTGCAGGGCATTAGAAACTGGATATATTCGGGGACCATTATTCAGCCTACCACAGCCCACCATTGGTTTTGCATTATTAGTGCAAATAGCAACACTGTGAAAACGATTTCTTAGTATTAGGAAAACAGTTGTCATGGACCCCTTAAAAGGATCTCAGAGAACCCCATATGTCCATGGGCCACACTTTGAGAACCGGAGCTCTGTGGTATGTAGGTAGCCATGGAATGGCTGAGTTTGTCGGGATGCACATCTTCAGTTTTACTTGATACTGTCAAATTGTTTTCCCTGAAGGTTGTAGACATTTGCATTCCCACCACTTGTTTCCCCACATCCTCACCAACACCTGGTGTTATCACCTTTAAAATTCTTTGCCATTATGACAGATGTGACACAAATCTTGTTCTCGTTTTACTTTGTATTTCTTTGATTTTAAGTGAGGTGGTTGTTATTTTTTCATATTATCTATTGGCCAGATCGGTTTCCTCTTTCTCCACCTATTCTGCTATTGTGTTGTTTTTTTCTTAGTGTTTTAGTGAGCTCCTTATATATTTTAGATACTAATATATAAGTACAAGAAATAATATAAATATATAAAATAATACAAATATGTTTTCCTCATATTGTAACTATGTGGCTTTTATCATTTGAAAGTTTTAAATTTAAATATACTCAAACGTCCATTTTCCCTCTATTGTTTGTGCCTTTAGTGTTGAATTTAATAAATCCTTTCTTAGGTCTGCTAGAGTCTCTTAAATTTGTTTCTAAAAAGTTTTACAACATTCCATTTGGGTCTTTAAATCATTGGAATTTATTTTGCGTAAATGATGTGAGGTGTAGTTTTCTAACGTCTCATTTTCAATCCAGAAAGCACAACTGTTTAAATAATCTATTTTTTTCACCACTGAATTATGATCCCATCTCTTTCATATGCCAAGTTTTATATACACATAGACTGTTTCTTGACTTTGTTCCAATTGTCTGCCTATATATTACTGTAGCAATACCACGTTTAAAATATACTGTTCCTGGAGTTCTTGAGGTGGCACGGCAGCTTAAGGATCTGGTGGTGTCTCTGTGGTGGAGTGGGTTCAATCCCCAGTCTTGCAAAGTGGTATGGGTAGCAGCTGTGGCTCGGAGTCTTATCCCCCGCCTGGGAACTTCCACATGTCACAGGTGTGGCCATTACTAATCTTAAAATTTGGTAGAGCAAGTTTCCCTGTTCTTCTCCAAGATCATTTTGTCTATTCTTGACCCTTTACTCTTAATTCCAGTTGGAATTTTGATTGGAATTTCAATGAATTAGCAAGTCAATTTGAGGAGAACTGACGTCTATATACAATTTCCACCTATGAACATGACATATTCATTTATCTAGGTCTTCCTTTATACCCTATATATTATCTTCAGAAAGATCTTATATAACTTTTACTATATTTATTCCTAGATAGCATAGGGTTTTGAAATTTATGGTAAATAATTTTTTTTTTGTCTTTTTACTTATCTAGGGCCACTCCCGCAGCATATGGAGGTTCCCAGGCTAGGGGTTGAATTGGAGCTGTAGCCACCTGTAGCCGCCGGCCTACACCAGAGCCACAGCAATGTGGGATCCAAGCTGCATCTGCAACCTACACCACAGCTCACGGCAATGCCGGATCCGTAACCCACTGAGCAAGGCCAGGGATCGAACCCACAACCTCATGGTTCCTAGTCAGATTCGTTAACCACTGCGCCACGACAGGAACTCCAATAACTTAAAATTTTTAAAAATTAATTCTGCATTTTAAAGTGGTTGCTGCATAAATAAGAATATATATTGTATTAAATAATTTGTAAACTCTTTTAGTTCTATTTTTTTTAGCTTTGGGTGGATTTTCTAATAGGTTATTTTGTCTAAAATCAATGATGATTTTGTCTCTTCCTTTCCAGTTCTAACGTATTAGTTATTTCCGTCTTACTGATATAATATGTCTATGACCTCCAATACAATGATAAATAATAATGGTAATAGGTTATCCTTGACTTCATCCTAATTTTAAGGGGAATGCTTCTAAAATTTCACAATGAGGAGTTCCCTTTGTGGCTCAGTGGGTTACGAACCTGACTAGTATCTACTAGGATACAGGTTTGATCCCCAGCCTTGCCCAGTGGGTTGAGAATCTGGTGTTGCCATGAGCTGTGGTGTGGGTCGCAGATATGGCTTGGATCCTGTGTTGCTCTGGCTGTAGCATAGGTCAGCAACTGCAGCTCTGATTCAACCCCTAGCCTGGGAGCTTCCATATGCCATAGGTGCGGGCCTAAAAATAAATAAATAAATAAAAATTCACAATGATCTTTCATGTAGGTATTTAGGAGAGACCCATTTTCATGTTTAAGTTCCCTTTTATTCTTGTTCCAACCTGTACCCCATACTCTTTAAGTCTATTCTGTTTTAGTTGCTATCAAAATATTTTCATCGTATATTGTATTTTTTAGGGTCTTTAAAGGCTACTGGCTGGCACAGTTATAATAACAGACAAGAAATAAAGTGTGAATTAGCATCACTATAGCTAGTGGTTGAAAGAGAGGTTTTGAGTTATATCATTTGGATTTGCATCCAAAGCTGCCATTTACTGGGGAGCCAGGTCACTGAAGATTTTTTTTTTGTCTTCTGTCTTTTTAGGGCTGCACCCACGGCATATGGAGGTTCCCAGGTTAAGGGTCTAATCGGAGCTACAGCTGCCAACCTACACCACAGCCACCACAACGCCAGATCCTTAACCCACTGAGTGAGGCCAGTGATCAAACCTGCAGCCTCATGGTTCCTAGTCAGATTCGTTTCTGCTGCGCCATGACGGGAACTCCCCTAAAGATTTTTAAGTCTCAGATTCTTCATGTGCATAAGGGGTATGATAATATCTACTTTAGATTCATTCATTGAACAAATATTTATTGAGACAGTCCTGTTTTAAGCACTGAGGACAAACCAGTGAATGAACAGTAAAAATCCATGGCCTTATGAAGCTTATATGGTTGTAATGAGGATTGAAAGAATTAGTGATGTATTCCTAGTATTTGGCACAGTACTTAGCACATAATAACTTCTTGATAATTGTTATTTATTGCTATTATAATGGTTGTTCTTATTCTCCTGGAGGATCTTGCAGCATAAAAGACCTAGGTTGGTCCACTGATTCAATAAATACTTATTTTGCACCTATATCAGGCTAGGTATTTTGCTAAGAAATAGGGCTAGAATTTTGGGGAACTCTCTCCTCAGGGCCCAAATTTCATCAAATCAAAACATTACAAGTAATGATTCAGAAGAAAATTGAGGATCTTTCCTTCTCATTTGGAAGCATTTTTGCTTCATCTGGCACTTGAAGCAGATTTTCTTTTTAACAAAAAATTATTGTTGGACTTCCCGTTGTGGCTCAGCAGTAATGAACCTGTCTAGTATCCATGAGGTTGCAGGTTCAATCCCTGGCCTCGCTTAGCGGGTTAAGGATCCAGCATTGCCATGAGCTGTGGTGTAGGTTGCAGATATGGCTTGCATCTGGCACTGCTGTGGCTGTAGCTCAGGCTGGCAGCTGTAGCTCTGATTTGACCCTCTAGCCTGCGAATTTCCATATGCCACAGGTGTGGCCCTAAAAAGAAAAAAAATATTGTTGAAATTATCAAATATTTTCAAATACAGAGAAAATAATATAATGAACACACAGTGCCTATTGTTCAGCTTCAACAATTATCAGTGATAGTCACTCTTATTTCAATATATATCTCCACTCACTCTCCCCCAATATTTTGAAGCAAATCCCAGACATCATATCATTTCATCTTTAACTATTTCGGTGTGTAGGCACAGTTGTTTTAATCAACCCTGCACATTCTTACTATGACACTCATTATTCCCAGTCTATAGTCCGATATAGTAAGTCTTCTAAATCAGGAAGACTGAGATGGGCTTAGGAAAATCAGAAACTAATAGGCTCTTTTTCCATGAGGCAATTCTATAGTAGTTAAGATAGAAGAAGCACAGGCCCTTTGATAACTATTTTCCAGGAAAATAGAATTCTGGCAAGCATGATCAAATATGAAGCATTTTGGTTTCCGAGACAAAGGGTAAAAAGGTATTGCCAGTGAAAAGGACATAGAATTTTCTTTTGTTGTTCAAAAAGAGATTTATTTAGAGGAAGAAATTGTTTTGCTTTTGGTACATTGTGATGTCTATATGCTATCTCAACTTCATTTATATGGTTTAAAACAAGTAATAGATGTTTACCATCTCACTTCTCCTCCCTTCTTTCATTCTCCCCGAAAGCTCAAAGAGTGAGTGGCTAATTCAGTTACTGCAGTGGTCATCAACCTTTTTATGTGAAAGACCAGAGAGTAAATATTTTAAGCTTCGTAGGCTAAGGCAAGCCCTCATGACAAAACATTTTTTGACCAAAATGTCAGTAATGGCAAAGTTCAGAAATCCTGGTCTAGGACAGGGCCCAGGCATTGATCTAGATGAAAAGTTCCCCAAGTGAGTTTCCAAGTGATGGCTTCTATCTATTCTCTATATGTGGGCTGAGGGCTCAGTGACAACTTGGATAATTCATATCAACAAACAATAGTGAATTTTCAAGAAAATATGATTCTTGCTCTTCACTGACAACGTTTTTTTTTCTTTTTCTTTTTTTTTCTTTTTAGGGCCACACCCATGGCATATGGAGGTTCCCAGGCTAGGGGTCAAATCGGAGCTACAGCTGCCGGCCTACACCACAGCAATGCCAGATCTGAGCTGCATCTGCGACCTACACCACAGCTCATAGCAACGCCAGACCCGTAACCCACTGAGTAAGGCCAGGGATCAAACCCACCTCCTCGTGGATACTATTCAGGCTCATTACCCCTGAGCTGCACCGGGAACTTGCAGACAGCTTTTTTTTTTTTTTCTTAAGCTGTTAATAAAATGTTAAATATATGGGTTTGAGGTCCTTCTCCTTTGTTTTATCTCGTCCAACCTGTGGAATAGTATCGAGGACACTGAAGGCTTAGATAAGCCTTTCCTTGGTAATAGGGAAGTTTATAATAAATAGAGTTTATGTGTTTATTTGAGGAGCATCTGCTATGAAACACTTAGGAATCTGACTGGCTTAGGGAAGACTGGAAGCTTTCCAGAAGTGTCTACCTAACTGGTGCTTTCAAAGGAGACTGCACGAAGTCCTAAGAGGCATGAATCTGGAATTGGAAAATGTAGAAAATGTAACTTCTTCCAGTTCAGGCTAATGAGATGAGGTGGGGCCCAGGGAATATTAGTGGAGGTTGATTAAGGCATGCAAAAAGCACCCAAGAGAAATACTGAAAGGATTTATATTGCGAGGATTCAAAACAGTGTAATGCCAGGGGAGGAGGAAACATTGTGTGGGTAACTGTTTCTCACAGTTTGGTCCTCAGATCATTTACAAAAGAACTGCCTGGGTTATTTGTGAAAATACAGATTTTTTTCAGGCCCCACCCAAACCTTCTGAATCAAGACTAGTGTGGGGCCCTGGAATATGTATGTTTAACAGTCTCTCTGAGTATTTCTGACATGTCCCCAAAATTGAGACGCAGTGGTGTAAGCAGAACTTTGGCTCTAGAGAGAGAGTGATCAAGATAACAGTGGAATCTGAAATAAAGATGTCCTTTGCCTTAGGAAAGAATGTCTTCCTGAGAAGCTGTGTGTTAATAGATTTTCCAAATTTACATTTAGTGTACCTGCACCAGTGGGACTCATTATTACTCAAAGGAAGCCAAAGGTTTGGACTTTCATTGAATGAATGTTTATGTTCAACAAATTTTTTCAAATGTTTGGAGGAATGTAATGTCATAATATTAGCCAGCTCTCTAAAAGAACACAGGCATTTAAAAATATTCACTTTTATACCTATTTCTGTGATCCTTTAGCGTTTTTGCCTTTCACGAGAACGTTTTGTGTCAATTTTAAGCTAAGAAAATAGAGTGAATTAGGTTTAATTAATTTTGACAACCATGATAACATGCTTGTTATGATTATATAAAAGAGAGTTTTGTGGCTTCCATATCTGTTGCATCTCATGTTCAAACAAAGATCTCACATTGGAGCAGAAATATGCTGATTAGATGAGTAACATTAAGTACAAAATTGTATTGTGCTGGGTGCATTTGAATTCTACACAAAGAACAGACTTGGATCTGATTATCCCTGTCTCTGATTGCTTTGTCATTCACAGTTTTGATAAATCGTTTAATCATTTAGTCAATTGATAATTTGCTATTGAGTCAACAGAATGTTAAATTGCAAACCTTACTTATGAAAGTCTGAAGACTAGTTGGATTCTCATCTGCTGCATTATTTAAGAGTGTATATACAATTGTTCTAATTTTTCCTACTGTCCTTAATCACTTCCACTTGATTTGATAAGGCCCTTGCAGGCTCTCTGTAAGATTTTCATTTTGACAGGATGATGATAATACATGGCACGTTGAGAATTACAGGAAATCCAATAGAGGAGAATAATGGCTTTATAGTGTGGAAATGTAGAGTCTCTATTTAGAAAATCAAATCAGTGGATAAATGAAACGCATTGCCATCTTGTTTCCAAATTATCTGTTCAATGAGGCCCATGTCATTCCACAATGGTTTCAGTGTAAAGGAATCCAGAAGAGTGTAGAGTCTCAGAATTAAAGATTGTTAGGGTTGGGGATTTCCCACTGTGGTGCAGTGGAAACAAATCCAACTAGTATCCATGAAGAGGCAGGTTTGATCCCTGGTCGGGGATCTGGTGTTGCCCTGAGCTGTGGTGTAGGTCACAGACACGGCTTGGATCCTGGGTTGATGTGGCTGTGGCCAGCAGCTGTAGCTCTGATTCGACCCCTACCGTGGGAACTTCCATATGCCACTGGTGCAATCCTAAAAAGAAAATAAATAAATAAATAAGTAAATGAATAAATAAATAAAATTGTTAGAGCTGGAAGAAACTTGGGATTTCTCAAACTGAATGGCTGAAAGGGCCAGGTAATTAACAAAAGTGAGTGACGGGCAGCAAACTGCAATATTAAGGGGAGCTCCTTCCCCCTGTTGCCTGTGGAAATGTGGACTGTTTCCTAATCTGATTTTTTGAATGATGCCAAAATATGGTCCTGCCTGTTCATTCTCTTGCTGAGTAGCTTCCAGGACCTGGGACTCGTTCCTCTCAGTCACAGCTGATTGGATGAGGGAGAGAGATGCTTGCCTTTGAGGGATGCTGCCCGTCCATAGGCTGGCAGCTAACTTTTGTGGCCCAGGCTTAAGGCGAACAGGGACAGATTATTCCCTTGGGAAGTTTGATTCATGACACAAAGGAGATTTACCAGTTGGTAGGCTAGCAGAAAGAAGTAGACACAGAGATTGCAGCCAAGTCATGTTAATTGCAGAGCACTCGACACAAGGTCATATCCTTCTGGAACTGAGGTCCTCAGAGTTGCTTGGGATCTAGACCCATTTACCACCTGCATTCCTATGCTAGCTAAGATATTTTCTGTTAACAGCGATCTGAACCTGAGAGAAATGGACATACTATATTCAGAAATGTGTGTGTGCAGGGTTTGGTTAATTGGAGACAATTGTACTTACCTTTCAGAGTGGTGTAAGAATTGAATAGAATATGCAAAATGGTCTAGCTTAGTACCTGACACATAGTAGACACTTTGTGTTACCTTCCTGGTTCCCTTCCTCTCTGCTCCTCCACCCTTCATGTATTTACATCTAATATTGGTTCCACCAAGGGCAGGACAGCAGTATCTGTGACTCAGGCCAGTGATGAATACAGTATATTAGCCAACTGTTACCTGAAAGGCCCCTGTCATTAACCCACATTTTTCCAGACTCATGTCTTGAGGGGAATTGGTGAAAGATTCTGCACCCTGACCCTGTCTGCCTGTATCTGTCAGGATGCAGTATAGGAAGCAGAAACCATGCTAGGTATTTTCAGTAAAAAGGGATTCAAAAAGGAAATCAGATTAAAAAAACACAAAAAACAAAAAACAAACAAACAAACAAAAACTTGGAAAGGTTGGCGGAGTGAAATCTAGGCTAGGCTTAAAGTAATGGCACCCAGAATCTTATAGAACCAATGCACAAGCTGGCTACTACCTCTGAGACCACCACTGGAATGCTTGAGTTCAAGAACACAGCACCATGCCTGCGGCTCAAGGAACAGAAGCTGGAGTCAGGAAATATCATTGTCACTGATGTGCTGCATCTTGATACCCACAAACCTGGAGACTAGCTGCTGGTACACTGTTGCAGAACATTCTTATGTCTGCATGACCTTGACTGCCAGGGTAAAGGAGTCCATGGGAGCAGGGAAGTTGGTCTTGGCTTCATTTCTGCCTTCCAGATCTCACATAAATGCACATATTTGGTAGAAGCTATTTCAAACCCAGAATTTAAGCTGCAAAAGAGTCTGTGAATTGCGGTTTTCAGTTTTCCAGTCTTTAGAGAACAGAAGGCTCACTAGAAGGAAGTGGGAATAAAGGATGAGCAAGCCAATACCCAGTGTCTGCAACACTGTCTACCATACTAGTCAGTGAAACCCTCAGGATCTCTCTGTACTGGGCCTGCCACCTGGTACCATCTAAATTCTAAACTACAGTGAAAACTATTGATGTTGCTAATTCTGATAAAACATTTTTGTTGTTTTGTGTCTGTCCTTTACCTTCCCCAGTTCTCACCTTGAGACTTGAAGGTGGCAAAAAAATTAAGGAGAAAGTATTATTTCTGCCAGTTAACAATTGTGGCACCACTATTCAATCAAATTATAACCTGACCTCACATTTCAACAAAACAAATTCCAGATGGAGTAAATAGTTAAGCGTAATTAATAAAACAAGCGACCCAAAGGAAAAAACCAAAATACATATAATTTAGGAGAAGGGAAGGCCTTTTTAAACATGGCATCAAGGACAGAAAACATAAGGGAAAAGACAAATAGATTTGAATTTGAATGTATAAAAGTCAAACCTCTATATGCCAAAGAACCAGAAAGACAATGACATGCTGACAAAAATTTGTATGGTATGACAAATGGTTAACACTGAAGAGTGTTTACAAATCAATAAAGAAGATAAACATTCCAATAGAAAAAAAAGGGCAAAAGACAAAGACAGGCAATTTACAAAGGAACAAATACAAATAGCTAATGGAAAAAGTAAGAGAAGTTCAAATTCATTTACAATAAAAATTGAAAACTAAACAAAAATGCCATGCCATTTTAAAAAATTTCCATTTTTTGCCTATCATTTGAACCTGTCAAAGAAGAGTAGTAATGATAATAGCCAGTGTTGACCTGGGCATGAGGAAATAAGCACTTTTGAATCCAGCTGTTGGGAATATAAGTTGGTATAATCCTTCTGGAGGGTAAGTTGGCAATATATTTCAAAAGTATTAAATACGAATGCTCTTTAACTGAGTTATTACAATTGTAGGCATCAATGCTAAGGAAATAATCAGATAGGTTATTTGTAAGGAAACTCCTACAATATTATTTTACAACGTTGAAAATTAAGAGATGATCTGGATACTTTAACAATATGGAATTGGTTAACTAATTATGATGCATCTGTAAGTGAATCAGTGCACCCATGTGTTGGACTACAATTTGGCCATTGTAAATAATGTTATAGGAGAATGACATGGAAAGATGTCCACGATATATCGCTAAGTGCAGAAAGCAGGCAATGAGTGTGTGTGTTTTGAGTGATAACAATGTATGATTCATAGAAAGACAGGAAGGAAATCAATTAAAATGTTAATGAGAGTTATTTCTGGGTGGTGAGGTGGTGGATGATTTTAACATTTTGTGCTTTTCAAATTTTTATTCCCTTTTTTTGCATTAAGGAAGCATTAATGCTTCCTTAATGCTATTACCTAGGGAAAAAATTAAACATTGGTATTACAATGTAAGCTCTTTTGGTTTGTTCTTTTGTCTAAGGCAACTGAATGAGGATAAATAGAATGTGTTAGGTAGTAGTTTGGGGCCGGTTCCGGCCTATTTAGCCCTATGCTAAATTTCTATAAGCCATAGATTGTGCTGGTTTAAGGGGAAAAATGACTGGAAAACTTGCATTACTCCATCCTGCAAACACAAAGACAAATGCTTTCTCTGACACTTGTTTTTCAACCTTCAATGGCCACTGAATGTCACTGTGGTTCCAAGGAAATGCAGTGAAGATCCAACTTCTTTGGTCATGGTAATGACTGTGGAGACTGCGGCAGGAAAAATAAACAGGCAAATCAGTCCCAGAATTATCTAGAGGCCTGCACAATGCCTACAACCTCCTATTTCTACAAACAATACTTTGGGCTGATAAATGAGCAATGAGAACAAAGTGTTTGAGTCAATACTTCTCAGCATCTAGGACTTTCAAAGTGCCATGGACTAAGAACCAAAAGCCTCAGCTTGTGATCCTAGTTCTGTCAAACCCTGGTCAGATTCTTCAATGGACAGATGGGGAAACTGAGCTCAGACGTGATGAATAGCCTCAGGAGGTGGAAGAGTGTCACCCAATAGGCAGACTAAGGAAGAGTGTCGCCCAACGGGCAGACTACTTTGGGCACCAGCCAAGCAAGAGCACCAACTAAGGATGCCCTTCTTGGAGGCAGAGGCTGCATAGGATTCATCTCCATAACACTAGTGTGTGGTACAGGGTCTGGCACAATAGTAGGTGCTCGGAAAAGTTGGAATGACATCCCTGACTATTACCCCCCTAGCCTGGATTAGGTGTCCCTCCTCAATGGTGCCATAGTATTTGTACCTACTTCTGCCGTAACAGTTATGACGTTGAATTACAATGATCCATTTACACGTGGTTGGATGCTTGAGGCTAGGGAGTGTGTCTTTCGGTATAGGCCTCAGCACTTAATGCAAATGAAAGAGTTTTAATGATTCCTCCCTGCTCTTCCCAATTCCCCTGCACACCCAAGGGGTAGATCATGGTAACTAGAAAATCCTCCCCCCTCTTTTTTCCCAGAATGAGCTGAGTCACAAGTTTTACAAGTTTGGAGAAGCTGGAGTTGGGTTAGAGGCAGGAATGAGAGGTCCAGGAGCAGGGAAGGTTAATGAGGCAAAGCAGCTGTAAGTGGATGAAGGAAAAAATATCCCATTGGTGGGATGGTTGGAGAGAGAGGCTGAGACTAAAAGACATGTCAAGAGGGGGTTGATGAGGTTGTATGTAATGTACATGTTTCTTCTATCTTCCCTGTGAAATCTTCACCATAATTTTTTTTCTTTTTCCTTTTTTCTTTTTCTTTTTTTTTCTTTTTAGGGCAGCACCCGTGGCATATGGAAGTTCCCAGGTGAGGGGTTGAATGAGAGCTGCGGCTGCCGGCCTACATCCACAGCCACAGCAGCTCGGGATCCAAGCCATGTCTGTGACCTACACCGCAGCTCATGGCAATGCTGGACCCTTAACCATGAGTGAGGCGAGGGATCGAACTCGTGTCCTCATGGATTCTAGTTGGGTTCGTATCTGCTGCACCACAACAAGAACTCCCTTTTTTTCTTTTCCACCATAGTATTCAATGCTTGTCAGTAGCTTTTCTTTTGGTGGTGTGTGAAGTATCAAGATTTGTGGGCCAAAATCAATGCGGCCCATGGCGAATTGCTAATCTGCAGGTTACAGCAGCTCATCACACATTCCCTCCTGTTCCATGCTCTTTCCAGGAAAGCCAGTTTGTCTTATTTACATAGCCCTGTCATAATTGTGTATCCTGATATCTGAGAGCCTCAGAGACCAAGTGCAACTATGTAAAGTAACCCCCAAGTGAACAGAGTGGCTATTTCTACAGTGCTGATCCCTTTCTTTTTAGCTCATTACTTTGACTCATTAGTAAAAAGGGGAAAATAAGAGAGAGAGAGTTACTCTGAACTGTGAGTCCCACTGTCCCTTTCCTTGGACACTCCCTTGTCTGTTCTCCATATCATCCTGTTTCCTATCTGAACCATCCCCACTCCATCCTGTCTGCCTCTTCCCTGGTGATCTGCTCGCTGTTAAGTCTCCAGGCCATGACTCTTGTAGATGTCCTGGACTCCTCTTTTTCTTTTTCAGCCTTTATCCAACTCATCAGCAAATTTTTTGGCTCTACTTCAAAACAGAATCTGACATCTTCTTATCACTTGTACTGCTGCCACCCGGGCCAAACTGGCTGCGTCGCCGCACAATTATGGAGAAGGATAGAAGGCACGGTTCCTGCACCACCTGGTCTTTAGGGGTGATTGAGCAAAACGGAAAGCAGGAGGGACTGGTCCAGTTCCTGGCGGGCTGGCGTGTCTTTGCATTTCCGTGCTGGGAGGGCTTTCTGTCTGTCATGGAGTGACGTGCGTTCGTTGCTTTCTTCTTTCTTTCTTCTTTCTTTCTTTTCTCTTCTTTCTTTTCTTTTTTCTTTCTTTCTTTCTTTCTTTCTTCTTCTTTCTTCTTTCTTCTTCTTCTTCTTTCTTCTTTCTTTCTTTTTTCTTTTCTCTTTCTTTCTCTCTTTTCTTTCTCTCTTTCTTCTTTTTCTTTTCTCTTTCTTTTTTCTTTCTTTCTCTCTCTCTCTCTCTCTCTCTCTCTCTCTCTGGTTTCTTTTTCCTTTTAGGGCCACACTTGCAGCATATTGAAGTTTCTGGGGCCGGGGGTCAAACTGGGGCTGCATCTGTGACCTACACCACAGCCACAGCAACATGAGATCCTTAGCCCACTGAGTGAGGCCAGAGATCGAACCCGAATCGTCACAGAGACAATGTCGGGTCCTTAACCTGCTGAGCCACAAGGGGCAACTCACAGGTGTCTTTTTCAAAAACTGAAGTCAAATCCTATCACTTCTCTGACTGAGTGCCCAACAGCTCCCCATTTCCATCAAAGAAAAACCCAAAGTCCTTCTGGCAATCTTTAAGCCCCTCCATAAAGTCACTGATTTCATGTTTTTCTCACCTATGATTAGTCACTGCACTGTAGCCCCTTAAGTGATTTCCTTGTTGTTCCTCAAACACAGCAGGCATGCTCTTGCTCAGGGCCTGTGCTTACCGTTCACACTGCCTGCAGTGATCATTCACTTGGGTCTCAGCTTAAACGCTGACCGCAACAGGAATTCCCACTGTGGCGCAGTGGTTAAGGACTTGACATTGTCTCTGTGAGGACGTGGATTCGATCACTGGCCCCACTCAGTGGGTTAAGGATCCGTGTTGCTGCAAGCTGCAGTGTAGGTGGCAGATGCGGCTTGGATCTGGTGTTGCCGTGGCTGCGGTATAGGCTAGCAACTGCAGCTCCGATTCAACCCCTATCCCGGGAACTTCCATATGCCACAGTTCAGCCCTAAAAAGAAAAGAAAATGCTGACCACAACAGATTTTGTGCAAGTCCTTCCTTTGGGACTGTGATCTCAGGAAGCAAGAGTGAGGGGAAAGCACATCAGGGGAGAAGCACGAGCCAGTATAAGGATCAATTGGGGAACTGACCACAGTTATGGGTTGTTGTTTCCACAATCCTGCTGTGTATCTGGGAAGGTTTATGAAAGATGGTTTGGCACCATTCTCTGGGGGTGAGAAAAGGAAGAGCATTTCTCCATCAGCTCCACATTCCTCATGCAGGACTGGCTTTGTAATCTGCAGGACTCAGTGCAAAATGAAAATGCAGGGCCCCTTGTTCTGCTTAGGCTGGAGGAAGAACTTGACAATGTTAGCAGTCCTCTCTTTGTTCCTCCATTACTCTTCTTTTCCATATGGCCAAGGAGCTAGGGAAAGTTGCATGTACTCCCTAGCACCATCTCTACCCCCAGGGGGTCATGACAGCCATATACTGGGGGATGAACAATGCAGTTTTTCATTCTTATTCTTCCTCGGGTCTGTGACTTTCCCTAGACTGCTATCTTCCTTCCTCTAGTTTGTGGCCTCAGTTGGGTGATGGATATTAATTTGGAAAATGACATGCTGTCACCGACCTTCTGCTAGAGACAACTCTTCTTCCAAGTGTTGTTTTGAGTAGGCAAACAGCAAAATAGGAATGGTCTTGACTTTCCATCTGTGGCGAAGACCACTGGTCGGTTGCTAAAACATATTCTCCCTTTCTTCCTAGGAACATGGTGCACAGCTATGCCTTCTACAGTCCTCTGTGCAGTAGGTTTAGGCATTGGACTAAGTTCTCCCCAGTAGAATACAAATGCAAGTGATGTGTACCATGTCTAGGACTTAAGAAATTAAATATGCCTCCTTTACCCTACAACCCATGGCATCCTAAGTTAATCAAACAGATGACATTCTTGTTTAAGAGATAGAGGGGCAGCTCCCTAAAAGGAAACCAGATCCCTACATGAGCATGGCTCACAACTACCTTGCTCATCTGGACTATGTACTTATATTACAAATGTACAAGAGAGATACATCACCTTCTTTTTTAAAATCACCCTTGTCAGTACTGTTTGTTATAGTGCTCATCATTTTGCCCTCAAACACTGTAAAGGTGCTTTATATAGACTCGTGCCAGAGCCCCAAATTCAAGTTAGTACCTGCTTGTTGCAGTTAAATCTTGCTTAGGTAAAAGCAAGCCTCATTACACCTGTAAACAGAGGTGGCATTATTCCCATAGTGGGAATGTTTGCACAGATGCAGCCATAATAGCCCTTCTCCTTCTGGAGTTGGAAAATGACCTGGCCAAAATAATGGGTCAGACTGAAGTTGACATCAAGGGTGTAGTCTGCCTCTAGAAAGCCCAAATGGCCCACATGGAGACTGAATTCATGGAGACCTTAGCCTCATTAACAATAAGCACAAATCAATTGAGTTAATGATCCCAGGAGAAAAAAGCCTAAAAGTATGGTGACTTGTTTTCTTGAAAAGCAGTGAACAAAACCTTTACAATTCTGATAAAAGGGCCTAGATATGGAAGAGGAAAATCACATTTTTCATTCTAACTTGATTCTACGGTTACTAAAGATTGTATTCTGTGGGAAATTTCACTTAAACGGCTTATTAGAGCTTCAGATTTTCTTGACCAGAGAAAAGTAGGGTTGTCAAAGAGTTGCCAAACCTCAAAGACACTTGATACAAGGTATTCTGAATCTTTATGGTACAGAAAAGCTATCCTTTCTTTAGGTGGCTGGAAGTGGAATCTTTTGTCTTCCTAGAAAAGTCACAGAAGGCTTTTGTTGATTTCATGAAAGCAGAATTGTGGGTTTAAGAAACATCAGCTGTGTCACCTTCTTGAAGACACTGAGAAATGCACACCCTTTAAACATGAAGGAAGTAGAGTGTAAATTATGTTAGCTGGAAGTTTAAAGGGTGATCTTAGAAACGTAATTCTTTAGCAAGTAAGATTTACTCCTCTTTATAATTGGGGGAATAGGAGGTGAAACCACATAAAGAACTAAGCCCATGTAAGAATTAAATATTTGTTTGCCTTCTAAAGGAGATTGAAGCATTAAGTCATAAAGATTTCTTTGAAAAAAGTCTTTGATAATAAATTTCCATCTCTCTCAGGGGGGAAAAAAATGCCACCTGTTTAGCACCAGGTGGTATTAAGTAGTTGATGGAAGTTTTTCAAATAGCCAGCATGTATTTTGAAGTCATTGGGGAAGTTTTTTGTATATTTTTCCTGAAAGTGAATGCCATTCTCTCCTATATGGAGTAACCAACATTTGTGTGCCATGAACTTCCTGTTACTTCACATCTTTGGATCCTGGAGGAGCAGTGGTTTCCCTTTATTGTCAGGCAATGTCTCGGTTAGCTTGGCTTTGTAACCAACTCCTTCCAACCCCCACACCACACTCCCCCAAACTTAGTGGCTTAGATCATAATCATTTAACTTGCTCACAGTTCTGTTAGTCAGGGATTTGGGCTGAGCAGTTATTTTGCTGGTCCTCTTTGGGGTCACCTATGCACTCTTCCCTCCCACTTCATTATCTCATGAAAGGGCCTTCCATGGGCAAAAGCTAACGAAACTAGCTGGAAGAGAGTCTTGAAATGTAGGTTTTCTGGCTTGCAGTAGTACAAGGGAAGACTATAGAAAGTTAGGTTTGGAGGGTTGTTTCCGTTGTGGTTTCGGGTTTGATCCCTGGCCTCGCTCAGTGGATTGGGGATCTGGCGTTGCCATGAGCTGTGGTGAGGGCCGCAGATGCAGCTCGGATCTGATGTTGCTATGGCTGTGGTGTAGGCCGGCAGCTGTAGCTTCAATTAGACCCCTAGCCTGGGAACCTCCATATGCCACGAGTGTGGCCCTAAAAAGCAAAAAAAAAAAAAAAAAAAACAAAGAAAAAAAAGAGGAGAGAGAGAGAGAGAGAGAAGAGAGAGGAGAGAGAGAGGAGAGAGAGAGAGAGAGAGGAGAGAAGAAGATGGAAGAGAAGACGAAAGAAAGAAAAGAAGAACAAAGAAAGAATAAAAAGAAACGGAGAAGAAACAGAAGGGGAGACGGATAGGAAAAAAGAAAAAGAAACAAGAGAGAAGTAAGAGAGAAGAGAAGGGAAAGTGAGGGAAAGAAGAAGGGGAAAAAAAAAAATTACTAAGAACAAAAAAGAAAAACAAAAAAAGAAAAAAAAAACAAACAAAAAAAAAAAAAAAAAGCAAAAAAAACAAAAACAAAAAAAACCAGAAGGAAAGTAAGAGAGGAGAAAGAGGAATAAAAGACAAGAAAGAAAGAAAGAGAAAGGGGGGGGGAAAAAAGAAGGAAAAAAAAAAAAAAAAAAGAGGGGGGGGAGGGAAAAAAACAAAAAGGGGGGAGGGGGGGGGGAGGAAAAGGGAGGGGGAGGGGAAGGGGTGGGGGGGGGGAGGAAGGAGGGGGGGGGGGGGAAAAAAGAGGGGGGGGAAAGAAAAAAAAAACAAAAAAAAAAAAAAAAGGGAGGGGAGAGGGGGGGGGGGGAAAAAAGAAAAAGGGGGGGGGGGGAGAGGGCGCGGGGAGGAGGAGGGGTGGGAAAGGCGGGGAGGGAAAAAAAAGGGGGGGGAGGGGGGGGGGGTTGAGAGGGGGGGAGGGGAGGGGGAAATAAAAAGGGGGGAGAGGGCAGGGGTGAAAAAGGAAAAAGGGGAGGGAGAAAAAAGGAGGGGGGGGGGCGGGGGGTGCAAAAACAAGAGGGGGGGAAGACACGAAAGAAAGAAAGAAGAATAGAGAAGAAGAAAGAAGAAAGAAAGAAAATAAAAAAAAGAAAAAGAAAGAAAGAAAAAAGAAACGCACAGACACGATAAAAAGAAAAGACCAGAAAGAACAAAACAAACCCAAGGGGAAACACAAACCAAAAAGTAACGAGGCGATGGAGAAAGAAAGAAAATTAGCTGTTCCCTTTGTGGCTCAGCAGTTAGGATCCATGAGGATGCAGGTTCAATTCCTGGCCCCGCTCAGTGAGTGGGTTAAGGATCTGGCATTGCTGTGAGCTGTGGTATAGGTCACAGACATGGCTTGGATCCCGTGTTGCTGTGGTGGTAGTGTAGGCTGGCAGCTGTAGCTCTGATTCAACCCCTAGCCTGGGAACTTCCTAAAAAAAAAAAAGTTAGGTGTGGCCTTAAGTACCCACAGACAATGTGTGACATAAGTACCTACCTCAAAGGATCTTAGTTGAAATGATTAGTGAGATATTGTGCACAAGTTGCGTAATGTAGTACCTGGCACAGAGAAAGCACTAAAAAAGTGGTAGGTAGTGTTGTGTGTATTTGTGGGTCTAAATACATATTCTTATTTATTTATTTATTTTTAAATTACTCAAATGAATTTATCACATCTGTAGTTGTATAATGATCATAACAATCTGATTTCACAGGATTTCCATCCCACAGCCCAAGCACATCCCCCCACCCCCCAAACTGTCTCCTCCAGAGACCATAAGTTTTTCAATGTCTGTGAGTCAGCATCTGTTCTGCAAAGAAGTTCAGTCTGTCCTTTTTTCAGATTCCACATGTCAGTGAAAGCATTGGATGTTGGTGTCTCATTGTATGGCTGGCTTCACTTAGCATGATAGTTTCTAGGTCCAACCATGTTGCTAAAAATGCTAAATACATATATATTCTTAATAGTCACTTTAAATGTATATAACTTGCTTCTGTTGAATAGTTCTTTAAAAACTGGAATTTTGTAATTTTCTTTTTCTTTTGAATTTTTCTTTTTATTCCCTATCCCTTCTTAGACCTCATTAAGAGCTCCATATAGAATATTTTCTGATTTATTTCAAAATGTTTAGCTGACAGAAGTAGATGTTAAGAATTTTTTCCCTATGAAATATCCTAAAAATGTAAATGTAACATGCCAACAGCTTTTAACATATTTCATTTTGCTTCAATGGCTATAACATGTGGGTTACCTCTTGTCTCCAACTTAAGTTGTTGAACTCTATTGAATATGAGTATCCTAGTGACTAATTTTCATTTCATTGCTTTGGTTTTTTTTTTTTTTTCTGCATTTTGTTGCTCAAATTTCTGAGCTTTAAAGTATGATGAAGTTTGCATTCACATAAATCTTGGAGATGACAGTAGGTAGCATTTAAATTTCTTTGTGAAAGCAGCTTCAGATCTGAGTTTTTTTTTTTCCTTTTGCTTTTTAGGGCTGCAGTGAGGCATGTGGAAGTTTCCAGACTGGGGGGCAAATTGGAGCTGCATCTGCTGGCCTATGCAACCACCAAAGCAACATGGGATCCAAGCCACATCTGTGACCTCCACCACAGCTCATGGCAATGCCAGATCCTTAACCCACTGAGCAAGGCCAGGGATTGAACCCGGATCCTCATGGATACTAGTTGAGTTTGTTACTGCTGAGCCACGACAAGAACTCCACATCTGAGATTTTTCATTCCACCAAACTTGGCTAACTTCTCAAGACCCTTGGAGCATTCAAATGGTCTCTTATTCCTCTGAACTCAGTTTTTCCACTAAGGCCAGATTTCTCGGTCCATCCACAAAGGCAGTTTCTGGCTAGAAGAGCATTGTTAAACCTGGTGTTCTCATGGGCACGCTCAGCAGTAGAATAATGCCACTGAGTGGTAGGAAATGAATTGGAAAAGTGATAATGAAGTGAAAAAAAAAGGTGGGGGGGAGTCCTGTATGAGAAACCAGGAAGCATTCCAACTCACGTTTGTCCAGATGGTTGTCAAATGTCAGATATGAGTTATGACAACACGATCTGCATTAGACAACTAGTTAGACCACCTCTGCTCTTGTGCTCTGTCAAATACATACTGGTTGGTCCACTACCCTTGGCCTTACTCCACACATAATTGTCTCACTTTATATTTGTACTTGAAGCATCAACAGGTAGATATATTTAAAATAATTCAGTGGTTCCTATTGTCTTTATGATGAAATTTGCATCTCTTGCCATGGTGGTCAAGGCCTTTCCTATTTGGCCCTTTGCTACCTTTCCATCCAGCCTAAACTCCTTCTGCTCTCCACCTCATGTTGGATATCACACCCACACCCATCCACAGCTCACCACCAATAATCAATAACCCCCAACCACACTCACCAGCCCTAACTATGCCCATTAAGTGCTGCTTACTGGGTCTGTCCATTAGCTCCACTCCACCACCAACCATATCTCAACAGCCCTGGTCACCACCACAACTTCTGCCCATCAGATATGTCTATCAGCAGCAGCTCTACTTACTCCATTTCCCTCTTTCACAACTTTGACTTAGTCCTATTGATTCTCTTTATTATCTCATTAAATGTCTCAGGGGGAGTTCCCGTCATAGCACAGCAGAAACAAATCCAACTGGTGTCTTTGAGGATGTGAGTTCGATACCTGGCCTCACTCAGTGGGTTAAGGATCTGGCAATGCCGTGAGCTGTGGTGTATGTTGCAGATGTGGCTTGGATCTTGTGTTGCTGTGGCTGTGGTGGAGGCTGGCAGCTGCAGCTTCGATTTGACCCCTAGCCTGGGAACTTTGGGGGATTAAGATGGTGGAGTGGAAGGACTGGAGCTCAACTTCTCTCCTAAAAACAAAATTTACAACCAAATACTGAGCAATCTACAACCAAATGGACCCGAAACATTCAAAAAGATATCCTACTCCAGGAGATAAAGAGGAGGCCACATCAAGAGGTAGGAGGGGCGATTACACAATATAAGCAACCCCATACCTCCCACGTGGGAAGCCTCACAGACTGGAAAGTAACTGGTTCACAGAGACTCACCTACAGGAGTGAGAGTTCTGAGCCCCACATCAAACTCCCACGTGTGGGGATCTGACACTGGGAAAAAGAGCCCCCAGAGCATCTGGCATTGAAGGCCAGTGGGGCTTGTGTGCAGGAGCTCAACGGGACTGGGGGAAATACAGACCCCATTCTTAAAAGGTGCACACAGATTTTCATGTGCACGGGGTCCCAGGGCAAAGCAAAGTCTCCATAGGAATCTGGGTCAAACCTGACTGCAGTTCCTGGGAAAACAGGGGTGAATGTGGCTTGTTGTGGGGGAAGGACATTGGAAGCAAAGCTCTTGGGAATATTCATCAGCATGCGTTTCTCTGGAGGTGGACATTTTGGGAAAATCCGGCTCCACCCATCAGTAAACATGCTGGGAAGCCCCAAGCAAACAACAATCCAGGTGCGATCACAGCCCCACCCATCAGTAAACATGCTGCCTAAAGACCCCTCAGGCACAGAGCTGCCTCTAATCTCACCCAGAGACAAAGCCTCACCCACCAGAGGGATAGGAATCAGTTCCATCTACCAGTGGGCAGGCATCAGTCCCTCCCATCAGGAAGCCTACAGCAAGCCCCTGTACC
The DNA here is from genome assembly GCF_016906955.1 of Phacochoerus africanus. Classification (NCBI taxonomy): domain Eukaryota; kingdom Metazoa; phylum Chordata; class Mammalia; order Artiodactyla; family Suidae; genus Phacochoerus; species Phacochoerus africanus. The sequence continues at coordinate 105,275,036 of NC_062560.1, read as the reverse complement.
AACTTCAGCCACAAGGGGGGCAGACGCCAGAAGTAAGAGAGGTTACAACTCTATTATCTGTAAAAAGGTCACCACACCAAAAACCTAAAAAAATGAAAAGACAGAGAACTATAACTCAGATGAGGGAGAAAGAAAAAACCCCAGAAAATCAGCTAAGTGACCAGGAGATTCTAAGCCTCCAGGAAAAAGATTTTATTTAGACTGTTGATGCTGAAGATGATGCAAGGCATTGGAGGCAAAGATGGATAACTTACAGGAAACACTGACCAAAGAGATACAAGATATAAAACTTAAACAAGAAGAGATGCAAGATACAATAACTGAAATAAAAAACTCACTAGAAGCAGCTAATAGCAGAATACAGGAGGCAGAAGAACGAATAAGTGAGGTGGGGGACAGACTAGTGGAAATTACAGATGTGGAACAGAAAAGAGAAAAAAGATTGAAAACAAATGGAGAAAGTCTCAGAGAACTCTGGGACAATGTGAAAGGCACCAACATCTGTATTATAGGGGTGCCGGAAGGAGAAGAGAGAGAGAAGGGGACAGAAAAAATATCCCAAGAGATAATAGCCAAAAACTTCCCTAACATGGGAAAGGAGTCACTCACTCAAATCCAGGGAGCACAACGAGTACCATATAAAATAAACCCAAGGAGGAATACACCGAGACACATATTAATCGAACTGACCAAAATTAAAGACAGAGAAAATCTTGAAAGCAGCTAGGGAAAAGATAAAAGTAACATACAAGGGAACCCCATAAGGTTATTGGCAGATTTTTTTCAGCAGAAACTCTGCAGGCCAGAAGGGAGTGGCATGATATACTTAACGTGATGAAAGGAAAAACTCTCCAACCAAGATTACTTTACCCAGCAAGGCTCTCATTCAGATTTGAAGGAGAAATCAAAACCTTCACAGATAAGCAAAAGCTGAGAGAATTCAGCACCACTAAACCAGCTTTACAACAAATACTGAAGAACTTCTCTAGACAGAAAAGAAAAGGCTGAAACCAGAAACAAAAATACCACAAATGACAAGGCTCACCAGTAAAAGTACATATACAGTAAAGATACCAAATCATCCATGCACAATTATGCCACCAAAATCAGAAATCATGAAAAGAGGAGGGTACAAATGCAGGACACTGGGGATGCAGTTGCAATTAAGAGACCAACAACTTAAAACAATCTATTTTATATATATATATATATATATAGAGAGAGAGAGAGAGAGACTCATATCAAAACTTCAGAATAAATGCAAACCGAAAATCTACAATCAATACACAAACAAATAAGAAAAATCAACTCAAATAGCCTGGGAACTTCGATATGCCCCTGGTGCAGCCCTGAAAAGAAAAAAAAAAGTCTCAGGCATCAGTCCCCTTCTAATTCCTTCACCTTGCTCTACATCAGCCCACCACCATCTCTTACCTGGAATACTGCACCAGCCTTTTGACTAGGCTCCCTGCCTCTGGGGAACCTCTGTCCAATCTGTCCCACTCTGCTAATGTGATTCTTCTGACATCTGACTACAACCCTATCCTCCTCCTTAGCACAGACCATGGTAGCTACTAGAGTTGTCTACTCAATATATCTCTCCACTCTTCTAGACACATGGTAGGATTGCACTTCCCCACCCTCTTGAAGTTAGGTGTGGACCTGACTCGTTTAGCTGGTGAAATGTGAGCAGAAGTGATGCATGACATCTTGGGGCAGAAGCTTTAAGAGCTAGTATAAAATTTGCTCTGTCCTATGTCCCTCTGGTTCCAGGTGGTGGCTGCTCTGTTGGGCTGAGTCGACGAATGTAAGGTTCGCAAACTACCCAGAATAGATATGTAGCATAAGTAAGAAATAAAACCTTATTGTTTGAAGTCACTGACTGTGGAGATTTTACTGCTACACAACCTGGCATGCTTTGAGTAATACAAAGACTATGGTAAAGTGCAGGCTTCTTAGCATGATACTGATAATCCTTTAAAATCTGACCTCCACCTTCTGATTTCACTTCTTTAAACTATTCCTTGCCCCACATCCAACATTCCAAACAAACTGCTGTTCCTGGCATGTGCTCTTGTGTTTCTCGCTTTGGTTATTTGCTCTTCCATCTCTGCTTCCAACACAGCTAGTCTAAAAACAGTCTCTCCCTCCTTAGACTTCCATAACCATAATATGTGGATCATTTTCCTACTTGGATCGGAGTTTCTTATATACGTATCTTATCTGCTCTGCCTGGAATCTCCTTCATGTCAGCATTTGTGTCTGAATCATCTTGGTATACATCTACAATATTTAGAACAATGCCTCCCATCATTAGTGCTTAAAGATTTGTCAAATGAGTGTACTCTCTTCCTGAAATACACTACAGTTAGAATAGTTGTCTTAAATTTTGTTGTAGGGTTCTGTTTTGTTTTTGTTTTTGTCTTTTTGTCTTTTTTAGGGCCGCTCCCATGGCATATGGAGGTTCCCATGCTAGGGGTTTAATCGGAGCTGTAGCGGCTGGCCTACACCACAGCTGTAGCAACACGGGATCTTTAACCCACTGAGCAAGGCCAGGGATCGAACCCGCAAACTTGTGGTTCCTAGTTGGATTCATTAACCACTGAGCCACAATGGGAACACCATTGTAGGGTTTTTTCTTAAAGGACAGCTGTATTTAGGTATAAGTGATATACAAAAAGCTGTATGTTTTAAGTGCACAATACCATTGTTAACTGTAGGTGCAATGTACAGCAGATCTTTAGAACTTGTTCATCTTTTACAACTGAAAATTTTTTCACTCCCCTTTTCCTGTAGCCCTTAGCAACCACCATTCCTTCTTTTTTTTTTTTTTTTTTTTTTAGGGCTGAAGTTATGGCATATGGAAGTTCCCAGGCCAGGGGTCAAATCAGAGCTATAGCTGCTGGCCTACACCACAGCTGCAGCAATGCCAGATCTGAGCTGTGTCTGCCACCTGTGCTGGATCCTTAACCCACTGAGTGGGGCCAGGGGTGGAACCCACATCCCCATGGATAGTAGTCGGGTTCGTTTCCACTGAGCCACAATGGGAACTACACGATTGTAATCTTTGCTTCAGTGAGTTTGACTACTTCAGATATATCATATAAATGGCGTCATATGTATTTGTCCTTCTGAAACTGGCTTATTTCATTTAGCATAGTTTCCTCAAGGTTCATACATGGTGTCACAAATGGTAGGATTTCCTTCTCTTTTAAGGCTGAATAATATTCCATCATATATATAACCCTAACCCATATATATATATATACATATATATATATATATATATGTTTCTCTTTATCCATTCATCCATCAATGGACATTTGGGTTGTTTCCATACCTTGACTATTGTGAATAATGGCAGAATTTATTTTGTATGACTGGATGGATTAGGGAGTAGCTGTGAGAAGGTGTAGGGTAACTCATTAGGGGGATGGGATAGAGAAGGATCTAGGGCAGGAAACAATACAGTTAATGCATTGTTACCTGACATCTGCTCACAACCTAACACTGTGCTAGGCACTGTGAAGAATTTCAGGAAAGAAGACATTATTCTTGACCCTAACGAACTTACACTCTGGTTTGGTGGCAAAGCATTATATGCATGTAGCCATGTAAAATTGGAGTTTATAGTACAAACTTGAGTTACTAAAATCCTGTTCCAGGCAGTGAATCTTCAACTATTCCTGCCATGTTCTGTTGCATTGCTAAGAATATTGTAAATATTTTCAAGCACTGTTAGTGACAGTTTACCTCAAAAACTTGCCATGCATTTTAATTTAAGCAGTGGGGGCAATTCGCAAAATTGTGATTGTTATAAAACCAATACACAACCAGTGGCAGGCTGTTGTGAATTTGAAAAGACTGGCTGAGTTGAAACTTGTTTCTACTGGGTTTTCTGTGACCAGGTAGCATTTTTATCGCCAAAGCTCTTTGAAACCATTTGACATGATTTGAATGTATTGTGTGTGTGTGTGTGTATTTGTGTGTGTGTGTGTGTGTGTGTGTGTGTGTGGGTGGGTGGGTGTGGTGTAGTGGTCAGTGGTGATAAATATTTAGCAATTATCCCAGGGGTCTAGGGGATCCTGATGTATAGCATTTGCCAATTTATGTGGTATAAATATTCTCACCCTGGCCAATTTTATTTTTATTTATTTATGTTTTGTCTTTTGTCTTTTTAGGGCCACACCTGCAGCATATGGATGTTCCCAGGCTAGGGATCGAATTGGAGCTGTAGCTGCCAGCCTACACCACAGCTCACAGCAACACCGGATCCTTAACCCACTGAGCAAGGCCAGGGATTGAATCTGCGTACTCATGGATGCTAGTCAGATTCTTTCTACTAAGCCACGACGGGAACACCCACCCTGGCCAATTTTAAACTACCAACTGAAAAGCACTGAAGGTGGAGTTGGGAAAAAATGTGAACAATTAGCTCTCAAAAGCCCCTGCAATCAGGGCTCCCTGCCTCCGCCCCCACCAGCACACCATTGTGCAGGGGTGCCGGGTGGTGAGGAGGGAGGCAGAATGAGGAATGAGGATGGGCAGGGGTATAAACAAGGAAAGGAAAGGTTTTAAAAACTCTAAAGGGGTCGTGGTTTTCTCTGGGTAGATGCCCAGGAGTGGGATTGCTGGATCAAATGGTAGTTCTATTTTTAGTTTTCTGAGGAATCTCCATAGTGTTTTCCACAGTGGTTGCACCAATTTACAATCCCACCAACAGTGTACTAGGGTTCCTTTTTCTCCACCCCCTCTCCAGCACTTCTTGGTTGTAGACTTTTGGATGATGGCCGTTCTGGCTGGTGGAAGGTGGTGCCTCATAGTGGTTTTGATTTGTGCGTCTCTAATAATGAGTGATGTTGAACATCTTTTCATGTGTTTTTTGGCCATCCGTATGTCTTTTTTGGAGAACTGTCTGTTTAGATCTTCTGCCCATTTTTTGATGGGGTTGTTTGTTTTTTTTGGTATGGAGCTGCAGAAGGTGTTTATAAATTTTGGAGATTAATCCCTTGTCAGTTGATTCACTTGCAAAGATTTTCTCCCATTCTGTGGGTTGTCTTTTTGTGTTGTTTAGGGTTTCCTTTGCTGTGCAGAAACTTTGAAGTTTGAGTAGGTCCCATTTGCTTATTTTTGTTTTTGTTGTCAATACTCTAAGAGGTGGATCTGAGAAGATGTTGCTGTCATTTATGTCAGAGAGTGTTTGGCCTATGTTTTCTTCTAAGAGTTTTATAGTATCTGGTCTTATATCTAGGTCTTTAATCCATTTGGAGTTTATTTTTGTGTATGGTGTTAGGGAGTGTTCTAATTTCATTCTTTTCCATGTGGCTGTCCAGTTTTCCCAGCACCACTTATTGAACAAGCTGTCCTTTCTCCATTGTATATTCTTGCCTCCTTTGTCATAGATTAGTTGGCTGTAGGTGCCACGACTTGCAAAGACACATGTACTCCAATGTTCATTGCAGCACTATTTACAATAGCCAAAACATGGAAACAACCTAAATGTCCATCGACAGAGGAATGGATCAAGAAGATGTGGTACATATACACAATGGAATATCACTCAGCCATTAAAAAGAACGAAATACTGGCATTTTTAGCAACATGGATGGACCTAGAAACTATCATGCTAAGTGAAGCCAGCCATACAATGAGACACCAACATCCAATGCTTTCACTGACATGTGGAATCTGACAAAAGGACAGACTGAACTTCTTTGCGGAACAGATGCTGACTCACAGACATTGAAAAACTTATGGTCTCTGGAGGAGACAGTTTGGGGGGTGGGGGGATGTGCTTGGGCTGTGGGATGGAAAGCCTGTGAAATCAGATTGTTATGATTATTATACAACTACAGATGTGATAAATTCATTTGAGTAATAAAAAAAGAGAGAAAAAAAAACTCTAAAGGAAGAAGCAAAGTCAGAGGTTTGGATAATTTTGAACTACCTAAGCAGTTTCCTGAAAACAGAGTTATCATTAAGCTGTACTGCTAAAGGTGCGAGACTTCTGTCTGAGCTACTTTGACAACTGTGACAGATAACTTCAGTCTTCACTTTAGGAGATTTTTACGTACCGAATTTACGTTTTTAAGAAGTCGCTCACTTGGAAACTAGTCTATGGTGATACAAATCAGAATAGTGGTTACTTCTTGGGAGGGGGCACAGGAGAACTTTCTGGGATGCTGATCTAGGTTATAATTATTTGTATGTTCATTTTTATCTCAATAATAAATAAATATAGAAAGTTGCTCACTTGGGACATCCTCCACCCTCCCTCCAAAATGTTTCTTCTAGGTGTATGTTAGCTAAAAAATAGCAGGAAGGGAGTGGGAAGCAGGGAAGAAATACAAATTCTCTATTAGGTGATGTACATACCAATAACTGCACTGTGTATGATGTGTTTTTGCAGAGTGTACATTTCACACCGTGCATTATTCATTACACACACAGTGGTATTAGCTAGGAAATTGGGTTCAGGTAAATAACACCAGGAAGTAATGACTGTTGACATTACATGTAGTAATCTGTTTTCCCAGAACAAACTGCAAATGTATTCTGTTTGGAATTAATACAGTATTTTAAATTTTATCCATAAAAATGACTTATGAGATTGAATCCATTAGTTTAATAGAATATCACAATCATCATTCCAAACTTATTTATATTGCAATCAGTAGAATGGGGTGCCTCTTCTGAATAAGAAAATGAATGTGAATGCCAAAGATTTTCTCTTATTTAATTTTAATAATTGTAAATCATCATATGTGATATGTATTTTTCATATTTATGCCTGTAAGCAAATTCTACCAGAGAAAATAGAAGATAGGAGAAAGCCACATTAAAACTTGCAAGCTGTTTCTCTCAGATGGTTTTAGAGCTTTATGTTTCCACAATGAAATGATCAGCATCAAGGCATGTCCCCTAAATTAGGGTCAGGTATGGACCAGGGGTAATGAGCAAGGGAAGGCCCATGGCATGGTGCTCATTCCTTAAACCATTTCATAAGATCCTTGTATGTCGTCAGGATACTTGCTGAGGCTAGCGCTTCCAACCAAGACCTTGGAAGATCCTGGAATGGCAAGTCCTTTTGCAGACAATGTTCAAAAATGTTGGGTGGCATGTTGTTGGCTTCATTGCCTCTAGAAATTAGCCAATTAGCAGGCTTAAAATTTCCATATGCCATTCATCCCCTTAGTTTGTAGTATGGCCTCTGCAGGATGGCCCAGTTAAAATATTCTGCCACTTACAAGTGTTTTTTAGCAGGTTTCTTGACTTGTCCATGTGGCTCAGTTTCCTCATTTGTAAAATGGAGAGAAAAAGAGTACTGACATCAGGCTTGTGATGATACAATGCCTAAACATGCCTCTCACATGAAGGCATGATTGATTTATCATATTGTCAAATCTCTCTCCTAAAGGCACCATTTCAAAGGCAACACTCAGCAAGAATGAATTAAATCAGAGACCTCTTCAGAGGTGCTGTGTACTCAGAGGAAGAAGAGCGGGATAAGGCAACAAGGAGTAGGATTAGGAATGGCCCCACTAACCATCACTCCCAGTGACCTGCTGGAGGATTTTTTGTTTCCTGTCCCTGTGACTAAGCTTTACAGTGTTAGAAGTCAGTCCTTTTCCCCAAACGGGCTTCACTCCTATCGGGTGTCATAACAAGGATCCCATTGACCTACAAGCTACCGCTGACGCTGACCATTTGGCTTCTTTGTGTTCAGTGACCAGCAGCCAAACTGACAAGACCTAATTGACCCTAGTCAGCAGGAGGAGAGGGATAATGTTCCATGATGAGAAGAGAGAGATGTATGTGTGGAACTCAGATGACCCACATGCGTCCCTCCCCACTCCCTGCTATTCCCCAGTCCATTACAACTATGATGAATACATGCAGCACCCCCAGTCTGAGAAGGGTGTGACTTGTCAGGGGTTCAGAACTCTCAGGAATTAAGCCTTGGGTTAAACTACCAGATAAGTCCCTGAAACCTGCCAAGGTAAAAGCTGAGGGTGAGGGGAATTTAGAATGAATAATGGAAGAGGGAGGCATTGAATACCAGTTTGCAGTCCAAGACCAAGTGAATTGGGTGTTGGGAGGCTGTAGTTTACCCCCCTAATTTCCCTCTTCTTAGGCCCATGAGAACCATGGATGGGCTTCTCCTTGGTCATGTATGGAGATGTGGATGTGTGATACCGGGATGGACTGTGACAGACCTAGAGCTATGTTAATCAGATCCCTCTCCCGAAAGGACTCACTATCCAGCTATTTGCACCTTCAGGGTCGATCTCAGCTTTTAAGTCAAGGTCATGCTCTTCTTGGAGCAGCCTCTGGCCAAAGACTGAGCAAGGAAGTAGTAAAAGAGTCTAGCCACTTCTGTCCAACTTAGGACTCATCAAATGGGCATCTTTGCTTCAGAATTTCCTTGCTGGACTGGCAGACCTCTTTCAGCTCTGCACTGAGTCTGACGGCTCCCTTTACCACAATCCTGCTTCCTTCCTTTTTCTTTACAGATGCCACTCCTCAATACATTTCAGTGTTTGCTTCCCAACAACCCATCCTTCTTGCATTCTAGTTTTCTGTGTGGCTGGCTGCTTCTGGATGGTGTGGCATGTGATATGATCACTGAATCCCATGGTCACGAGCGACTCCCACACCTTCTTTGCTGTGAAGTGGGATGTTGGATGGCTTGCTCTGTGGAATTTCATACTTGTGGATCAAGCATTCTATAAGCCCCTGGGTAGTGGTCCTCTCCACCCCCCAGCAATAGAGTCCAAATAATAGAGCTTCACCACCAGCAGCCAGGGGTTTGTAATTATTGTAACAACAGGCAAGATTAGAGTGGTAACCAAGTGGGCCTGCTCAGTGGAGAGCTAAGGAGATGGTTAATAAAACACAGCAACTCTAAAAAATAAAAATAAAACTCAGCATCACTAGAGGCAAAATAGATAGGCAAAAGAGTATTGCTTAATGTATAGAATAAAATAAAAAGTGTAAGAATAAATGAGCAACCTAAACTACGAGTTTACACTAACTTCTGGGGGCCCTGCTAGTGTGTTAAGTTCTGTGTCCTAAGAAAGTGCCTCCAAACCAACCAACTCTCCCTTGTTCTGTCTTGGGCTAAAACATGTCTTGATCAAGCACCTTCAGAATCCAGTCCGGCGGCTATTTCCCTGATTCCTGCCAGCACTTTCTGGCTAGGTCTTCCAGTTCTTTCGGGGTATAGCCCCCTTCCTTCGCTATTACGTCCAGCTTGCTCTTGGAAGATTAATGCTGCTTGTAGACCTGTGACTTTGTGAGGGACAGACCTCTGTATTGTCTCTCATACGGAGGAAGTTTTAGCTGTTATTAGGGAAGACTGGGCCACTGCTACAGGCTCAGAAATTTTAGACAAGACTGGAGAATCGGAGTCTTCAGGAGCATCCACTTACCCATCCCCATCCCAGGTGCCAGGGTGCTGAGTTATTGCAACTAGGACCCTGACTTTGGCATAACATACCTGCCTCAGCTGAGCAATCAACAATCCTTGAAGTTCAGCCACACTAATGATAAAATCCTGGGTTAGATCTGTACCTTTTTATGCTCTTCATTGCTTGAAATGAGAGCTCCTTTGCAAGCTAGAGACTGTTGGGTTCTTGTGTACAGTTTGTTATTTGCCCTCAGCTTTTTATTATCTGTTTTTAGGGCATCAATGTCACTTTCATAATGTCATTTCCATTTTCTTTATGTTTTTAATTCTACCATACATTTCAAATGCTTGAATCACTCCCAGCTAGTACATCCTCCTGACAGGCACATGCTTCCAAAACACCACAGGTAAAAACTTTAAAAATTCAGCTACCTCGTGCCAGGGGCTGTCTGTGCACAACCTCCTACCAGGAAGAGGGTCCTCATTGCCAGTCAAGTGATGAGGGATCTATGCCCTTTCTTGGACCATTTATGTTGCCAAATGTTACCTGTGAGAAGCAGGTGCTGAGGAGTTAGGAGTGCAAAAGGTTTATTTGGTGTATGGTCAAGCCATTCCATAAGGCTGTTCTCTTGCTCTTTGCACATCCCCTGCTCCACCAGTCCCTGCTTCACGTGCACCTTACTCACATGAACGTGCGTGCCCGCTGCTCTGACTAGTGAGTATTCTAAATCCTTAGGCCAGAATGACCTAGTTTATTCAAGGGAAACACCTGCCCTCCTGATGGTTGTTAACGTGAGAGGCAGGACAGACGTGCCTTATCTGGTTTCCCTGGTAACTGATGAGCCAACCTGATGTTAATTTCCAGTATAAATAGTAGCCTCCGTCTGCCCCAAGCAGTCAAGATGGTTGCCATAGTTTGTCTGCTGTACGTGGTGGGGGTGTGGTCCAGGAACTATTGCTTCAGACGTGTAAGATCCCTTGTCTAACAAACCATTCATGTCTCTGTCTCTATCTCTGGGCTCTTTCTTTCTTCAGTCTTGAGGCTGGGCAACCACAAGGCTTGCTAGGCCTGCATGGTGCAGCCCAACATTAGGGAATAACACCTGTGAAGGGATAGGGACAAGAAGCATAATTGAGCAGGGGGAGCCATCAGACTGTGATATGGACCTGACAAAGCCTCTGCCAGCCCAAGAGGGGCGCTCTGGAACAGCTTGCTCCTTAGAGAAGTCCTATGTTGGGTGCAAATAGCTGGGCTTTTGTGCCACTGATTTGCTTGGTCATTAGCTGGGGGTTATCCTGAGATGGCATGTCTTTGATTATCACTCCTTTGCTCAGTCATTGGCTGCAAGCTGCCCCAATAAGAGTGTGACCCCAGTTCAAAAACTCAAGCAGATTCTGAAGAAGCTAAGAGCTGGAGGCTGTTAGCTACCTACAAGGAGGCAGCTGGCAGTTTTTTCTCGAAGGGGAATATGAGGGATGTAGAGATATGTCTGCTAATGGACTAACCTAATACCATTGTGTGTGAGCTAAATTTACCTGTTTAGACGAAAATTTATATTGCCCACCCACTATCCAGTGGTTGAGTCTCACAAAGGAGACTAGACTTGCACATCTGAGTGTTCTGTGAGTGAACATACAACCTTGATATAGTACAGTAGCTTGGGGCATTGGCCAGGGAGGCCACCCATGGGGACGGTGATGGTGACTAGTGCAGGAGATATTGCACATCCATCCAAAGGAAGCTGAGGGCTTGGCTGCCTCTCTGGTGGGGCATTAGGTAAGGCTGATGTGGTGAGAAGAGAGACGTTGAAAAGATGGAAGGCTATGAAAATTGCCTTGGCTAACTGATTGATTACATGGAAGTTAGACCTTTTCAGACAGAAAATTTGTGAATTTTTTAATTTTCATTTTGTATGGGGTAAGGTGGCACTTCTTTTTTCTTTTTCTTTTTTTTTTTGTCTTTTTGCCTTTTCTTGGGCCACTCCTGTGGCATATGGAGGTTCCCAGGCTAGGGGTCGAATCGGAGCTGTAGCTGCCAGCCTACGCCAGAGCCAAAGCAACGCGGGATCCGAGCCGCATCTGTGATCTACACCACAGCTCATGGCAATGCCGGATGGTTAACCCACTGAGCAAGGGCAGGGATTGAACCCTCAACCTCATGGTTCCTAGTCGGATTCGTTAACCACTTCACCACGACGGGAACTCCAGGTGGCACTTTGTCTTCAACACTACTTCTTAAGTTATGCCTCTGTTTTTTTTTTTCCACCCCCACATTTCATTCATTTGTTCATCCATTGATTTGTTCAACAGATACTTAAAACTTTGTTTCAGTTATGGAAATAAAAGAGAAGATAGTATGAGAAAAACAATGTATATATATAAAATATATATGTATGACTGGTTCACTATGCAGTACAGCAGAAATTGACACCACACTGTAAATCAACTATACTTAAAAAAAATTTTTTTTTTTGCTTTTTTTTAGGCTGCTCCCATGGCATATGCAGGTTCCCAGGCTAGGGGTCTAATCGGAGATGTAGCCGCCGGCCTACACCACAGCCACAGCAACACCAGATCTGAGCCGAGTCTGTAACCTACACCACAGCTCATGGCAATGCCAGATCCTTAACCCACTGAGTGAGGCCAGGGATTGAACCCACAACCTCAGGGTTCCTAGTTGGATCCATTTCCTCTGTGCCATGACAGGAACTCCTAAATCAATTATACTTCAATAAAAATAAAAGAAAAATTTAAAAAGGGAGAATCTGCCCATGATCTCAGCTCATGATCTAGTAGGTAAGCACTACTGAGATGGGAAAACTGAGGTAGAGTCTCTAGCCCAATCCTAAGGAGAGAGGGAAGTCAGGGAAGATTTCCAATGAGAAGTGATGTCAATTTAGTCTTAAAGACAGAGTGTGAGTTAGGCATAAAAGTGAGGGGAAGTAAATTCTAGGCAGATGGAGAAGCATGGTCAAAAACCTGGAAGCATGAAAAGACATGGTGAATGGTGATGCCAGACATTTTAAGTAGTTGAATATAATGGGATCTTAGTGGATATTTGTGATGAAGTGGAGACTGGAGGTGAGGGGTGGTAAACTGTAAAACAGAAGACATGGGCAGGAACCAGATCACGAAGGGCTTTTTTTAAATGATAAAGTCATTCACTGTTACGCCAAAGGACAATAAGAACCCATTGATGCTGAGGTGTTATGAAATCCGAAAGATCATTGTGGCTGCAGTACAGAGGGTGAATTAAAGGAATTAAAGACTAGAAATGGGAGGAAAAATAAAAACTAAGAGGCTATTGTATTAAGCCACATAGAAAGTGTTTGCTTAAACCAGGGTGGTGATTTCATAGAAGTAGGCAGACCTCAGAGACGTTAAGGGGGTAGAATGATCAGGACTTGGCTGTGGGTAAGGATGAAGAAGGGAGCAGACCATGTTGATTGTTAGGTTTCTGGATTCACCCCCTGCCCTACTCTCTTTGTGTGGCCTAACCCTCTGTGTGATGGCAAGGGTAAAAGAAACACATCTAAAGAGCGGGCTGTTTACAGTGCTCTGAACGCTTACGCAAACACACAGGCTTAGGTTTCTGTAAACCGAATACCTCTCCCCCCCCTTGCTTGTTTTTTCTCTGATTCCATCCAAGTTCCTCCTCATATCTCCCCCAGGATGATCACAACCACCTCATGTTTCAGGGACTGGTTTGGGTACCTTCTTTGGAGTTGGCATATTCCTTCTTTGGTGCCAATACCAGTTGGTTTTCTTCCACGAGTGCAAACCATGCTGTGATTCTGGGATCCAAAAAGATGAAAAGAATCACACACTTACTTTTCACCACATCTTAGAGCTGTACAAGTTGATGTTAAACAGATTCATCTGTTTTTTCATTGTCATTGTACTGTGGGTTCTGCTTTTTGAGTGCAAGCTGATTTTTTTCCCCCCTCAGATTGTCAAATTGTAGAATTCTACCAATTTGGAGTTCATTAAATTTATTCTTATTTTACTCTACATTAATGTAGTTTTAAATCAAGATAGAGATTCAGAGAGATCCCTGGTTTAGCAGTGAGGTGAGGGTAAGAGCAGAGACGATAGTTTCTGTGTTGGAAATGTTGAGTTGGATGTGCTTATGGGATAATCCAAGTGAGGAGGTGCATTAGATGTGGTCTGGAGTTCAGGAGAGCATTTTGAACTGGAAATGAAGAATTGGGGGACATAGGTGGAAATGGAAACCACGAGAGAGTACCCAGAGAGAGAGTGTACCAAGGGAGAAGAGATGAAGGAACATGGTAGAACTTGCAGGAAATTGACATTGAGAGAGAGGAGAGGGGAGCAGGGAGCAGGAATTGGAAGACAAACTAGCAGCAGGGTAGGAGGAAAACCAGGAGAGAATGCTGTCACAGAAGCCAAAGGAATAGAGACCTCCAAGATGGGAGAGGTTAATAGCACCAAATTCTGGAAAGAACTCAAATAAGATAAGGACTCATGAGGTGGGTAAAATTGGAGTTAACAAGGCTTTTCTGTAAAGAGGAAGTAAGTAAGTAAGTAAATATTTTAGACGTTGTGGCCAATAACTCTTGCAACTATTCAGTTCTGCCACTGGAGGGTAAGAACAGTCACAGATAATATGTAAATGAATGGATGTGGCTATGTTTCAATAAAACTTTATTAACAAAAATAAGTTGTGGCCCAGATTTGACTTGTGGGCCACAGTTTGCCATCCTTTATAGTAAAGTAGGACCACAGTTTATTGATGACCTTGGCAAGAGTAGTCCCTATGGAGTGGTGAGGCAGAAGTCATAGTACCATAATTAAGGAAGAGGTGATGGGATGTAGCAAGCTTTTCTGAAGCTATCTTGTAAATGGGGAAAATGTGGGCCCTAGAGGGTTTACCAGGTCCAGAGAGTCTCTGGCCTTTCAGGAAAACTGTCACTCTCAAGGGGGAAGACTGCAATGTTGTTTGGAAATATTTGTAAAATTGTTTCACCCTATCAGCCTTGCATTCAAGCTTCTTGAGAGCCGCCGCCAGAACTTTAATTGATTTGTTCAGACTTAATGAATATTTATTAGGAAAAATTTAAATCAACCATTTTGCTACAGGACTGAAGCTCAATGAAACCACTGCAGGGGTAATTTTGCCAAAGCTGCTGTCGTGGGGAGAGGATTATTTTTTAGGCTGTCATTGCAGGTTCTTTTATGCTTTTATAGCTAAGGCATTGTGAGTCAATAAATAAGCAAATAGCTCCTGTTTGGAGGGTGGGCAGGTTGTCAGGAAGGTGGTCATTCTGAGGTTCTTGGCAGCTAGAGGCTTACAGGGGCCAGTGTGACTCCTAAGTTCAAAAGGCTCATAGCTTCTGAGGCTCAGAGAGAAATTCAGTTAGGCTCCACCTGATTATATTAGGAAGTGCAAGTCCAAGGGCAGGGGCAGAGGGAAACTCTTCATTTGGGTCTCCCTCTAATTCTTTCTCTGAGCACATCATTGAGCATGGATGTATATAGATTCTTTCTAGTCAGCATCTACCTCACTGCTAAGACTGCCAGCCTCTGAGGGCAGGAGCCAGGTGTGCTTTCCCCTTAGCCTGGAGAAGAGAGGAAGAAAGTATGTTCCCTCACCCATCCATCATGTCCAGGGGATGTTTGGTTACAAAGAAGACAATGGCTGTCAAAGAACTTGCCTATTGAAATGGGTTCGTGAACTCTCAGTGTTGAGAATGCTGAGAAAGTGGCAGTGGGTTTGGGACAAACCTTCCTAATACCCTCCTCCATCCTCTCCTAACAACAGTGCCCTCCTAGGGAGACTTTTGAGAAAGTCCAATTGCACGGTCTTCACCAAATATAAATGGCTTTGGAGTTCCCGTTGTGGCACAGTGGAAAAGAATCTGACTAGGAACCATGAGGTTGCAGGTTTGATTCCTGGCCTTGCTCAGTGGGTTAAGGATTCAGTATTGCCATGAGCTGTAGTGTAGGTCACAGATTCGGCTTGGATCTGATGTGGCTGTGGCTGTGTGTGGTGTAGGCCAGCTCCGATTAGACCCCTAGCCTGGGAACCTCCATATGCTGTGAGTGCGGCCCTAAAAAGACAAAAAGACAAAATAAATAAATAAATAAATAAATAAATAAATGGCTTGTCTGTGATTCTCACTCTTGGTTGTGTAGGACATCTTCTAGTCCCTCATTATTTCACTTTCAATGCTGATGGCAAGTTTTATTAATTCTCAGTGCCATCCATCACTCTTTTCCAAAACTTTGCCTTTTCTTCAGTCCAGAATAAAAGGGGTGAAACTATAAAGCCTCCCAGTAGCCCCAGATTCAAAAGAGATTTCCTGATGGAACACCAAGTTCTGTGTTCTCCCACAACTGAAGGCAGATCTACTGCTGCTGAGTTTCACATCTGCCAAGATCTCATAATAAATTAGTGCCCAGGAAGCCTGGTCCAACAGCATGAGGATAAGAAGGGAGGCGTATGGCTGAAAGTAGCTGAACAGTTGCCTCAGATTTTGAAAGCAACTCTCCAGCTTATAATAGGCTTTAGTGGTTTATGATCCTTATGAAACAGCATATCAGTGCATCTTCTGCTTCACTGAGTCTGGACTCTAAGGAATAAATGGTTTTGCTTCTTGCTTCTCAGTTTGTTCTTTTTTTTTTTTTTTGTCTTTTTTGTTGTTGTTGTTGTTGCTATTTCTTGGGCCGCTCCAGCGGCATATGGAGGTTCCCAGGCTAGGGGTTGAATCGGAGCTGCAGCCACCGGCCTACGCCAGAGCCACAGCAACGCGGGATCCGAGCCGCGTCTGCAACCTACACCACAGCTCACGGCAACACCGGATCGTTAACCCACTGAGCAAGGGCAGGGACCGAACCCGCAACCTCATGGTTCCTAGTTGGATTCGTTAACCACTGCGCCACAATGGGAACTCCTTTTTTTTTTTGGTCTCAGTTTGTTCTCTTCCTCCTCTATGTTCATCTCCCCAAGTCACAGCTCTTTGTCCCCACCCAATAACCAGGAAAGTGATTTGCAATACTTTCTTTCATTAGCCTACCAAGGTTTCCTTAAACACATTTGCCCTTCCTATTTGAAGACTGTCCTATAGACAGTGTGACCAGATGTGAGTGTTAACAGGGCAAGAAAACCAATGCAGAGACCAAGGGCCATTCTCCTCTGGTGTACTTGGGAAGTGTGACATTTGAAGGTCAAAGAGTTTCTTGCAGACCTGGTTGGTGGGTCTGATCCTATGTGTCAGCAAGACAGGTAGCTACCTATGGTCTAACTGAGAAGGACTAAAAGCACATTTTTGCTTCTCCCTTCCTCCCAGGAGAAAGACTCTCAGACCCTGCCTAGACCCAAACTGTGCTCCACCATCATGTGCTGCAAGACCTGAGTTGAACTTCTTCGAGGTAAGGAAGTGGAGTTCCTGTTAAAATAGAAATCTATTATTTTGGAAGATTTGGGGACAACATTTTGTACTTGAACCGATTGCCTCAGCCACTAAGGGGACCATCACTCTAGTCACTGAATCTGCTCCCTAGAGAATCGCTTCTCATTTTCTGGCACTGCTACAGGTATCCTAATCAAGCAAAAGGAAAGTGGTTGAAGAGTTATAAAGCGTGAGTCGGTCACCAGGTAAATGGCATTTCAGAGGATAGTGAAAATGGTAGTAATATGCTGAAGCCTACAAGCCAAATTGACTGTGATGTGTTCATATCTGCCTACACTGCAGAATCTTCTGAGAATTTTCCCTTCCTGCTCCTAATTTTCTCTCTCCAAGGCCTTGTGTTCCCTAACCCCAGATACCTTTCTTTCTAACATCTCAACTGCACTCTTTTTCTTTCCTGGTTTAGTTGTAAATTATCCCCTTTCCCGTTCTCCTATCATTGCCTCCTGTTTTCTTTGATCATCATAAAAAATTGGTCTGAATTTAAACATGGTATTTATTGGATAAAATTACATTCCATGTTCAGTACATACAATTCAGACTAGGTCACTAGCCTTTTGTTTCTCTCTCAGAAACCTTCTAAGATCAGTGTAGTCCTAAATTCATTATTTCTCCCCCGCTCTCTAGATCAGTGGCCCTTGGTGGAATGGAGATTTTTCCACTGGGACATTGCTGTTATCACTCATTAAAGCAGCAGCACAAAATGAAGCCAATTAACTCAGAGTACTAGGGCACATACTCTGTGATGACATGGGAAAGTAATTGGGAGTGTTTTCAAAGATCATTAGTCTTGAGTTTGGGCATTTCTTGGGGCGGTCAGATCTGGTGATGGGAGGATGGGAGATCAGAGTGAGTGGAAGGCAGGTGTCTGAGGAGAGGATCCCAAAGGGGGGAAGCGATGATGAATAGGAAAGACGGCCCTGAAGTCAAATTTTCCTCCTTCCCATATTAACTGAAGTCCTGCTTCTTGCTGTTTGTTGGTACCATCTCACTGGTGGTGCTCCTGACCAACTTAATCTAGGGTCTCGGTGATACAGTTCCCTTTAAGTTACAGGTCTGAACTTGACTGCACTTGCACTTGGGATGGGGAGAGGCATAATCTTTTGTGATGGTTACCATGTGGGTGACTGTACGTCATTGGCAAATCTTCTGATGGGAAGAAAATTGGTGAATAATAACTTCTTGGCACCTGCATCCACGTAAAGTTTAAGCAGTCAAAGCCCAGGAACAGAATTCTTTCTTTACAGTTTTATTTACAAAATGTATTAAAACTTTGTACAATACCTCATGGCAATGAGGCTCTGTAATTTATGCCCACACATGCAATTTACGTGTTTACGGCCATTAGTTTGCTTGGTAATGTTTCTGTTCATTGAAGTACAGCTTTAACAACAAAAAGAAAACAATTGGAGAAAAAATCTTCAAGTGACTACCGCCAAACTCCCGTAGCTTGAAGTTAGTAGCAGAAATTTGAAGCAATCAATGTTTTTTTTTTTAAACATGCAAGTTTTTAAAAAAAATAACAAACCAATTTACCCGCCTCTTCATTCCCAGTGAAGTTTCCTCTCTGAAAAACTGATTTGAGTCAATAAACATCCACTTCTCTTTATATAGTGCCTATGAGAAGTTTGTATGTAGGTTGGTTTGTTTTCTACAACTTCATAGAGCATCAGCTTCCCGTGCTGGGACATTATAGCATTCAGAAGTTGAAAGTCACAGTTTCATGAAAACAAAACAAAAACACGACAGCTTTCTTTTTTTGTTTTTTTTTCAATACCATTTAAAATTTGACAGGTGAGTAATTCGCTTATGACAATTTTTGGAATGAAAGTTTATATTACACTTTTCTGGACACGTTTCGTTGGAAACGAGACTTCTTTTCCTTTTCTGAAGACAAGAGCACATGTGCAGCAAGTCAACTAAAGCATCTAAGGGTCACACTTGGGAAATGAACTCAGGCTCCTAGTTTTTTACAGTCTGGAAAACTTCCCAATGCACATCACTGATGAGAGCAAGATACTGAACTACAGAAAGCATACGTCGTTATATAGGAGGTAATTAGTGAGCGGAGACTAGTTCCTCTGACTGTTCTGATGATGCCAACGGCAGGTACGCAGTTAGTTACTTGATAGCCCGTGGAGCAGTGGAGCGATCTTCGGAGTCAGTAGAGTGACGGCTCCAAGCAAGGACCTGGGATTGCTGCTGAGGCCCTTGGTTTAGCAGTAGGTTTGGGAATGCATCTTAGTCTTGGTAAACTAGAAAAGGACACATGCAGTCTGACGGAGAGCCACGGGCAATAACAGGCAACGGCTGGTAAGACAAACCTAGCAAGAGTAAAAGTCAGATTGAGAACTGGGGTCTGAACCCACTGGCCTGCCTTGCAACGTGGTCCTGTCTCCGTGGTGTACACTTGAAAGGCATACTTAGCAGAGAAAGCAGAGCTAAACACAGTGTTGTTTCTGAGAAAAGATATTCTAAACACATTTGGGAGTGTAGGCAGAATTTCCCTCACCTCAAGGCTAACTACTCAGCTATCCGGACCTAAAATGCACACTGAAGCAAGAAAAACAGATCTGTGAGCTGAAATTCCAAGCTTCTTAGAAAATCCCGGAATCCGTTTTGAGGAAAGCACCGAGAGGTATGCCTAATAGTGCCCCATCCCCTGCTACACACAAGTCAATTTCGAAAGCTCTGTTAATCCCTTTACCGAGTGGGAAGGTAGCAAAGCATTTTCACAAAACCATTTCAAAACACAGAAGTCACCGTTTAGTCCCTTTTCCAAAAGTGTTTGAATTTTCCTAAGTGTTGCATTTACATTCTAAAGATATACACATGTCAGCAAGATTGAAAGGAAACAGGTGCACAGAACATCACCGCCAACAGGAAATACCAAAAACATCTGGTCAACAGATCCTAGAAGAAATGCCAGTCTGTCCTCCCAGACAGAGGGAGTCAGATTTTTTTTTTCCATAAATCAGGAGGAATGAATTATTTTAGCTAAGATGGGCCTGTTTGCTGAATTGGAATTTTGAATTTGTGTGTGTGTGTATTCAAGAACATGGTGTTTGTGTACTGTGCAGTGGTATCAAAGAATGGCTTTTGTTGAATTGACTTTTTTTCAAAATAAGATTTGTTTTCGCATACTGGAATCTTGCACGTCCATTTTTTTGTTGGTTTTATTTTAATTTCTTTTCAAGCGAAGCAAAAAGATTTCAATGATGCTTTGCATTGTCGCGAGTCTCAGAGTATTCCATAAGGCACTGAAGGAAAAAAAAATCAGTTTTTCCTATTGAAAGGTCATTGCACCATCAGCAATATTCGTGTCATGCCCGACACCAAGGAGAGTGAAATCTGGCTCAGGATCCTTGAAGCAGCCACGTTTTCGGTGATTCCTCGCATCACGTGCCTCCAGTGGGAAGGGATCTGCAAAGGCAAGGGGGAAATTTAAATTTGGATGGATTTCCTTTTGGGAATTGAAGTCTATCATGGCTCAGTATATCTTGGACAAGAAGCAAGGCTATTTTCTCAAACTGGCATCTCTAAGGCTGCACCTGGTTTGACTGGCTTTAGGCAACAGGTTGGTTTAAATGCTTTCACTTGACCATAATGGAAGATAATATGAGAAAAAGGTGTCTATGTATATATGTATGACTGGGTCACTATGCTGAACAGAAATTGATTCAACACTGTAAATCAGCTATACCCTAATAAAGAATACATTTTAAAAAATGCTTTCACTTGAAGCAAATGCTTTGCAGTAGGTAAAATTAAATTTGTTTTTTTTACTATGCATTGTGCTAAGGAATACATGGGCCTTGCATGAAGTCTAACTCAAAATGTTAATCGCTTAGTAAGTAGGTATACTAGAAAGCCTTAGTGGCATTTCAATATAGATACTCAAGATGACTCTACCACTGATTGCAGAACCTGTTTACTTAGGACAGAGTGTAAAGTGTGTGCCAGGGCTTGATCCATTGAAATCCATTTGACTGTGAGAGGAAAATGTGCTGCTCATTGCCAGAAAGGTGACAGCTTGTTTCTCTTGATATCTACAACCTTAGTGATGTCTGAAAATAGCACATGAACTTTAAAGAGATAGCACATTCCAAGTAGAGGCCAGAACAGTGATACTCATGAAGGGATCCATGGAGTCTTTGTCCTGACATTCTGGGTCTGATTGACATGCTGATGCTGCCCTCCTTTTGGAGGCCTTAACTAGTGCAACGGGTTCATTGGCCCCTGACTCTGAAACCTTAAGGCCAATTTCCTGCCGCCTCTTCAAGTTCACATCCTTCCTCTCCATCCTTTCCCTCTAGGCTAATGGGACCTTTCCTTTTCTCCTGAGCTAACACTGTTTTTTTGTTTTTTGTTTGTTTGTTTTTTTTTTTTTTTTGGTCCCAATGGAATGATATGATCACTAGATACCACTGGCCCTGGAATAAAAGTATTATAAAAGTATTTGTAATATTAATGTCAATGATACATCTGAAGGCCAAAAGCCCCAAAGAGAGCAGAATAAGACTAACGTGGAAGTGGATAAACCTCTTCCTTGGGATCCCTATGGTCCATGGTCATATCTATGTCAGAAGTTTGGAGAAATTTTATATCTATGGAAGAAAGATCAAAGTCCCCTCTTCCTTCCCCATTGGCCATAGGAATGTCACTACCTAGCTGCATAACTTTGGGAAAACCACCTAATCTCTCAATGTGTCCGTTTCCTGCTTTTAAATGGGGGGGGTATAGATAAAGTATTATCACTGAAGTATAAGTCTCCTGGGGACAAAGAACATCGGTACCTATTATCTAGACTGTTTTCTACTTAATGTAAAATGAGCTCTTAAAAGCAGGGACACTTTCCCAACAAGAATATCTATGGCTGCAGAAGGAAAATTGATTCCTTTGAAATGGGTGGCCTGAACAAAGGTAATATTTTCTAGGAAGTCTAACCAGAACTGTTTTAGAGGGAAGAAGGAAGATTTTTCCTTAATTTCATGCATTTTGAGGTCTTAAAAATGAGAAAGATTTCTAAAACGCCAAAGAAACCAAAGAAGCCAGAAGTAATTGTGACTAGCAATGAAGAAATCGGAAAGAATTTCTTAGAACAATTAGCCCAGTCAACCCTAGGGTGTAGTGAAGCTGGAACTCTTGATAGTGGGTCCCCTGCCCAGGCGTGCTGGGACCACACTTGTGGTGGTTTATCAGTAAACTCAGACAGGCAGGGGGTGGTTAAGAGGTTATCTGCTCCCAAGTGGGTGGTGGACCTGAGGTGCACTCCCACAAGGGGCCCAACTCCACTGTCACCCCTAGCAAATTAGCAATGACTGGTTTCTTTTTAAAGGATGCTTTTTTTATTAGCCAGATTCCACTTGGATCATAGTTTTGCGGCTGATTTGCCCTTGGGTCATTCTTCCTGAAGAATTACTGGTACCAGAAACTCCCAAGGCTGGCTCTGATAATTAGCAATAAAAGTAAAATCTCAGGGTGCCTCTCCATCGCTGTGCCCCTGAATAGACCCTGACAGATCTAGGCCAACTCAGGGAACTGGAAGCCTAATAACTGGGTAACAAATTAGAAGTCACTAGGAGATATCCAGAACTTCTTGGGAAATAAAAGATGAATGGATGAAGAGCTCATCCTTCACGTACCCAAGATTCCTCTAACGATACGTCACCAAACTGGCTGAGGAGGGCAGAGAAATCACTTTTTCCCCGCTCCGCCTGCTTTTATGTCTGACTGACACATGTCAGGTTTTTTTCTGGCATCTTCTGAGGCTCTTCCTTCCTGTCTGGGGACTTCACACAGACTTGGAGGACAGATTTGTTTGCAGAGGCTTTCCCCAGGTTTTCTTCTCAACCTAGGGATGACTGCCAAGGTGCTAGCTAACTGGGCTGGAACCACGTTGGCATCAATGTCTATTCAAATGTGATTTTTGCCTCAATTAGACTGAATTTTTGCCTCATGAAATGGATCAACCAAAATGACTACAGGAAAGCCAGGGTGTCCGAAGTTGTGGCAAGTTCATTTCTGAGGTTCTTCCCCCAGGTTTACTGTTCTGGGCCTCCACTTCAGGACTGTAACATCCTGCCCAATGTTTGCTGACCCCAGTTTTTTCTTTTTTCTTTTCCCCTTTCTCTCTTGCTCTCTCTCCCCTCCCACTTCTCCTTTGTCTCTTTCTTTTTGTCACTCTCCTCCGCCCACTCCCTCCCTGCTTCCTTCCTTTCCTCAAGTTACATGCTCTGAGGTAATTTTCTACAGAATCTTATTCCCTGGGCCAGCAACATCAACATGCCCTGTGAGCTTGTGAGAAATGTAGAACCCCAGGCTGAGGTAGGGGCTGTGTTTTTGTCAGCCCCCCAGGTGATTCACATGCATGGTGCCATCTGAGAATCACAGCTCTGGGATTTTAGTAAGAGACTGAGGCTATAGGAGGTGAGGAGCAGGGACATAGATCCTCACATGGAATGGCTGATAATAAAGAGGGTCTGGAGGCTGTGTGACCCTAAGCCCTTCTGCCCTTGTGTTTTAGAAAGATTCCTTTTGGGGAATGTAGGAGTGATTCAATATATACCCTCATGTCAAGTGCATAAGAAGGAGGGCAAATGGAGGCTTGGTGAAGTCCTTCAAGACATATTCGTAAACATGTGAGACATGGTTTCTGCTCTCCATTTAACGGGATCACTTTGGGGCCTCAAGGTTTCTGGAGACCACCAGACCATGTGTGATTAGAGGTGGCAGGGTTAGTAAAGAAAACGGGCTGTCTCCCACATGGTCTAGCGGTTAGGATTCCTGGTTGGAGTTCCCATCGTGGCACAGTGGTTAACGAATCTGACTAGGAACCATGAGGTTGCAGGTTCGATCCCTAGCCTTGCTCAGTGGGTTAAGGATCTGGTGTTGCCGTGAGCTGTGGTGTAGGTCGCAGACGCGGCTCAGATCCCGCATTGCTGTGGCTCTGGTATAGGCTATAGGGGTCCGATTAGACCCCTAGCCTAGGAACCTCCATATGCCGCAGGAGTGGCCCTAGAAAAGGCAAAAAGACAAAAAAAAGAAGAAAAGAAAAAAAAAAAATGGGACGAAGAAGAGCTGGCCTCTAGTCCCTGAACTGTCACTACCTAGTTGTGTTGCCTTGAGCGAGTCATTTGATGAGGCTGGAGCTTAGTTACCTGAAAGAGAAAATATTTCCTGACCCATTACCTCAAATGAGGCAGTAGATATGAAAGCGATTGGAAAACTGATATGCAGATTTAAGGTGTAATTATTTCTTTGGATGCTAGCATCTCAGGATTTGGGATAATTACGCTAGGCTGAAATCACCCATGTACTATCCTATGAGAAAGCAAATAACATGCCCCAAATTGTAATGGGCCTATACAACCTACTCAGGAGTAAAATATTTTCAGCACACTGGAACATTAAATGCATGCAAACAATGCTAATTACAGATGAATCCATGTATCGTACATTCAGCAACACAGTGGGAACGCTTTGTTAGTGGGTTAGTCAGTGTACTGAGTATGTTGTGGCAAAAAGCTGAAGTCTGCAGCAGGAAAGAACAACTAGCAATTTCATCAAACAAAATAATGCCTTCCATGGTAAGGACGAATGATTTATTTGGATTAAATATTATTTAAAAATTGGATGAATTTAGATCCACACCATGAAATATAAGGAGGTCAAAAAACAATTACATGTGTAGAAATTCAAGCACATTGACTTTGACTCATGAGGTCAAAAATCTCCCACCTAAAATAAGGGCCACAAAGTTGCTAATTGTTCTGTTCCACTTCAGATAGGTGTGTTAGCGATGAGAGATGCACTTGAAAGTAACAAAACTATATTCTCTTAAACACTTCCAGAATGGCGACATTGTCCTAATTTAAGCTTGCCTTTGAACGTGTCTAAATTATTGGTGAGTTTTGGCTATAGTAGCCAGAGTCAACGTGGCATTAGTCATGTCTATTTAAGTATGGATTCGGGGACAGTCAGCAGCAGGGAACTTAGACTGTCCTTTGGGAGACACTTACCTGAACATCAGTTCCAAGAAAGGGACAACAAAGGAACTCGAGGATTAAAGATATTGTCTCAGGCTTACACTTAAGAGAACGACCACTCCCCTATGGAAACACTACATTCACCCCACTTCCATTCCTCTTTTTAATAAAAATTCCAGAGAGCTGCTTTCTCTAGAGCTGTCCTGTCCAACATGGTAAACAACAGTCACGTGTGACTACTGAACACTTGATATGTGGCTGGTATGGGTTGAGATGGGACATAAGTATAAAACACAACCCTGATATCTAAGACTTGGTATGAAGAATAAAAGTAAAATTTTCTGATTTATTTTTATATTGATGACATGTTTAAATGATAATATTTTGCATATTCTGGGTTAAATACAATATATCATTAAATTAATTTCACTTGTGTTACTTTTGAAAATGTGGCTACAAGAGCACTTAAAATTACATGTATGGTTTATATGCATGGCTTGCAAGTTTTCCCATTGAACAGTGCTGCTCTAGAGAAATTTTTTTTTCTCTTGGGTCACAGACCATAATTTCATTACAGCTATGCTATTAGAAAAGCATCATTGTTTGACAAGAAAACACAACTATTGTTTTCAAATGGTTGCAAAGAATAGACAATTGAAACAATAAACCAAACTGGAAAACAAAGAGAAAAAGAGATTAACATACAGTAACATAAGCTGATTAGTTTACTAGACCTTAACCGTACCCCTAGATCTTAACACTCTCTGTTCCATACACGTTGTAGCCTTCTCTGTATGTAGCGTAATTTTGAGTGTTGGTGGCAGGAGCAGGCTTAAAGTTTTGGGTGTTCTTTGTGAGTTTCATGCGTTTGGACTCTGCCCGTGATTTGTAACAGAACTCTATCAAAGCCACCATCATGGCCAGCCCCAGACCTCCGACAAGTATATAGAAAACGCCTGCCACATTGCTCAGGCTCAGAGCGCTGGTCTTGTCCTAAGAAAAATGAACAATGCGATTAGTTCTTGGGGAAAACAAAGACAATAGGACATTATAATACATTACAACAATATAAGATAGTCCTAAGTTGTAAAAAAATAACTAAACATTGATGTAAGTGTTATGACTCAACTCTGGTAACTGGCTGATGTTTGACAATGGCTAGCAAGATGGTAGATTGTGCTTCTGTTGACAGTTGTGATCCTCACCTAAATGTTCTTTTATTTTAGACTCCTTAAATCCTTTGGTACCTCGAAATGGTGTCAATAACTAAATACAACAGCCCTTGGCCATGGAAGCAAAAGTGTAAACACAAGCACAATTTGTTCCTCTGCCGGCTTTGATAAACACCATTTGCCAGAGTTGAGCTGTGACATATCTCTGTAAATGTAACACTCTTGGCATTTGGGAACTTGAAGCACTCTTGCCCCTCTCTGCCCCGCAACACCCCTTTCTCCCTTGTTCTCCCTGTGACAAACTTGTCCACAACTAGTCTTTAAGATACTAGGTGAGAATGTTAGAGGTTCCTGATATTCCTATCTGGGGAGTTACTTCTCAAGGGTTTGTTAAAAAAGGATTCACTCTTCCCTTTCACCCAGTGGCTGAGAAATTGCTCCCTTTGGGGACTGGTTGCTAAGTTCTCATCCTCAGGGCGGCAAGTCTTTGTGCTGCAGGAACAAGGGCACAGCACAAAGAATTGGCTCTGTCCCCTCTTCCTGAGAGTTTAAGGAAACTATCGGGAGGACGCACTGGGTCCTGCATTGGCTCCATACAAATCAGAAAGCTTTTTCCAGGAGGCTGATGATTAAAAAAAAAAAATCCAGCTCATTTTTAGCTTTTACTCCAGGGAATGTAGAGAATAATTACGGGGGAAAAAAAAAACCCTACACTTATCCACTTTCTATTTAAAATGGGGGGAAAATCGAGGAAGACGGTCAGTGACTTTCAGGTCAAACAGTGCAAATCTGACTATGCTGTCTGCCTGTATGAACTGTTGAACAATGGAAGGAAAAAAGTTGGTGCCTTGAGCCCTACCTTGAGGTAGGACACACCAAGGGCCAGGAGCCTTTCTTTGAAAAAATAAAATAAAATAGCATTTTGTAGTCTTTTTAGAGGGAATGTAACCATTTTGCTGCTGAATACAATTGAATGAAATATCCAAACTGTTAAGCCAGTGAACTGAATATCTTGTTCAAATGATAGCACAGCGAACAGATGATGGCCATGGCTGACACCCAGCAAGACCTGGTATAACTTAAAGAATTAAATGTAAAGATGGTATGGCCATGTCCTGATTCTATTTTCATAGGAGCCAGTCCTGTATTTAATTTTTACCTTAATACAAAGGCCAATTGGAATTGAATTGCATCATCGGGAAGGGGGGTATGGCCATGCTTCACGTCCAAAACAACCTTGTAAATAGTTACTCTTTTAGGATGAATGTCAGCTAGACAAGTGGTAAGAATTTCTGTCGCTCATGAAACAGTGAATCACCTCCTTAGGAAGGCTGGCGAAGCTATCAGCAAGGAGGTTCCACAGTCCATTAGGAAATGGACCAGTTTCTGGTAACTCAAGCTCTTCTGTTAGATTTTTATATGTATATGTGGTTTTTGATGGGGAAAAAAATGTCCTTTACATAACCCGTGTAAACGGTAACATGTATTTAAGTTTCGCAGAAATCCCTGTTGTGGGAGGTAGAAAACCAGCAGCAAAATGGTTCGCTGCACAAGGAAAATGAGTGGCATTTCATGAAATGAATTAACTGATACCACAATATTAGTTCAAAAAAAGGAAAGGCAAAAATTGAAACTAAAAAAAGAACTTTCTTAGGGGAGCAACGGGGGGCAGGAAGGAGGCGGGGAAGAGTGTTTCATGCTTATCAATGTGATGTTATCCTGACAATGTATACTCTTAAGGAGCATGCGACTGAATTTTAAAAGTATTACGTACAGAAATTCAAATGACACCTTTGGAAGAGAGAAGTGTGACAGACTTAATGAGATTCAAGATCCAAATAGATGCTGAACTCAATATGACAGCAGCTGAGAGGAGGCTAATCATTCCGCTTACAGAGACCAATCTTTGTTATTTATTTCTTTGACTGTTTTCAGGTGGGATGGACATACTGTGTTAATAACCAAAGGCATTTACAGCTACAGAGTCTCTGACAGTGTAAGAGGTTCAGAGAAAGTACTGTCACAACTGCATCGTTTTGGGGGGGGGTGGTGGTGGTTCTATTTTTGCTTTGAACTTTCGCAATGTGAAATACAGTAAAACCCCCTTATAACACAGCTCATGGTCGCATGGCTTTGGGACCGTGCTGGGCCAGATTGAGTTCCCTAAATGTAATGGTAGCTCTGCGGAGTTGATGATTGGTGTTACCCGGCAGGCCTCGGAGGCTGGGGTTTGCCTTAGTCCTTTAAGCGCTGCTGTTATAAAGGGGTCCCACTGTGCCAGGGAGTGTGTGTTGGGAAGGAAAGCCGTTTTAGGGTAGAAAATAAACAGTGGTTCAAAATGTGATTGCTAATCAGTACAAAAAGACCTTCAGCGACTGACCTTACTCCCGGAGTCCTTGGCTCCACATTCCCCCTTATCGTACCACCATTTGTTTTTCAGCTTGTCTAAGATGCCTTGTTCACTGAGTTTCAATACTGCAAGGTTTACAGGCGTTCTTCACGTGGGAAATAACATAAATAACATTATATTATGTTATTTTATGTTATTCAAGCTTCAAACTACTTTAAAACTATAGAAAGCGATAAAGCAGGGGGCCCTGGCCACAGAGTAATTTTAGACACTGCAGGCAACCTGAGCATTACCTTATAAAAATTAACACTACAGCAACGCTATATTTACCAGGGCCTGCCCATATCGCTTTGAGTAATCGGCACACACTGTTAAATAATGAGGATAGAAAAAAGGCACTCCTCAGCTAGGCTGTGTGTGGTGAGGAGGGTCTCCCCTCAAGTGACAATCGTCGGCGGCAGCTTGCAGTCGCTTTGTGACTGAAGGGTGTCAGGTTTGATCTAACTGGGTGTCTTGTTGTACTTCCAGACAGAAAGCAAGTTTTATGGAGGAGTGGGGGAGGGAACGGGGCCAGAAGGGGAAGCATTTCCACATGTGGATGCACAAGGATGAAGCTGAACAGAATAGAAAGTATGTTCTATGTGAATAACATGACTTCTGATTAGCTGTCCTTTATTACACAAATCTGTTGCCCAGCTGAACACGATCTCCAGAAGAACTGTACTATGTACGTGTCTTCACTCCACAAACTGAATTCTTAGGCACATACCGGTCTCAGTATTAATGGTATAACGTGGACCTGTGAGTTTTGGCTAAGAGTACTTTCAACAGTGAGCGAACTGGTCTATGGACTGTTTTTGAGTTATTGATCAGCTGTCTCTCTGATATGGTCATATGTCTGTGGGCAACACGGATCACCAGAAGGTGAACCAGACTGTTGAAAAGGATTATTCATGTGGCATGAAGTAAAATGTCAATCTGAATCTGCCGCTGAGGGTAGCGCTGTAGAGGAAGTTTAGATAAGCCATTCTAGTAAGATGAGACTTCCTCAACTGAGAGGCCAACATGGTCCCAGGAGGCCAGACCAATGCTCCGCCATCCTCCACCTCTTAAAGTATAAGGACTGCATTCAGAGCCATTGGGCAAATGCAGGAAACCCTACTAGTTCAAGGATAATGGTTTTCTCTTTTAGGAATTTCCTCAGCAGTAAAACGGGAATAATAACCTTTGCTCTGTCTCCCTTCTAGAGCTAATGAATCTTAAATGAAGTATCTCTAATAACTTTAAATTGAAAATGCATTATATAGAGAGGGTGGCATATTTCTATTATGAGGCAATGAACTACTGTGTGTTCAGAGCCACATGAACAATATTGCCGATACTGGTGCATGTTTTTCTCAATGTCACCAATTTACAAGGAGGAAAACAGATACATTTATGGAACTAGGAACATTCCAGAGAATTTCTTAGCTTATTTTGGGTAACTTGGACCCACCAACATATGGAGTCATGGACAAGACTTTCTATAGTTATAGAGATCTGGCCTCTATCCGACCGTGTCCCCAAAGCCTATTTTCAGCAGAAGGACCATCTCATCTTGAGATATTCTGAGAAAGGTGTCATCATTTAAAAATAATAGGCAATTTCAGAGCACTTGGGATTTGAAAAACTATAAACCTTTAATGTCAGGGAGGTGACATTTTCTTGGTTAGTGCAAGGCTTGGCAGCCCGAATATCTGCATTTTGTATCTCACTAGGAAATTGAGGTTCTTTTATAGTTGAAACAAGTTCCTTCAGTCAATGTTCAGAAGTGTAGGCTTCTCAAATGCTAGCCAGAGTTGCTTGGAATGCAGAGCAACAGAGACACTCGAATAAAAATTGGATCCTCTTTAGGATGTTACTGGCAGGGAAAGTTAAGTCTTAGACTTTTAAAGGATAGGCAGGCCGTCTATGGTCCCGAGATCAGTGTTGGAACTCCCTTCTCTTCTTCCCCTCCCTGCACCGGTCTGGCCTCTTGCTCTCTCCTATTCCTCTATGAGTTTTTGCTTTACCACCACCACCACCTGTCCCCCAGTGCTGTGCCTTAAGCTAGGCATTGGCACCCAGGTTCAGGACTGTGACAGTTGCCTCAAATTGCAAGGGGAGATGCTTCTTAGTAGCATATGGGTCACTGATACCATCAGGACCACAGGGAAGAGTACAAAGCATTTTTTTCGTCCTCTCTTCTTACGGCAGTGTCTTCATGCCACTCTCTAAGCCCTTACTGGGCCCTGACCTCCCTCGAGCTACCATATTCTTCAAATTATTTATTTCCACTTCTTCAGTATAGCTGCTCTGACCAGATCTGAGAAACAGAGAAGTCTGATTGAAGGCAGTCACACTAAGGGCCAAACAGAAATCTCTCCACGGAGATCTTGGCTTGAAAAAAAAAATTATCAACCCTTAGGTGAGCTAGGATGATAGAAGTGTGATGTGTTAGTTTAGGGCAGTAGTCCTCAAAGTCTGGTCTGAGGACCCCTAGGGGATCCCTGAAACCTTTTCATCACAGGGTCTGCAAGGTCAAAACTATTTTTGTGATGATACCCAGGCATTCTTTGCCCTTCTCACTCTTATTCTCTCATGATTCACAGTGGGGGTTCCTGGAGGCTACATGACATGTGATATCCCAACACACTGAATGAAGGAGCAGAAATGAGAATCCTCTTCTCTAACATTAAGACAGATATTAAAGATATTTGCAAAGATTGGACAATACCATTCCTCGCTAATTTTTTAAAAATAGTTATTTTTCACAAAAGTCTGTTGTATATGAGAACATACATTGGGTTTGTTTTTTAAAAAATGAGTTAACGAATACACTACTTAAAAATTCTTCAGTTTTAATTTCTGATATGGTGCATATTAATAGACATGATACATGAGAACAAAATCTTTTGGGGTTCCCCATAAATTTTAAGTGTGTGAAGGGATCCTGGGACAAAAAAAAAAAGTGTGAGAAGTACTGGTTTTAGAGGGGGGAAGACTTTTCCCCCTGCTGGGGCCTATTCTAGGCTGTCACCCTCTACTCTTGCCAAAGCCCAGGCCAGGTTTGTCAGCAATTTAGCACCCTACTTCTGACAAATGGCCTCTCCCTGCCTTAGGCTGTTGAGTGACTCCCACAGAATGGTTGGTAACTGCTCTCCACTTCCAAGGCCTCCACAGTTATAGTGGAGGTTACTTTTGAGCAATGGTTCTCAATGGGGGGTTATTTTGTCCTCCAGGTGACATTGGGCAATGTCTGGAGTCATTTTTCGTTGTCATAAAGGCAGGGTGTGCGTGTGATGATATAGGCATCTAGTGGGTAGAGGCCAGGGATGCTTTTAAACACTGTGATGTGCCGAGGACAGTTCTCATAACAAAGCCCCCAATGTCAACAGCGCCAAGGCTGAGAAACCCTGCCTTAGAGCATCCAGACCTCATCTGATGCCCCAGGACTTGAGAGAAATCTGACAAATGATATTTCCTTAGACGTTTAGTCTTTGATTTGAAAAAAAAAAATCACAGGGCCTATGAAATCTGGCAGGGAACCAATGTGCATTTGGGAACTTCTAAATAAAAATGAAGGAGAAAAACAAACATTTTAAGCAGTGGCACAGCCAAAGAGCATAAAAGCTGTAATCAGAAATCACAGTTAATACCACTTAACAAGGTTAGGATAGCTGCCAAGAAAAGAAAGTACTTTAAAGGCCAAAGCTCCTAGAATTGTATGTTGCTGCGGGGTAGAATAAATTCCCAAGATGACAGAGAAAAACTGCTTTTATCTACATAATTTTCTCTTACTGTACCTTACTGGATGTTTTGTCAAACTCAATTCAAGTCAATGAAATGTACTGACACCCTCCTCCCAACACACACACACACACACACACACACACACACACAATTTGGTATTTTAAAGGAAGTGGAATTAGATGGCATTGGGTCATTTTCAATGTCATTTTCAATGTCATTTTCCTCATGCCGTCGTTTTTGCTCCTCCAATATTTTCTCTCCCTTCTTTCATCTATGTTGCCTTCTTATTTGTGCCCACGTCTTGTGTCTCCCTCTGGATTGTGTAAGGGCAGGGACCGTGGCGTATATATTTGTATCTCCACTTCGGAGAGTTCTGTTAATAAATACTTGAGTAGAAAATTCTCTTTTAGCATCTTGTTTTTCAGCCAAGTGGCTCACACATAACAGTTAAAATTATTATTATTATTATTATTGATCAAGTTTAATAATCACTCTTAGAAGGTGGAATTGTGGTCTCTGTAAGTAAAGATATGGAGGCACAGATAGATTAAGTAATCTGTGCAAGCCTGCATGGAAAAATATGGGGCAGGCTAGAAGGTAAATTAATAGACATCCAACTCTGTCTGCACTGTACATCCTCCAATGGAACACACAAAAGGGTAGCAGCCCTCATTGTTCTTGTTCTTAGGGCTTGGATGTTCATAATGAACATGGTCTCTTTAGGGACCCCCATGCTCCAAATAACTATCAGCCTAGCAAGGGCATATCTAGCAGCTGGGGCCTTCCAGCTGTGGTGCAGCAGTATGTCTCCAGGGGAATGTTTCAGAGCAATTACTGCAGGCCCTTAACTGGTACCTAAGAGAATTAGAAGTCAGAAATATTTATTGCACTCACTTCAACAGAGAACAGAGAGAATTAAACAAAATAGGTCAGATCCCTATCATGGAAATTAGTCAGGCAGTCTCCCCTCTGAAGGGCTTGCTGTGAATGTATTGCTGAACAGAGCCCTCTGAAGACAAAAAGCAGGGTCGGTGAAGCTTAGAGAGAGAACAGGAGAGGCTTGTGATATGATTTCAGGGGCTCTGGGAACAACCCCTTGTCAACAAATATTTTCCTCACTGGTACCTGAAATTCCATCATGAGAACTTGGCACCTTTAAGTTTGGGCAACTTTCCTTGCTAAAATAGAGAGCTTCTTGAGAAATGGGAGAAGCAGCAGAGTAATGATTTACAAACTCCAACTCTTTGTTCCATTTTGCTTAAAAGCTGTTCAGGGTGGAGGGGGAAGGTATAAACTTCTCCCATGTAAAGGGTGTAAATTGCACTTGCATCATAAAAATGTATATGGCTTGTTGATCAGATGGACAGAGTGAGAGCAAATGAGAACTGGATAGTCAGCAGGATGTGAAGGCAGCTCTGACCTGTAGCACGATGATGATTCCTGAGTGTGGGAAAGAGTCATGAAGTAGCATCTATTTTTTTTTTTTTAATATGGGGTGGTAATGCAACTCATAATGCTTTGAAAATGAGTTCTATTTTTGAAGAAAACATAACTAGTTGACACAAATTTCTGCTTATCTCTGCCATCCACACCTGGCAACAACATGGCAACAAAGCCCTGCGCTTATTAAGCCAAGGCATCCAGCCCCAGGTGGCGGTTGTCTGGGTTCCCAGCTTGTTCCTGGGAGCTATGAACCAGCCATTGCAAAGTTCAGTGTTATTGAAGTGATGGCCAGTGTTACATATGGAGACAGTCTGAGGATAAGAAGCCCATTTTTTTCCCTGTGAAATTAGAAACTGCTTATTTAAAAGAAACAAAGTAACTAAAATGTTTGATATATTTTAAAAGGACTGTCCAATTTACTTCTCAATTTTGATTTCAGGAAATACCTAAAATAGGTAGCTTGGAGCCATATTGGATTCTTTCTTATGAAGAAAGAAATGTGGAGAGAGTGATGTGAGGGTGGAAAAGAAGGAAAAATGGCCTTATGAATAAATGGCCAAGTTGATTCTTCCATCTGGTGATCCTAGACGTGTTGAGATTGGAATTTATACTATGGATATGGTTCTGGGCCTGAAAAATATAGGAATCCAAGGTGTAGTATGATTTATCTAAGAGACCTGCTCTCAGTGGCTTCATTTCTCCTTTCTGAGCAGGGGCACCTAAAGAGCAAGTGTCTGTTCAATTAATAATGCGAGAAGATCTTCAATGGTGCCCTTAGGAGGGATAGATATACGTGTAAAAACATAGGTCGTGGAGAGAAACACAAGATCACAGAGAGGTAAAAGAAATACATGAGCAAGGTTGGTGCATTTGCATAGTTAATTAGAAACCTGCTCTAACAAAACCATATCTGAATGATGAAAACAGAAATTTATCACAGACATAAGTGGGAAGCCCTCCTTTCACCCTATGCTTCATCCAAACCTCACTTTAAGTGACTACATTTGCTTCTTGGTACCTAGTGATTTTTTTGAGGGAACAACCTCTAAAAATTATCTTCGGCCCAGTGGAGGGAGGCCAGCCATCCTCTCTTCCACTTGCTTTCCTACTGAAGATATTTCAGGTTTTCATGGTGACAAGTCACCTTTCCCAGTTGCTCCCTTGCTTCCCTATTCTTTTCTGGAGAACTCTCAGCATTATTCAGGAAGTCACAGGCATGTACAGGAAGGCAGTCACAGACAACTCTGCTCAGGCAGGACTTCATTTATTAAGCTGAAGCCAAGTGATGACCAAGCAAGAGAAGATTCTTTGCTGGATGAAAGGATTTACATTACAGCCCTTTGTACTCTTTTCCATAGGTCACCTTGGAATATGTGTAGCGAAAGGATTTACCTCTCCATATAGAGTAGCTGTTGGAGGCTGGGCAGTTCAAAATATGCCCTCGACTACACTAGTATCTGGAGCCCCTTAGAATCTCTATCCATTTTTTTTTTCAAAAAGGTTTGTTCACAGGATTCTAGGAGAATGAGGATTTAAGTTATTTTTATCCTTCAGCCTGAGGTTCCTCCACAACCTGGGAGCATGCACATTATGACTACTGACATTACTGGACTCTGGCCACCCAAGTGGCCCTCATTCCATGGGGGCAGCCACAATGATTTGCAGAGTTATGCCTGGCTGCTAGATGCTCCCTCTGAGACAGTATTTATATAATGTAGTTCACAAATGAAGCTCAAACCTATTTAACTCCTTGCTAATGAGATCATAATTTAAGTGCAAAGAGCAAATTCAGTAATGCTTGTATATAACCTTAGGAGTTGAAATCTGTGAGTCATTTTACTAAGGGCCCACCCATGGTAGTGATTGAAACCTATTGAGAAGCATCTGTGCCAGGGGAGCAGCCCCCATACTCACTTGGAGATATATGGATAAAGCCAGGGCACTTCAAATGATAACCTCTCAAATTCAAAGTGATAGACCCTGTGATTCCACAAGTTGTGAATTTCACTGATGGATTTCTGCCAAACTGGGCCTTTGTCCAACTTCTCCCTCTAGAACAGGAATCCTAAGCCATTATCGGTTGTGGACTATCTCACGTAACCCAATTTGTCTGGGAAGACTTCTTACTCAGTTTGTCCCTGACAGGGAGAAGGGGCTCAGGGAAGATGCTAAGCTTGTGGAGAAGTCAGTTTTGTTTAAAATGTGGCTACAGATAATTTCCAAAGTATGGTATTGATAGGATTCACTTGAAGACTGTTTTTAAGATCCATTAAAAGTTCAAACCATCCCTGAAACTAACATAACATTGTAAATCAATTGTACTTCAATTAAAAATTCAAGCTATGACATTTGGTTAGGTGTTATTACATACAAGGACATTTTCTTTAGTTCATCCCAATGGCCCTGAGAAAGAAAGGCATAGACTGATAGACAGAAATTGATCTTTACCAGAAACTCACATGACACATGTTTCTGAAGACTTCTAGTTCATGCCCCTGATTCTAGGCAAAATATTCATTGAGAGTTTAACCTGATGGGTGCCAGCATCCTCTTTTCTCCCCAGTACTCCCCCCCCCCCCACGACCATAACCCATAGAAAAACATCAGTTTTAGCTTACACTCCAATAGATCACAACAAATGGGGTCTATACATCAGATCTGAAAGCTGAATTCCAGTTGACATGCCAGGGCACATGCTACCCTTTTCCAGCTTGCATCCTACCATCCACTTCTCTGCATTTCCAGTAGCGATGCTATATACGACACACTGGTGGAGTCAATCTCTCCCTATCATTCTATCTATATCTCTTTTTTAAAAAAATGTAATGTATGCTATTGTCCTAGGTCTTTATTTTGAGAAATATTGTTTTAAGGCCAGGTGAAATTAAGTTGAAATTAAGGTAAATCTAGCACTTGGACCACACTTTTGCCACCTCTGACCAATGGGGATTTGCCTCATGTGCCAAGGGCCAAATGCTGTACCGCTCTCTAGAAAGTCAAAAGAGAATGGATTTTAATTGTTCTCCATAAAAGAAATCTGCCCCCACCCTGTTCCACCAACCTCAATTCCCACCCTCCTTGAATGTGTTTTAATCATTTCAAATTTTTCGTGTTTCTTTTCCATGGCTGTCCTACCTTTCAGAGAGTGTAGTTCTATAATCTTCTCTCCAAATGAAAGGGAATCAAATGATTTGATCTTAGAGGGGCAGAAAGGGCATAGACATAAACCATTTCATTCTGTCCCTGAAGCGGTGTCTTTCTTCTTGGCAATTGTACCAATAGCATTCTTACCTTCAGGCTTTTCAGTCCTTCTGCTCTTTCTGTAGCTCTGGTGTTGGACATTTGGTCTTTATTTGTCAAGAAGAAACACATTCAAGTTATCAGGATAACACCAAAGGCAAATAATCATGTCCTAATCATAGAAATCATGTTAAGGCCACACAGTCAACTTCAAAATCAATGACTAGAATGGATTAATTTTTTTTAAAAAAAGTTTCCTTTCTGGATTACAATTTTTTTTTTCTGGTGGTAGAATTTATTCTTTAACACCATCTGGTAAAATCAATGGTTTTGGTAGTCACTGGACTGGTTCAGTTCTTAAGGCAAAAAGGTCCCTTGTTTGAAGCAGCCACTTGAGAGAAAGTGAGGGTTTGCTCTTGGGAAGAAGACCTGAGTTAAGTTCAAGGAGCAAATTTAGTCACTACCAGGAAAGAAAACTGTCAGTTTCTTCATACTTCCAGGAGGCAGCACCAGCATAGAGACATGCAAACCAACGAAGAGCATACCATACTCACCCTCCTCCTTGATCCCAAATCAGCCTCAGGGGTTCACAAGAACTTCTTCTAAGACCCAGGAAGTGCCATCCATCTGTAATGATTCTTGGCTACACACATAACAGTGTCAACAGAGAGTCATTGGGATCCATCTGAACCCTGGGTATCCAAAATGTCTACCTTTAGGGATGGCTCCTGCCAATAAAAGGTCCGTCTTGTAGCAGGTAAAAGGCAGATGCAGATTCACATCCATTACCCAAGGCCCAAGAATGTCAAAGAATTCTGGGTGTGGAAGAGAAGTGGTTAAGAGACGGTGGCATAGGAGAGGAGAATTGTAGACATACATGGAAGAAGGAGAAATACACAGAAATCTGAGGATCTCATTTATACATACAGGAAACACAGTACCACCTCATTCATCTAGGTACCACCAAATAGAAGCGGAGGTCATTTGGAAATGGGCTGTCCTAAAGTATAATTTTTTTTAAACTATTTTTGAATAGAGGATTTGCTAGGCAAATGCATGGAATTAAATAAAAAAGATTGCTAGTGATAGGAACGTGTTCGAATTTCTTAAGAGAACAAATTTTTAGCTATTTTAAAAGCACCTATATGAAAGGAATTGCAAGCCATTTTTGGAATTTATTAAAAACAAGTTCCCTAAGTGCTTACATAGCATCACATTGGTTGGTTTATTCTAGTCCCTATATATTTATGAAGATGATAAACTGCATTTCTCTATAAATATTCTATAAATTTTAATGATCATCTGACCATTCGTTTAATTAATGGAAGCTTAAGGGACCTCCCTCAGATGCCTTACAAGTTAAGGCACCAATTGTACAACTCTCATTGCAGTCAAGAGGTTCTGGGTGGTGGTCTCATTTAAACATTCTGTTCCAATGTTCCCCAAAGCATACAAAGTGTGCTGGTTTTCGGCTTGGAAAATATGGCCACTGGAAGTCTATTTAAATGCCTGGATAAAACTAAAACCAGGACAATTCTAGGGTGAAGTAGGGTAGGGTTTAGAATGACTTGTTACCCCAGTCAGTAACCAGACCTCTTCTAGTAAGTTAAGGTTACCTGGGGAAGCTGAGCTGGTAACCTTTACCCAAGATTAGGGGAATGAACCTCTGTGGATGCAGGGAGCAGAATTTAAAAGTTTGAAGCGACAAGCAGCTGTGGAGGGAGGTTGATGTGGTAATTCAGCACCAAAGTTCCCATTTTGCTGTGATTTACAGTGACAGACTTTCACTAGCTGTGTCACAAACCCCTGGTGATCTGGGTTTATTGCTGAAACAATGTACTGGCTCTTAATTACTGTATTTGCACACACATTGTAATAAAGCACTAACACAAAAGGGTGATTTGCAGGTTAAAAATTCCCAAACCACAGCTCTAATTTCCATGATCCTTGCCTGTGCATTTACAGTCCATCAAGGAAGGATCAAGTCTGATTTGTTTAGGTCCTACAAGTGCAGGTTTAGGAAACTGGTAAAACCAAGCACCTTTTTTTTTTTTTTTTTTAAAGTGGCCACACTTGTGGCATATGGAAGTAGCTGGGCCAGGGGTCGAATTGGAGCTGCAGCTGACAGCTTACCCACAGCCATGGCAACACTGAATCCAAGCTGCATCTGTCGCCTATGCCGCAGCTTGCAGCAATGCCTGATCCTTAACCCACTGAGCGAGGCCAAGGATTGAACCTTCATCCTCACAGAGACAATTATGGGTCCTTAACCTGCTAAGCCACAATGGGAACTCCAGAACCAAGCAGTCTTGATTCTAGACTGTAGGTCTGGTTTAGGGGCTACCTTCGTAACTGATCTTGTCTTAATTCCTTGTATTCAGGAAATTTTCTAAAGATCTATTTCATTAGTTGGAGCATGTGCACATTTAAAACAGCCTAATCATTGCTGGTTCCTTCCATAGAATAGTAACTTTTTGAGAATAGGCTTTGAACGAGTAATGTTTCATGCTGGGGGGAGGAGGGGGAAAATTCAACAACTTAATATAATTGCCCATTTATCATTTTTTAAAGGTTGCAAGAGAGAGACAGAGAGATAAGTAATATATGTTTTTCTTCCTCTCCTGGTTTCTGAGATAATAGGTATAGAAGTGTTTTTGAAAAAGTAAAGGCACTCATAAATGTCAGGCTTTGTGATTATTGTCATTTTTAGTAATCAGTACTGAGGGCTGGAATGGCTTAAATATGCTATTTGCCTTGTAACCAAGGTAGTTGAGGATGAACCTGATTTTTATGGAAATATATCACACGCAATCAGATTCACATTGCTCATTGGATGGGTAGATGTGATAAATTGCTGTCTGCAATATTATCACAAGGGGTGACCCTGAAAGTCAGCAGAGATTTGTGACAGCATTAGCTGTGTGACCTTCTCAAAGTCACCACCATCTCTGGGTCTCACTTTCTCTATGAAATGACGGTATATCTGTCAATTGTCATATTAATGGGGGGCAGAATACATAAAGAAATGTAATTCTCCAGCCATTTTACTAATACAGTTAAAACTCACTGATTTGGACTAACGGTGGGGAAGGACTATCTGAATGGAAAAGTCCTGAATTACAAAATAGGTTTGAAGAATGACAGTTTCATTACTTTAAGTCTGTTTTGTAATTCAAACTCACTATAAAACATTGCTTTAGTGGAGGTCCTCGTGAGAACTACTTTAGCAGATAAATTTGTAATGAATATGATTATATCCAAAAGAATGCTTCCAACATTTGAAAAAGGTTTGTTCTCTTAAGGGAAAATTCAACTGACAATCTAGTCCAAACCCTTCATTTGCTTAACAAATCTCTCTTGGCCTCATCCTTGATAAAGTTAGACCGCGAACTGGTCCCTGGCCAGTTTATCACAAATTGTAAATTAGAAGGCTCCAAATTAATGAGGTTTCACTGCCTTTTCTACCTTCTCCACTGATTTGTTTTGGGAGTCACCACTCAATAGTGGTAAAACATTCAAGTTCATCCCTTGCCCCTTCTTTTGCTCACTCTCAGAAAACAGCAGGTAGCAAGAAGGAAGAAGATAAAGGCAAGTTCCTTGGTTATCCAGATATGGAATATACAATCGTTGGATATACAGCACTGATCCTACTATTATCCGTGGTTGAGAAAGGGGTCGACTTATTTCAAACTGTTGGCTCGAGAAATGACCTCAGAAAAATGATTTGAAAGATGCCTGGCAGGTAGCACTATGGTCAAAGAAGTTGGAACATTTAGGATCTACTGAAATATTTTCCTATTTGCATATCAAAAGTCAGATAACCTGGAAATCGTGGGCTGGCAATACGTGACTTGATAATTTTGCAGCAGTATCAGCTGAGGATATATTTGGTGAAAAGTAAAAATTCAGCCAAATGCTTGCAGGTTTTGTTTGTTTATGTAACATCACACATCTGGTTATTTGAAAACTTCTGGGCCCTTGGCATGATGCGGCTGTTTTAGAGTCATCTTGATACAGTCCATGGCTCCTTTTTAACCATGCTGGGTATGAATGATGAATTCGTGACAATCATGTATCCAATCCAGCTCAATTTTCGCTCTGCAACTCACTTGAATGATATAATTAGGTTCTCTGTGGCCTGATAATAATGCAAGAAAAAGACCAGGAAGAGGGTGTTAAATACTCTATGCATCGGGTGAGCCATTGCAAAACTCAAATGAGCCAAAAGCTTGGCTAAACTCTCAAGGCCATCAGTTGACACTGGTGGGAAAGGAAGATACTGCTTTTTGACACATAGTAAAACCTTGATTAATTGGAATCCATAAGGGATGAATGGAATTTTCAATAAGAATATTCATTTGGTTTCATTCTTGGCTAATAAGACTTTTTTTTCCCCCCTCAAAATTCTTGTATCCACTTTCTTGTCTCAG
Source organism: Phacochoerus africanus (assembly GCF_016906955.1). Classification (NCBI taxonomy): domain Eukaryota; kingdom Metazoa; phylum Chordata; class Mammalia; order Artiodactyla; family Suidae; genus Phacochoerus; species Phacochoerus africanus. The sequence continues at coordinate 105,233,803 of NC_062560.1, read as the reverse complement.
GCAAGCAGCCTCTAATGTTTGAGGCTCAATCCAGATGGAGAGACTCTTTAGGAGACAGAACTGAACGTGACCTAACCATAGGTCCTCTCTTGGCAAGTGGTTTAAAAAAATCAATTCCTTGTGATCTTCTTTTTGGTACTATTGCTGCTTTCTCATCAATGTGGAGTTCTGGGGGCGGGGAGCAATTCAGTTAGTTGGGGTACTGGTTAGGTGAGTTCTGGTTAATCAAGGTTTTACAATAAAGAGACCTCACCAAGGCTTGGTATGATTATGTTCTGAAGAAAGTTGTTTTTAAATTTATTTCTTTGCCAGTGCTCTGTATCAGTGTTTTCAAGCCCAGCTTATCCTGCAGACTGGCAAACTAACTTTTCCATCAGGATCCTGAGGAGTGGAGAGAGAGAGGGAGGAGAAGAGGTAACCATTGTCTCTGAAGGAGAAAAGTTTGGGCTTGCCTGTCTGTTGGCCTGTGATTGGGAAACACTATTCTTCACCTTAAGATGCCCACGGTATCTTGGTCGTACAAGAGCCGATCTTACATGCTTCAGTATAATTCTCATGCCCTTTGGGCCATGGAGGATTCTGCTTTCAGGTTCTCTCCTGTACTTACCCAACGTGTCTTTCCATCACTTGGTATTGTGGCTTCTGGGCTTGCCCCTATTTCTTGTTGCTTGGATGAAGACTATTCATTTTTTCTACCCCTGAAGAGCATTAAGGAGCCAAAGGAATGCCAAGTAAGACGGGTTTTCTCATGATGGCAGCCTGGATAACAATTTAGACCTACCTGAACCAAGAACACAGCTAAGGAAAAGCCAAATCAGGGATTCATACACATAGAGTATTGGTTAGGTGACGCACTTGTTTAAATATACAACATTTCTTTGCCAAGTCTGTATATGTGGGGGCCTATTGAAGAAAGACCCCATTTAACTTGAAACCGAGCTTGTTCTTTGGCTTTCAAGTTAAGTGGGGCCAGCTTAAGCAGGCCACCACATATAGAGAACACCACCTCATCACTCACACACGTCACTGAAGAATCCAACGTCAGTCAGCCAACCGACTGCTGTGAGCAACCACCATGCCCTAGGGAAGAAGACAGGCTGTAACCTGACTTTCCAGTAGATGGATTTGATTTCTCACACCCCTCACTGGAGGCAGGCGGGGACAGTCTTAAGGAAAGCCTCAGGCTCTTGAAAGCCTACGGCATTAAAACCCACACCACAGCCTTCTTAAAGCAAGCAGTCTGGTGTGTAGGGGAGGGAAGGGCTGTGGGTGGGGAGCCTCTGTCTGGGAGTTCAAGAAGGGACCCAAGTTAGATCAAAAATGTGGGCAATGCCCTGCAATCTTTCTGGTTCCCAAAGCTGCCAGGCAGGGGAATAACCTGGTCATTCTACTGTATGTGCGAGTCTTGTGCTCTTTCCTCAATAATAATATAACAGTCTTGCCGATTACTCGTCACTAAGGGTACCCGGTTGTGGTGACATTGAGGCTGACCTTGGAGTCACCGCCCCCGCTGCCGCACTCTCCTTTGTCGTACCACCATTTGTTTTTCAATTTGTCCAAGAGGCCTTGCTCATTCAGTTTTAATACTGCCAGGTTAACAGCATTTCTTGAAACGATAAAACATAACTTGTAAGAAAATGCACAAATGCTTAGGAAATCGTTAACGTATAAAAAGGAGCACAAGAGGACAAATTGGCTAAATTTCACAGAACGTGGAGCTATAAAAATGTCTGTACAGCAAATACAGGGTTAAATATTGGAAGGTGGCATGGAGGATAACATTTGCTCAAAACTGAAGTGTGCGGGATGGGGAAATTGTCTTTGAGAAAAAAAGTAACAAGAACACCACATCCATGCAATTAACATTCGTCACATATGGCACCATAACTTGGCTTTTACCATTTAAATTGAAAAAGCCGTTGAACTGTAAAATTAAAACAGCAACAAACAGTCAGAGAGGACAACACAGAGAGAGAACATTAAAAAAAATGGATGCATTAAATAGATGAAACCATAATTTACCGTCTTATTTAACTCCATGGAATATTGTAGATTTTAAACTTTTAAAAGTTACCTCAAAATCCACAAGAAAGAAAATGACAACAAAATGCATCAGGGTAGGTGGAATACTATAACAACACGGATATTGTTATATTATTCCACCCACCTTAATGCTGAGCCTTTAGGGGTTGCCACACCATAGCCTTTGGAATCCAGATTTCCACCAACTTTCATCGTATCACATGGTTTTCTCTGCTCAATGTACTCATTCATGGTTGACTCCAGCAGGAAGGCGAATTTCCCCTTGGACTTGCGCACTCGGGCCACTCCGTCTGCTGTTGTTTTGGTAAACACAGATGGCTCTGCTGATTTCATGTAAGACCACATTTTCTCATAGACGGCAATTTTGGATCTCTGCAACAGAGAGAAGAATTCTTGGAGCTACCAGATATTAAAACTAGAGGATGCCTCAGTGCTGTGCTTTTTCAGCATTTTTGGTTGCCATCCACAGTAAGAAAAGCATGTTACACTGCAGTCTGGTAGGCATATTCATACATACATGGTTCTGAAATGGGTTTCTCAAAACCCCATTCATCTTTGCTATGTGTGATGCTCTCTGATTATTTTCTAATCTATTTGAATTCACTTAGAAAAATGCTGCTCAGGAACCACTAAATTGATTTCATGGCTCCAATAATGGGTTGCAATCCAGTTTGAAAAACAGTTTCTTAGTTCATTCTTTCTCTCAATTCAGAAATCACCCCTACAGTAGTTTGCTATGTGATTACTCTTTACCTGCCTGTAAAAACAAACAAGACAAAACAAACAAAAAAAACCCCAAGGTCTTTGGAAGAGAGTGTACAACCATTTGAGTTAGCCCATTCCTGTAAGAAAGCACTGCCTTATTCTGAGCTGATATTCGTTTCTCTGTAACTCTGACACTTTACTACTCTCCACTAGAGCTGTGCAAAGCAATGCTGTTCTTCTGCATGATGGTCCTTCAGATATTGCAAGACTGTTGTTATGCTCCCTCTTCATCTCTTCATCAGGGCTAACTCCACTGATGTCTAATCCTATGCCCAGAACCCTCACAATTTTTGTCTTTCCCCCATAGGATTCTAGCTAGTGATGTCTCTTCAGTTGGAGTGTATAGAAATAAATGTGGTACCCCCAATATATGACAAGGACAGAATGAAAAGAAAAACTGTTTGCTTCCTGTCATTGGAACATTATTTTCTATCAACATGGCTTGAATTTTCGTTAATGTATTTAGTCTTTTATCCATCCTTTCAACAAATACTTTTTGAGCACCTGCTGTATACAAAGCCCTCTACTGGGGGAGTAAAGAATATAAGAGAGTCCCTCCCTCAGCTCAGGTTGAGATCAAACCCAAACTGTTAGTTCCTTCTTCCAACCCAAGTTTCTTTTTTCTTAACTTTTGGAATTTAATTTCATTAAATATCATCTCAACTCAGGTGATCTTTAGAACATATACTAAATACTCAAAGCTCTGTTAAGCTTTCTGGAGCATATAAAGGAAGCATGGTTTCAATGACCCCATGACTTAAATTGGGAGCTAGATCCTTAGGAATGAAAACCTTAGAGAAAAATTCAAAAGAAACTTTGACCAGAAGTGAGATGGCATGGTGGAAGCTATAAACATATGCCTTGTTTTCAAGTGTCTTTGACAGGTTTTCTGGCCCCTACCTCAGCTTTTTGGACTGCTTATTTAGCTGCTTTTCTCTGGACTTTGGCCAGCTGCATTGCATCTTTCTTGAGGCTTGCTTGGACCTGCTCAAATAACCTTAGAATTATTTGAACTCCCAGAATAATCACTATGGAAATTAAGCATTGTGTTTATGAAAATCTGATCCTCACTGAGGCCCTTGCTGAGTCCCTGAAACTATTCACTGAGATGAAATATGCTTGGTTAGCATAAAGATTAGGAAAAAATCCAATATGGCTGAAGCCAAATGGACAAAAGGGAGAGTGGTAGGAAAAGATCTTAGAAGGCTAATCAGAGGTCAGCTCTTGTATGACCCTATAGGTCATGGTAAAAAGTTTGTATTTGTCCTACATGTGGTAGGAAACTAATGGAGGATTTTGAGGAGAGATGTGATAAGATCTGATTTAAAATTTTAAAGCGTTACTCTCACTGCTGTATGGAGACTTGACTATAGGATGGGCCAAAGTGGAAGCAAGTAGATTGGTTAGGAGGCTATTCTAATGATCCAGGGGAGAGATGGTTGTGACTTGGACCAGGCTGGGAGCAATGGAGGTAGAGGGAAAAGGTTGGATTCAAGATAGGTTTTGGGGAGACAGCAAACAAGCCTTGCTGATGGACATCTTCACCTGATGGTCCTAGAGACACTTTCAGATTGAACATTTCCAAACCAAACTTACTTTCTTCCTTGTAAGGCTGGCTCTCCTTCTAAATTCTACCAGCAAACTACCTAACAGCCAAGCTATAGAGTTTGGTTTTTATTTCTTCAACATCTCATTATAACATGTTTATTTTAACATAGAAACGCCTATAGGATCTGTCCTTTGGCGTTTTTGTTTTGTTTTGTTTTGCTTTTTAGGGCCACACCTGTGGCATTGTTCTCAGGTAGGGGTCTATTTGGAGCTGCAGCTGCCAGCCACAGTCATAGCCACAGCAATGCAGGTTCTGAGCGGCGTCTGTGACCTATACCACAGCTCACTGCAATGCTGGATCCCCCACCCACTGAGTCCAGGGATTGAACCTGCATCCTCATGGATACTAGTTGGATGCATTTCCACTCTGCCACAATGGGAATTCCTGTCCTCTGGTCTTTCTATTGTCATTACTGTTGCGATGGGGCAGGCTCTCCTTAGTTTTTGGACTAGACTACATTGCCTCCTAGCTAGTCTCTCAGCTTCATCTTTCTCTTCAGTTTATCCTCCCGTGACTCTTTCCAAAATGTAGATCTGACCAAGTTACTTCATTCTTTAAAATTCTCTGATAATTCCCTATACCTACAGGCCCAAATCCAAACTCTTATGGATGATATTCAAGAGTCTTTATGATCTTGTCTACTTCTGTGAGCCAGCCGCAATGGTCTACTTACTTGTCACTGAAATATGCCACACATTTTCACGTTTTCTGCCTTCTACCTGAATTATCCCTATTCATCCTATAAGACCCTGAGTGAATATCATGTCTTCTGTGAAATCTTTCCTTACTCTCTCCTGGCCCCACAGAAGTGCTTTCTTCACTCTTCTCCCAATGTACTTTTGCTCATAGTAAGCTATAAAGCTCACTAAATTGCATTAAGGTGAGCTGGCTGTGTGTCTGTCTTCCCCATGTTCCTGGGTATTTTTGAGGGCAAGTTCATACCTGATTCATTTTGGCGGTGCTCTTGGAAGCTGGCACAATGCCTGATGCACGGCAGCACTCAAGACATATTTAAGTAGATCATTTATACTTTAATAATTTTTTTTTGTCTTTTTTCTATTTCTTTGGGCCGCTCCCGCGGCATATGGAGGTTCCCAGGCTAGGGGTCGAATCGGAACTGTAGCCCCTGGCCTATGCCAGAGCCACAGCAACACAGGATCCGAGCCGCGTCTGCAACCTACACCACAGCTCATGGCAACGCCAGATCATTAACCCACTGAGCAAGGCCAGGGACGGAACCTGCAACCTCATGGTTCCTAGTCGGATTTGTTAACCACTGCGCCACAACGGGAACTCCAAAATTTTTTTAATTTTTAAAAAAGATGTACTTAGTAACTGAACCTTAGGTCTGATCAGGGTGACAACCAGACTTTTGGTCAAAGATATTAGAAGGTTGGTGAAAAATGACTACCAACACTAATTTTATAGTGCTGTAGAATTCTAGAGCTGAAGTTAATTAATTAATTAATTTTTTAATTTTCCCACTGTACAGCAAGGGGGTCAGGTTATCCTTACATGTATACATTACAATTATATTTTTTCCCCACCCTTTCTTCTGTTGCAACATGAGTATCTAGACAAAGTTCTCAATGCTATTCAGCAGGATCTCCTTGTAAATCTATTCTAAGTTGGCTGCCTGATGGGAGGGGGAGGGAGTGGGAGGGATCGGGAGCTTGGGCTTATCAGACACAACTTAGAATAGATTTACAAGGAGATCCTGCTGAATAGCATTGAAGTTAATTTAAAGAGCATTGGAGCTTTCTCAGCTAAACCAATCAGGATATATGTTTTATAATCTGTGGTTTGTTTATTTGTTTGTTTGACACTTAGCCTGCCTTTGGTGTCCATACCAATAACTTTCTTCCTAATAAGATGATTTTCCTTCTAAGATTGAAATCTCATCCATTGACATTTATGTTTATTTCACATCACATTATCCTCATCTGACCTATGAAACAATTTCTAAGCATCATAATGAAATAGTCTTGGACTTCCCCTGTGGCTCACATATCTCATAATGCAATATTCTCAATGACTTTATTTCAGTAGGAATTTCTTAGTCAATTGTTTAAAGAATTTTGAAAAGTGATAAATAATTCAGATGCACAAAGATATAAAATATTATGTAAGAACACTTGTGTACCTGCCACAAAATTAAAAAAATATCATGAAGTTGATGGGCCAAAAGTAACCACTTTATAGAATCTAGTTTTTATCATTCCTTTGCATCTCTTTATACTTTTACAAGAATAAACTTTTCTCCTTTGTAATGGCTAAATGGCATTTTAATCTATGGATATATCATACTTTATTTGCCCAATTCCCTATTGAAGGAGTCTTAGGTTGGTTCCAATATTTTTTGCTATTATAGACAACACTGTGGTGGGTATGTACCTCTGTTCAGTTACAAGGAGGTATTTTGTGTTCTTCGTCTTGGCCCAATCAAATCTGAGTGAAAGGGAAAGGGAGTTAGAACAAATTGTCTCTTACACAATTTGTAAATAGGTCATTGCTTCCAAAGATACATTTATAAGCCAAAGGCAAGGGGGTCTGTGAATTTTGATCTGAGTGTACTATAATTTGGACTCATTTACTTCATCATTTACTTGAGCTCTTTGATTGCTGATACAAGTTAAAAGGTTTATTCCTTTAGGTAATGATGCATTTCTAGAAGAATAAATGGCAGTGCTTGATGTGGGTACTTTAAATGTGTGTGGTGTACATGCAACCGATATTAATGAACACAGTAAATGAAAGTTAGTGGCAGAAATGATTGGGTCCCAGTTGATGACTGAATTCTGATGGAGGTTAGAAAGGGGGAAAAGAAATGGTTCATCAGTGAGAAAAATTGAGCTGAAATGTTTCTCTTCCTAACTAGCGGTTAAGTGACAGTCTAATGTTGAGTACAAAAAGAAGAAAAAATATCACTGGCATTTTTTTTTGCAGTCTTATTTTGTCTGCAATATTGAAGGCAATAAAAGGGATTGGATCTTAGCTCAATCATCTGGGAGAAATTTAAAAAATTATGGGCAGAATGTGTAACAGCAAGTTCATTTTTCTCCAACCCACCATGATTCATTTATTTCATCCCACAGAACACCATCTTGGATCTAAGAAGGAATAGACAATGGTTATGTAGTGAGGTCACAGGAAATTCTTTGAGCACTGCTAGATACTTAGCAAATGAAATCCAAAATGAGAAATGCACAAATGGAGAAGGAGTAGATAAACTCAAAACAGTAGATGAAATAGTGCTCTAGTGTCCATGGATTCCAGTCACTGTTCAAACTATTTGTAATAGATCATGAAGGTCAATGATATGGAGAAATTTGCTTTTTTGTTGAGGTGAGAGTTTGAATCTTGGGCCCTCTGAGGGTGTGTGTATAGCAGCAAGTGATTAGTGAGGACACTCCTTGGATCTCTTTTCTATGGTGTTGGTCACTCCTTGTCATTGTGCATGCAAATGTTCCTCTGTGGACCCAGGTTGGTACAAGGTTTAGTGTGGTGGTTGAGAGTGTGTGATAACCCTACTTGCCTAGTGCATAAATGATCTGGCCTCTATGTATCTTTCTTTCCTCATCCATAAAATGGGATGATTTTTTTTTAAATGCCCACTTCAAATGTGTATTAGGAGAAATTACATGAGTTAATACATGCATCTCACTTAGAACAGTGCCTGACACACAGGAAGTGCTGAAAAACATTTCACAGAAAGCATAATTTGTTTTAGGGACAGAATTTCATAGCATTATAAATTATTCCAATCCCATATGTACCAAATCATTACTTCATTTTATGGAGGAAATCATATGCTCAAGTATTATTCACATATATGGATCTCCAAACATATCCCATGATCTGCCATCCACAAAAATCATTACCATTTAATTTGAATTTTAAAAATTTTGTTGATGGAATAAAAGTGGGCAGGATGCAAATTCCCTTTTACATTTATGTTTTATAGTTTAGTTGAAGTTCATACATTTAAAGCCTCACTGATCAGTACACTGCTGTTGGAAGTTCCTATTCTGGCTCAGCGGTAACGAACCCGAAAAGTATCCATGAGGATGTGGGTTCAAACCCTGGCCTCGCTCAGTGGGTTAAGGATCCGGCATTGCCATAAACTGTGGGTGTAGGTTGCAAAAGCCCCTAGGATCCTGTGTTGCAGTGGCTGTGGCAGCTGTAGCTCCGATTTGACCCCTAGCCTAGGAACTTCCATATGCTGCATGTGTGGCCCTAAAAAGCAAAACAAACAAACAAAAAAAACAAAAAAACACTGCTATTGAGGAGACCCCCTGAATGAAATTCTTCCCTTCCCTGAGAGTTAAATGAGAACAGCTGCTTGGTCAATGGACCATCAGGTTGGAGTCAGTAGAGGAACAGGCTTAGAGACACAGGAGCCCTTAAAACCCTTGTTAAGCATTTTCACCCAGCATAGCAATAGTTTCTCTGCTCAAACACCTCTAGTGGTGAGGCACTCCCTAGCTTAGAAGAGGCTCAGGAAGTAGCTTACTCCATTGGTAGGAGAGTTCAAATGGATGGAAACTTCTTTTGGTTGGACTGACATCTCTCATGAAAGCCTCTCTCCCTTCCAATACTACTTCTGCCTTTTGCTTGAATTGGGCAGTCTCACCTCTCTGCTTCCATTTCTCCACTGTCTCCATTACTGCTTTGCAATGGTCATCCCCAGTGGACCCTGATCTTCTAAAGAGTAGGGATTATGTCTTTTTTTTGTCTCTGCATTCCCAGCATCTTGCGTAATGCCGGGCATGTAGGCTTGTCTGTTATCCCTGAACAAGGGATAATTTCTTTTCTTGTTTTTTTTTTTTTTTAATTTTATTTTATTTTAGACCTTAGAAATCTATACATAGAACTTCCATATGACCCCACAATCCCACTCTTGGGCATATATCTGGACAAAACTCTACTTAAAAGAGACACATGCACCCGCATGTTCATTGTTTTTTTTTTTAATAGTTGATTTACAATGTTGTGCCAATTTCTGCGGTAAAGTGACCCAGTCATATAGACGTATATGAATATATATACATAAAGAATACATATATTATTTTTCTCATGTTATCTTCCATCATGCACAAGGGATAATTTTTATTTGAATAGGAGAGTCACATTCCTAAAAGGAGTGTGGGTTTCCTAGTATTGCATAAGTTAACTTCTAGGGACAGGAGAAAGCCAGCTCTATGAACAGAACAAAAAGAAAGGGGAAAATGGCAAAAGTTTCAAACAAATATGCCTTACCCTCATTCATTTTGCCTTCTCTAATTTTATTGTGGAGTTATTTATTACTTAACAATTTGGTCAATTTCTTCTCTAGATTGTACCTTTAATTGAAAGAATATCTTTTAAAACTTCAATCTGCTTTTTCTTTTGAGTTATTTAGCCCCCTCTCACATTTTGGCTTTTAATAAAGGTTCAGGTGGCATTACTAGCTGGTACAAATTTTAAAAGGTGGCTTTGGGCCTCTGTCTGCAGATTCTAGTTTGTATTCTGCATATTGGTGATGTCAAGAGAGGCCACAGAGGGCTTTTAGACTCCCTGCTCATTTCCACTAATCTACCCCAAAGTCAACACAAATAAGTCTGGGGAAAATTGTGTGTTTGCTTTGCAAACATTGTTTTCAGATAGACCCCAACGAGAATGCCATCCTGAAGGGCCTTCTACATAGAAATTCAGAGATTGCCCCTGGCTCAATAACTTGCCCCAGGTTACACAGTTAATAAGGAACAAAGCTGAGACCCCATCCAAGTCTACTGAATTCAAGGCTACAGACAGATTTTTTTTTCCACTACAAGTCCAGCCTCTTTAGCTCTAACACTGACCATATCCTTTCTGGTCACCTTCAAAAATGTTTCTTATTTCTTATTCAAGTTTTTTTTTTTTTAAGTTGGGGCAAATGTAAATTAACCACTGTAACCCTGAGACAGAACCCTAAAGTCCACACTTCAATATGTGAAGGGATCAGAGCAATTTGAGACAGAAGAGGAAAAGCACATCTGGCATCTGGCAGCTAAAGAAATCAGTAGCTCTGATGAGGTGCATTTGGTAAAAGGAATCATTGAATTTTACAAGCTTTTTCCTTAAAGCAAAGGAAATGATTTCCATGTTGACTTGGAGCAAGGCATGCAGGAAATGATTTCATTTCTAAAGCACCAGAACCCCAATTTCATTGCCTTTTCCCCCCTTCACTTCTGTTTGTACCTTTCTAAACATTCAGATGACTGCTTGGTGGTGTCCTTTTGCCACAGACCATCGGTGGCTGCGCTGTAACTGGGTATTGGTGGAGGCTTAGGAGGAAGGGAATAGAACCCTGGCTTCTGGTCTTCATTTTTCTCTTGCTGTGTTAGAGTCCTGGCTGACTTATTTTGGGGGCTGGGCTTTTAGATAACTTAGGTGCAGGCAAGGTCACCTTTTGCCTAGATGTTAAGTCTTACTTGCAAACGTTGTCAAGTACACATTCCGAGTGCCCTTGCCTGCCTTTTTCACACAGTGCTCTAAAGCCCAGGAACAGCTTTCCTTCTTCCTCAAGGAATACTATGTCAGATATCCCCTTTCTGAAGGTGCAGATGAAAACCCAGATCAGTTTCTGGTCACCTTCCTAGTGTTCCTCCATGACATGCAAGGTCAGATTACTATTCTGATTTGTTTCCTGCTTCTCTGGTCAGGTCAGACTAAGAATTGTCCAGTGGGTTGAAAGTAGTATCGGGGTTGTATGGCTTTGAAAGCCAGAGTCAACAAAGTCTTGGAAATAGTGGTTTTAAGGTCCTATTGCTCTAGTCTGAGCAACGGAAGAAGGGACACAGTATCCTCTACCCCCATGGCTCTTAATCAGCAATGGTTTTGCCTCCCAGGAGATTTTTTTTTTTTGTCACAACTTGAAGAGAGGAGCTGCTTCTAGTAGATAGAAGCTAGGGGTGCTGTTAAACATCCGCAATGCATAAGACAGTGCCACAGCCAACAATAGTCAGTGATTAATCAAGAACACCCCGAATGTCAGCAGCACTATGCTTAAGAACCCCTGCTTTATGACTTTTGTTGGAGTCACCATTAAGTGGGCAAAGCAATAATGAACATTTAATTGAGCCCATACTTTGTTCTGGGCTCTGTTTTAGGTGTTTTACATGTGTTAACTCAGGTAATACTCATGACAACTCCATGAAATAGATTATATTATTATCCCATTTTAAAAGTGCAGAAACAGAGGCACAAAGAAATTCAGTAACTTGCCCAAAGCCATATGGTTAGTAGAGAGAGTAGCTGAGATCTCATTCATGCAGGCTTCAGAGTCTGCTCACAGACAGCACACTGTTCCCAGGTGGGGTAGGTGGTGGTTGTAAATTGTATGCTAGGACTGGATCAAATCCACATAAATTCTGTTTGAAATGGTTCTTATACTTTTGCATAATTTCAAGGGGCATGATATTTCTATTATTCCCTCCCCAAAATGTTAGATTGGAGACCAGGATGTCTTGCTCTTAACCAACATGAAAGCCCCACTTTTAAAAAGAAGTTAACAAGTTATATTCTTCTATTTTGGGAATGAAAATACATAAATATGGACCACTAGGGCTGTTATCAAGCAAGACCGTATCAACTTTTATTATTTCTGATACACTTCACTTGCTACCTGGGCAGTACCACCTCTTCTCCATTTATCTTACTAGGTATAAGATGCCCCCTCCCCTCCTCTGCTCACAGAAAAGGATTGGAAATATTTCCACTGAGCAATACATGATGGAAAACAGCCAAAAGGGTGACCCCATTGCAGGAGAACTTGCATTTCAGCAAATATCAAAACATAGCTAAAGGAACTATAGCCTAAATGCTGGACGCATCAACTGGTTAAGTGAGAGGTGTGTATTGAAAAGCTGCTTTTGCTCTCTACATACCCTCACCTTTACATTGCAGAATGTGCGGCTATAGAGAATGTGTGCCTGCTACACCCTTTCACTGCTAATTAGAGCAAAGCCTCAAATTCCTCGACTTCCAAGCAAATGGATTGGCTTTAGGGCTGCCATCACTATTGAACACTCCAGGGTCATTTTCCTCAGCTTGCTAGAGTTCTATTAATGAAATTTCATCTTCAGCAAAAGAGTCAATCCATCCTTGACCAATTGGATTTCAATTTCCAACTGTATCTTTATTTTCTATCACCAAGATATTTAAAAGAGAAGTTCAATACTCTTACTATTCTTGAATCAATTGATTGTAATGCAGAGGCCAAACCTGGAATGCAGAGCCTAGGAATGTGAGGAACAAATACTCTCTCATTAAGGAGAAAAAAAAAATCTATCCTGGAATTTCAATACTTTGAGTTTCCACAGTGGCTGCTTCTTCCAGGTCCTTAGAGTGAGAAATATTTTCATACTAAGGGGAAAAAATCAATGAAAAAAGAAAAGAAGAAATTTTGCTCAGGGATATTAAGAAAAGCCCAAATTTTTCACGTAGTGTTTTTTTGGGGAGAGTTAGTTTCCCAGAAGGTGAGCTGGAACTAATCTGAAGAGTTCTCTTAAAGCCAGCTCATCTATTCTCTATCTGTAGGTAATATATACCCAGCAAGCTACTGATCATTGCTCCTGTGATACTGATTTAATTGGCCTGAAGTGGGGGCCAAAATTGACAAAAAACTTCCTGGGTGATTCCAATATTCAACCTGGGTTTAGAACCATCAGCCAAGATTCTGCAACAGCAACAGCTAGCTGCCAGTTATTGCAATGAATACTGACAGTGAGGTAGCCATCATTAATTAAGCACTTATGTGTACTGGGAATGATGCTTCACCCTTAACATGCATTATTGAGCATTCTTAAAATGACCTTGTGAAGCAAATCTTAGCCCCATTTTATTGATGAGGTAACTGGTGCGTAGAGAAGTTAATTTACTGGTTCCAGATAATACAGCTGGTGAAATTTCTAGCTCTGCCCTCTTTAAACTCCAGGTTCATTTATCCACCTGTCTTCCTGACATCCCCACTTGGATATCTCCTAGATATCTCCAGCTTGGCAGGGCCAAAATGCAGCTCTTGATTCTTCCCCACCCCCATGTTCTCCTCCTCCAGTGTTCTCCGTCAGAGAAAATGGCGCTACCATCCAATTCTTTGAGTTGTGCAGGCCAAAATCTTTGTAGTTATTCTTCGACTTTTTCTCTTTGGTTGCACATCCCATGCCCTGTCAGCACAACCTTCAAAGTATATTCAAAATCCAACTTCTTCTTACCACCTACATCCTAGTCCAAGCCCATCATTTTTCACCTGAAATCTTGCATGGACTTCTTAAGTGGTCTCCCTTCTCCTCAATTTTCACCCTCTTGCCTAGCAGTCTGAAGGATCCTTTTGCATGTACATTGGATCATGTCATTCCTCTGCTCAAAGCCCCTGAAATGACTTCCTATCAAACATAGAATAAAATCCAAAGTTCTTACCAGGGTTTAGAAACCCAGAACAATGGGCTCTAGTTTGTCTTTGCTGCCCTCATTTCTTAGCACACTTTCCCTCTCTCACTTCACCCATGCCACATGGGCCATTATCCACAAACCTATCAAGCCCATGGCCATGTCAGGGCCTTTGCTCACGCCTTTTACAGCTGGAGTGCATTTCTCCCACCCTCAATCAGCTGAGATGAAATAGCACTCCCAACATTTTGTCTTCTTACCTGCTTGGTTTCTGTTTTTGTTTATCATTTTACTTGACACCAACTGAAACACGTTATTTATGTATTTATTTTTTTGGTCTCATCCACTGCAATGAGCACAAGGACCGGTTTCATTTGAGCACTTAGAGCAAGGGCTGTCACATAGAATATACTCAGTAAATATTAACTGGATGCATAAATTATCTAAAAATATTAACTGGAGTGGCTGAGATTTAAATCTAGATTGACTCTAGAGACTATATTCTTTTAAATTTTTTTTCTATTTTTGGCCATACCTGCAGCAAATGGAAATTCCTGGGTCAGGGATTGAATCCGACCTATGCCACAGCTACGGCAATGCTGGATCCTTAACCCACTGTGCCGGGCTGGGGATCAAACTGGAAATGCCACAGAGACAAGTTGGGTCATCAACGCATGGGGCCACAGTGGGAACTCCAAGATCTATATTCTTAACTACATTATCATCATTGGTCTTCCCTCCAACCCCTTTCATAGCTTAGGGAGGTAAAGTGGTAATTCCAAGATTGCGTAAATGTGAGGTTGTGGAAGTAGTACTCAAATCTAGGTATGTTAGCTTCCAAAACCTGTGCTTTTTCTACTGCTCCATACTGCTTTCCAGTGGAGAAATTGCTAGGACTACATTAACCAAAATGCCAGGGAAATGAATGAGGTTTACTTCTTTGAGCAGTCATTTTGACATGATTTTATATAGCCTTAATCTTCTTTGGTTCAACTTTAAAGTCTGTGCAATATGCTATGCGGTAAAAGGCACCTATATAATATTCCACTAGCCTGTCATAAGGCCCTAAATCCTACCATTAGAGATCATGCCTTCTGTTTGACTTGGGCAAATTAAATTCCTCTAAGGCTCTAATAATTATCTCCGAAATGGAGATGGAATATTAGATGATTTATTTAAAGCACTCTTCAGAGTGCCTGGCATGTAGTAAATCCTCAACAAATTAGATTATGCTATCATGGTGAATGGAAGGGTCACACAATCCATTACCATCCATTACCATCATCTTTGTATGACTTGGTTTGTCAGAGAATTTTTGCCAGAGGAATACTGGAGGGAAGGAAAACCAAGACAGGTCCTGGGGAGGGCAGGCAAGATGAGGCACCACCCTGATGAATCAGGGCAGATGAAGGCATGGGCAGAAGAATGGGACCAGGTTATACGCTGTCTGTGGGACTGAGGCACCGACTGGAATCAAAGCAAATTCACTAGGTACTTCACAGGAAATACCTTATAAGGCCAAATGGGGCTATTGAAATGTTCAGTTTCAACACACATTTCACCTTCTCCTGTGGCTCTCAATTTTGAACAGTTGGGTTGAAGATTTAAGTCTTTTCCTTTTTGCTGTATTAGGAGTGTTCCGGTAAGTATTATTTCTAAAGGTATTATGCTGATTAAAAAACGTGGCTGGCTGGGGTTTTGTCTGGCAAACAGACTGACTGTGAAAGCTGCAGGAAAATTGATTTTCTGGCATTTGTGTTTCCTGGCACAAACTCTGTGGCATGGAATCTCAAGGTATAGAAATTTCTGGTAAACGCAGCATGTGGAGGTGACTTCACAAAATGATTGTTTTTCACTAATCTTCACCACTGGGGACCAAGGCAATGGTTCCCATATGCAAAATGGCAGATAAAACTACCAATTTACTGTTATCTAATTTAGAGAAGTAGTCAGCCATTTAATTTGATGCTTACACTCAAACACAAATCAACATACTTTTTTACAGCCTTATTCTTCATCTCAGGCCTTGATCCCTACCTGTCTTTATTCTGCCTCGACCAGCATGAGTGCTGTGGAGAGGCCACCCAGTGACCATTTGTTCTGCAAAAGGCTTGCTTGTCTGTGGAGAAATTTTCAGTGATGTGTTTCCCTTGGGTGCCTAGAGCAGTGGTCAAAAGCATAAGTTCTGAAGTTAGAAAGACATGGATTTGGTACTTATTAGCTCTGTGCCTCATTGAGTCTCAGTTTCCTCATCTGAAAAATGAGGATAGTAATAGAACCCACCTCATGGTATTCTCACAATGATGAAATGAGAGATCGCTTATAATGAATTTAGCATAGCTCTTG
This sequence comes from Phacochoerus africanus, assembly GCF_016906955.1. Taxonomy (NCBI): domain Eukaryota; kingdom Metazoa; phylum Chordata; class Mammalia; order Artiodactyla; family Suidae; genus Phacochoerus; species Phacochoerus africanus. Next base: position 105,217,632 of record NC_062560.1, on the reverse strand, counting down.
ACAACATAGTAAGCACTGAGTTAGTTAAGAAATTTTAGTTAAGTTAGAAACTTAATTAAGTTTCTCCCCCCGGGCCTTATATCAGGCACCGTGGAAGACTGCTGCGGGTGTGGGGGATGGAGATTTGGAAGACACAATCCTTATCCTCAAGAGGCTAAGGGAACTAACAGTTGGAAACCTTGTCCAATAGCACTTTCTGAAATATTCTATGTCTGTGTTGTCCAATGTGGTAGCTTATAGCCACTCATGTCTGTTGAACACTTGGAATGTGGCTAGTGCTACTGAGCAACAGAATTCTAAATTTAATTTTAATTACTTTAAATAGTCACACGTGGCTAGTGGGCACCATATTGGATAGTGCAGGTCTACAGCTTAAGGAGAAGGCAGAGAGGTACTAAAAAACAGCAAAAGGGCACCAAGAACTATTTTGTCTGCTTCACAGTATCTTTCTTACTTTTGTTGCTGCATCAAATGCAAGTCCTTCCTGCACCAGTTGGAGGAGCTGGCTATAGCCTAAGCTGAGGGGCAGAGGAGGAGGTGGAATAACTGCTGCCCAATTCAGAGCTAATCTGTAGCTCTGGAATAGTTTACCCAGCCTGTGTTTATGGAAGGCTCTCTAGGAAAAAGGTAGGTTGTGTTATTTGTGTGGGCCAAAATCTCTTAGGTGTATGCAGGAACTATTTCCTTTAAATTTATTCTACTTGTGTAAAATTGAAAATAAATGAACCCCTGGATATAGGTATGCCATGAAAGAATATTCTTGTTACTGCTCTCTGAGAACCATACTTTTCTTCAAAAGACTGTACCATTATACAAGGAAACATTTGTGCCAAAGAAATAGAGTATGCTCCCTAAACTTCCACCTGGCCGATTTTTCTTTTTCTGGCTCTGTGAGTTGCTACATTAAGTTGCTGGAACACCCTTCTCTCTGATTCTCCTTTCCAAGGGAAAAATTACAACAGAGGTGGGTAGGCAGGTGACAACATTCACAATTTCCCCCTCGTTTTTGAAAAATAGTACTTTCCTGTATCAGCTCTAATAGATGGGTTGAAGTATTGAGTATAATCAAAATTGAAAGTGCTAGAATCTCCAGAGATGCTTTCCTCTAAAAATTCCAAATAACTTTGTCCAATATCCACTCCAAATGACTTTGCCTAGCATTTTCAAATTGTGTTAGAGTTATATCAAGGTCACAGCTATAAATTTGCCTTTTCTGAGTCACCAAAGGAAGGATGGGACCAGCATTTGGTATGGAGGTAAGACTGGGGGTGATTAGGTTGAATGTTACACATTCATACAGTGACCAAGGGCTTGAATCAAGCTATACCAAAAGCCCCACACTGAAACCAAGGCTGCCATATTGCCTATTTGTAAATCAAACTCCATTAGAAATACAAAAACAAGAAACAATAATGAGCTTCAGCCAAGCAGTTGTTTAAAAAAAATCATCTGTAAAACTAGATTGTTTTGTTTTCAGCCTGTGTATTTACTGCCACTGTTGAATAAAAACAAAAGCAAAGTGTGAAAGTTCTCTAAACTTAATCAAACCATTATTTCTTTTGACTTGAGTTTTCTGATAGTTATCACCTCTATTCAGTAAAGATCAATAGTCAAACTGCAGAAGGAAGCCATGTTGAACCCTGAAGGATTAAGAATAGTAAAGGGAGATGGAAAGCCTAGGTTGCAATTCCAAATTTCATGTATTTTATATTACCTGGGAAATCTGTGGCCTGTGGGATAATTTATTAGCAGATGTTAGTTTGAAATGGATTTCTCTTAAGTCTCTCTTTCTTTGCCAGGACCAAAGAATTACAGAAACTTGAAAAACAGGCCCTCTACATCTCAAGCAAGACTGTTATTATCTGTTGCTATTTCAGAAAAGTCCAGTAGGCCAATAATAAAAGTTATGTATTTTCCTTAAAAATTAAAACTAATTTGACAAGATACATGCATCCCAGTGTTGAAAGCAACAGTATTTATAGTAGCCAACACATGGAAGCAACCCGACTGTCCATCAACAGATGAAAGGATAAAGATGTAATATTTATAATATTATATATAATTACATAAAATCTATAATATATTTTAATATTTATATATGACTAATATCCCTACGAAAGAATGAAAATCTGCCATTTGCAGCAATATGGATGGACCTAGAGAATATTATGTTTAGTGAAGTAAGTCAGATAAAGACAAATACTGTATGATATTACTTACATGTGGAATCTAAAAAAGAATTCAAATGAATTCATATGTAAAAACAGATATAGAGAAAAAAACCAGCATTTACCCTCTTCCTGGGGAGCAGGAAGAGGGAATAAGCAAGATGGGGGTATGGGATTAAGCAAACCACTGTGTATAAAATAGATAAGCAATGAGGATATATTGTACAGCACAGAGAATCATAGCCATTATCTTGTAATAACTTTTAATGGAGTATAATTTGTAAAAAAAAAAATACCATGCTGTACACCTGAAACTAACATAAGATAATAAATCAACTCTACTTCAATTTAAAAAAGGAAAAAATATTTTCAGGTAAAAAAAGAAAAGTTATGTATAGTCCTTTGAAAAACTCCAAACTCTCTTGCCTTTTATTCCAACTCTGATCAACCAGTGGTAGACCTTTGTCAGCTGGACTGCTTTCTGTCCACACCTCCCTTTCTCCATCACACCAGTGCCACAAATAGTACCTAACTCAACAAATTAAGAATGCTTATGCAGATCTGTTTGGTTTTCAGAGCCCTTTAGGATAATCTGTGCCTAAGAGTTGTCTGGTTTCCTTCTTCATAATTAAATGGCTTGTTTCCATTAACCCAAGATTTTAAAAGTCATCTGCAAATTTCAATTTCCATCAGAACAACTTTTTCCAGCACAGTCCTGCATGTAAAGACAACAGAATATTTCATTACGAATCCTCCTAGATAGTCTTTGAGGCTTTTTTTCTTTACCTTCTGCCTTGAAATTGCTTATCAGCGTCGTGGTGGACAAAGTGGATTGCCTCCCCCTCCTCCACCTAATGGCAATCTGCATTTCTACTGATTTCTATCCAGGTCATTCATTATCCACTCACTGCAAGTATGTTATTAATGAGAATCAGGTAGGAGACATGCTGTCCTCCCCAGGTTTAAATGAATCTTTAAGATGGTACAATCAAACAGATATGCAAAACAGGCCATTAATGCAACATTAAGGTTACAGATTTAAGCACAGAATCAGGGAATGCAGAACTTTGAAAGTTTCTCAGCGTTTCAGCATTGGCAATGTGGGGCATGAATATATAGTACAGCCTTATGAAGACATGGACTCAAAAGTATTGAACAATGACTGATGCTTGTAAGGGAGGCTCTATGATTAGCTTCTGGACTTCTGGAATGCTGTAACCATACCTATGTAGATTGGCTCAGCCTCAACAAGTAAATTTACCTATGCCTTTCCCTGGTTAGTGTTGCTTTGCCTACATAAGAGCATGCCTTACATCATGTAACAGATAAATTCCTAGAAAAAGCTGTGCCATGGATTAGATTCATTTTTGAAAATCAAAATTTATTCCTCTATCGATGTATGGGCTGTTTTATGTTTATTTCCGAGAGCCCTCCTCTTAGTTTTCTCTGACAAGCAGTTAATGATCTGTAAATACCAAAATGCATTAGGGGGAATCTCTGTTTTCCAGGGAAGAATATATTTCTGATGTGAGTAATTACTATTTATTACTTTTATCATTTGTGAATTTGCTGATATATGGATTACTTAAGGTAGGGTCCAGCTGTGTTTTGTAGCCAAAGGTTTTGGAATAAAAGGGAAGCCTTAAAGTTACCAAATGATTTTAGTTCTTGTTAATCTCTGGGCTGGCAGAAGGGCTAGCCCAGTAATTGCTGGGAAGACAAAAAAGCCAGTACAAAGTGATTCAAGGTGGGAGGTCCTGATGTAATGCATAATATGCTGTACCCCTTAAGTGCCACTGGCCACTGAAAGAGGTATCTATGGTAACAGCAAGGGGCCCAGTGGAACAGAGTGGGAAAAAAGACAGATCAGACACTAGCCTTACCAAAACTATTCTGGTCTCCATAAAAGAGAAATTATTCTTCCGCAAGGGAGAAGGGTAGCATTCTCTTTTCAGTAGCTATCAGGAGACCCACATTTCTGTTTGAGAAATGATGGCACCCCAAAGGAAGTTAGAAGAAATGATTCCTCTTAAGTATTTGTTAGCATTTCAAATAATTTGTGGTGGGAACACTCTACCTACGTTAATACTTCCCCACATTGGCTTAACTCTATGAGGCTGATCAATGCCCACAGCTTGTGCTGATTAGAAAATTGACCACCTGCCCCCATAACCGATGGTGTGGACGAAGGCTTGGCAATCTGGCCTCTGGGCTGGAGAGCATTTCTCTCCTGCTTGGCAGTCAGAACATTCCTACTACCACCCTGGTGCAACACGCTTCTGTTGACTTAATACCTATAGCACATAAACATGGCAATGGCATTGTAGAATTAACAAAAGGGAGGGAGAGAGAAAAGATCACAGCAATCTCATCACTTTCTTTAAGGCCTATGCTTAAAATCCATGCTCTTTATAATACCCAATACCAACTTCAGTCTGGTTAGAAACGTTTATACCACTCTTTTTTAGAAAGATAAGCCCTCACTAACGTTCCTTAGCAGAGGTACTGAAAGGAGAGGTCCAGCTCAAATTCCCTTCACCAGTGTCAACCCCACTTACTCACTCTGCCACTCAACAGTCTCCTAAACGGGGAAGGTTGAACTCCTTGTCTCCCTAATACTCTGTAGGAAACAAATGCAATTGCATTGGTTGCCCAGTGCCCAGTCCCAGCAAGTAAAATGGGGAAAGGGAACAGGGCGAGAAAAAGGGAATGGTTCATTAGAAAATGCTCCCTGCTGAAGGGTGAGAATTTCCCGACTCATGGTTTATCTTTTCCTCTCTGTACCAATTTTAGAGTAGATTCCTCTTCCTGAGAGCATTTATGCCCTCTTCATTTTGAGCCCTTCCTGGTGACTAAGTTCATGTCTACTCAGCTAAGTTCCTCTAGGATGGGAACTTGGAGGTGTGAGACTCCTTGAATCCTCCAAAAAGTAGTAACCAGCCTGCAGAATGACCTCATAATAAAAGGCATGGAAATGGACAAAGAGGGAGGGAAGTGAGGGATAAAGTGACAATGAGAGAGCTTTGGCTAATGGCCAAGAGTTCAAAGCTCTTGTTGCCATTTCTCATTCTGCCCCTTCTCATTTTAAAGGACATTTCCCTTGCCCATAACTTCCAACCATATTTTCATTTTGAACTTCCCCAGGTGAAGTCCAGCTCTTCTGTTCGTCTACCTACTGTTCTCTAGCCTGGGACATTTTAAAGCTTGGGATTCCCTGAAGCCTCTGTAAAAATGCCGGAACTGCAGTCCTAACCACCTGAGACCCTGCAGGTTAAATGGGGGAAAGTTAGGGGAAAGGCTGGTAGGACAGCTTCTGTCACATTGGCAAGATATTTCAAGCTCCTGAGCAATGTCTGCCCCCTGTCCCACTGTTTTCTTTCTCTTTATTAAATATCTCGTGTGCCTACTTCCTTCCAGGTTCTATTGCTTTGGTTTTCCCAGGCTGACTAGCATCTAGGGATGTTCCCATAAAATCTTCCAAGAAGAGACATTTGAGGTAAAAATGTTCTCTGAAGCCTCTGTAAAAACATTAATACAGCAGCCTTGAGCACCCAAGACCCAACAGATAAAAGAAGGAAAGAGAAAGTTAGTTAAGGGCAGTTAAAGGAAATTAGGAGAGAGCTTCTCTGTAGAGGGACTAGGAGTTTCCAGCTCTAGTCTACTACTTCTGTCCCATTTTTTTCCCCTAAGAAATTCTTACCTAAGTCATACAGATAGAAAATTTCCACTGATAACCAATACTTGGACCTGGCCACATCCACTCCTCTAGGGTAGGAAGTTTAAATCTATGGGGCTTGCTGAAGGGTCTGGGAAGACATTAACACAACAGTGCTGGTCACCCAGTCCCCATCCAGTAAATTAGAAATATAAAAGGAAGGGTGTCATATGGATCATAGGAATAAAAGCTCAAAATTGTAAACATTTCAAGGCTTCTGGGTATTATTTCCCTGTAGCTTCATTTCCCTCTTGCTTTGAGTTTTCATGAACTTTTTGTTGACAACAGTCTCCAACCTGATACCACTGCTTGAGCTTCCCTGCACCTGAGTGCCAGCTCAACCTCAGATTCCAGCCCCTGAAGCAATCATCTCCCTTCAGTCCCTGTTGGTCAGAGGACTGTTCTTACTTTCTCTCCTACCCTGACAGGAACACTCAGAGGAGGAGGTTGCAACTCAGCCAGTCAGCTGGCATCACTCTCAAGATACTTCTACTCAGACTTCTCTCCATCCCTCAGGCTCAGCCTCCAGCCTCTTCCTTACATCTTTCCCACATAGGATTAAAAGAAAAAAAGCAAATCCAAATCATCAAAGCAGAAATTCTCTTATACGTTGCATAGTCAAATGTTCTTTGAAGAATGGCTCTTAGTCGTCTGTGTTGGAATCACTTGGTGTGCTAGTTTAAAAATGCAGTTTAATGGAACCTATGGAATAAACATCTTGGGGGAGGTGTGAGAAGCAATAATCTGTGTTTTAAAATAGCTCTGCAAATGATTTTCTCTTCAACCGGTGGTAGAAAACACTGGTCTAGTGTAGTCATTCATCAGATTATTGATTCCCCTATTCAACATCTCTGACAAATAGCCATTAGCCTATTTTTGGCCTATAGCCCTTCAAAGATGAACAGCTCACTATCTATGGAGACAGCCCAATCTCTTTTTGGATTCCTCTATTAGAATGTTCTTTTTACAGTAAGCTAAAATCCCTATCCCTGTGATCTCCACTCTTGATTTTTGTTCTGTCCATTAGGGCCCCACAGAAGTATAACTCATCTTTAAAATGTCAACCCTTCAAATATGTGAAGATAGTTCTAATATATTCTATGGCTGCATATTTTCTTCAGGCTAAATAGTTCTTGTGATGAGGGAAATAATCTCATAAAAAATTGTAGATCAGTTCCTGTCGGTCAGCTCTTTGGGCAATTTCAGATAGAAATGTTTTAAGATGAGACCAGTAGAGAACTATGAGAAGCTAGGATTGTCCTCTTGATGTTGCTAAGTATCTGGAGGTGTCCCTTACCTTTAACAACTTTCCATGGATCCATATTGCACGAGTTGATCTAAGCTTCCTTGAATTTATTTATACTTCCCCTCCGTCATTGATCATGCTATTCTCAACCTTCTTATTTATACAATTGCCTGAAACCCCAGGCCAAGAAAATACAGTAAAAGTGTCCTTTAGGATCTGGCCAGTGGAGCAATTTAATCCCTGGTGTTTTCACATATAATAAGCTTTAATTATATTTGCTAATCCCAATTACCCAAGTTGTGGGGCATGTGAGTGTGTGCAGTGTGCACCTGCGTGTGTATGTGTGTGCAAGAGAGAGCGAGAACGAGAGCACACAAGATACAAATATTTTGAAATTAAACTTCAAAATTCTGTGTAAGGGGCTTTAATATGATTATTATCTTCATGATTACCCTATTACTATCACATAGGAAAAGAGCTTTTTATTTTGGATAAAAGAATGTCTAATACAGTAGGGTCATTTTTAAATATGAAAGGTTCTTTCATTCAATTTGGTATTTCATTCAATTTGGTATTATTTGCCATAGCATAGATGGATTTTGCTTTTCAAAATTGATTCCTCAGACTCATTTAAAGGAAAGCAAAACATTCTTTGGAGTTCTTTTTAATGAACCTCATCTTCAAGATGTGAATTATGAAACTAGAAATAAGACAGTGCTCAGAGCACCTTGGTCTCAGGCAACTATTTACAATTTACCCTTGGCAGTCCATTGACTTCTACCATGATACTACTGTTTCAAGGCAATAATTTTTTCCCCAACATATATACATACACTATTTTGTGCAAACAAATCTTATTGTGAACACTACAGAGAACTAACAGCTCTTCAGTCAATAGTGGCCACAGTCTAACATGATATAAAGCCATGGTCTGTCTTCTTGTTGCTGTTGTTTTTGTCACATATATTCTTACCTACCCTTTGAGCTATTTCTAAATTCTTTTTTCTCTCCAAATATTTTTAAAATGCCTCATTTCCCAGAAATCTTTCCTGATTAATTCCTTTATTGCCTGCATACTCCCATGCATTCCCACAGTATCTAGGACAGAATTCTTTACCCAGTGAGTTTGAGAATCATTGCTACTGAATGATACAAGAAGTAGTCTCTATGAGGGGTGGGGAGATGTGCCTGGGCTGTGGGATGGAAATCCTGTGAAATCAGATTGTTATGATCATTATACAACTACAGATATGATAAATTCATTTGAGTAATAAAAAATAAAAATAAATAAATAAAATGGGGGAAAAAAAGAAAAAAAAAAGGAAGAGAGAAAGAAGTAGTCTCTAATCTGGACCACAGACTCAAGGGAAATAAAATTGAGAGTAAGATAGAATTTTGATAAAACTGGGAAGTAAGAATCAGCTTTGAAATGCAGGTTTTTCTAGGTGTATCAGCTCACTACCTTCAGGAGCATCTTCATTTAGGGCACCAAGGAGATAGGAGATGAGTTTTGAGGATAACATACAGATGAATACCTACAATCAGAACTAGAAAGAAATGCAATTGATCATCTCTATCTGAATCAGTCCCTTCAAACAGGTAACATTCTAAACCATTTAGAACAGGAGGGAGATGAGTTGCGTTCTGCCATCCATCACCTGCATTCTAGTGCAGTCTCGCTGAGGTATCAGAGTTGCAGCTCAAACATAGAAAGGGGAAGTGTGTTCCCCTACAATTTTGCTACTAGCTAAAATATCCAGGACTCCCCTGTGCATATATGTAGTGTGTGGTATAGACAAGAATTTAGGGTTATTTTCAACACATACATAATGCATACCTTCCACTTGACTTAAGTCATATATCAAGACAAAACTTTGTGATATTAACTAAAGTTCTGCCCCCAACATCAGATACTCAGTGACCCCCTTTCTACTGGGACAGAGGCATCAGTGGCCTAAGAGAAGGTTAGGATTGTTTGAACAGGAATAGGAAGAAAACAGAACAGAAAATGCCCTCATCTTTTGTTTCAAAATAGACTTTAAAAAAGTTACAACAGAAAAAAAAAATAGAATTGGCACATGATCCAACAATTCCACTCCTAGGTAAATATGAAAGGGAATTTAAAGCAGGGATTTGAACAGATGTTTGTACATCAATGTTCATTGCAGCATTATTTACAATAGCCAAAATGTGTAAACAACCCAAGTGGCCATTAAAAGATGAATGGATAAGCAAAATGTGGTATAGATAGATAGATGAGTTCAGCTGTAAAAAGGAATGAAGGTCTGGCACATGCTACAACATCAATGAACTCTGAAGGCATTATGTTAAGTGAAATAAGCCAGACACAAAAAGGCAAATATTGTATGATCCTATATAGATCCATAGAAATGGAAAGTAGAATAGTGGTTACTAGCGGCTGGGGGTGTGGGAGAATGGGAAGTTATTGATTAAAGTTTATAGAGTTTCCATTTGAGGTGATGACAATGGCTTGGAAATAGACAGTGGTGATGGTTGCACAATATTGTAAATGCAATTAATGCCACTAAATTAAAAACTTAAAAATGGTTAAAGTGACAGAGCCCCTGCTGACCTAGAAGGACTCTGATGTGAGAAAGAAATAACCTTGTCATGCTAGGCCAAGATTTTGAAGTTTGTTACAACAATGAATCTTTCTGACCAATACAGAAGAACAGACCAGGAATATGTGTAATGGGCAGATTAGAGAATATGGTAGGCAGGATTCCAAGATGGCCCCCATGACCTCTACCTCCTGGTGTTACTCCCATGATGATGTGTTCCATGGAAGAAGGGATTTGCCAGTTGTAACTGAAGTGACAGATCAGTTGGCAGAGAGACTAATTACTTGGGGCTGACCTAATCAGGATTTTTTCTAAAGCAGAGAATATTCTCTAGCTGATAGAATCGGGATTGAGAGAGATTGGAGGTGTGAAAGGGATTTGATACTAAAATGGGGGGGGGGCATGTGGCAAGGACCTGAGAGGGGCTTATAGGAGCTGAGAGTGGTGCCTGGACAACAGCTGGCATGACAATGGAACACGTCCTAGTCCTAAAAGGAAATGAATTCTGCAAACAACCTGAGGAAACTTTGAAGTAAGCCTTTCCCTAATTCAGTCTCTAAATGAGTATGTAGCCAGGGGACACCTTAATGTCAGCCTTATGAGATTCTTGGTAGAAGACTCAGCTAAAACATGCCTGGTTCCTGACCCATGGTTGTAGTGAGATAATAAATATATATTGTTTTATTTTTATTGTTTTTTTTGGCTGCATCTGCAGCATGTGGAAGTTCCTGGGCCAGGGATTGAACCCACACTATAGCAGTGACAACACTGGATACTTAACCTGCCGCACCACAAGGGAACTCTATTGTTTTAAACCACTAAGTTTGTAGTAATTTGTTCTGTAAAATTAGAAAATTAATGTAGAGCTTAAGTGCTGTGTCTAAAATATGTGGTAAAATCAGGATGGACCCAAGCTGATATAACATTCAAGGGGTTGGATTTGATAAGAAGGACCTACCTGGCAGCAGAATATGCAAGGTGCAAGGGTGACTCTCAGCCAGATGGCCTCTTGTGCTGTGGGTCTAGGGTTAAATTGGAATTCTGGCAAGACCTCAGGTCTTGCCAACCAAATGGTCAGGGGTCACTGGTTGAGTGTGAATCCCAGTGATAAGAACTGGAGATCCTGATTTAATGAGTAGTTTCAAGGTCTTTATTTACTTATAATTCTGCAGAATTATCTCAGAGGGATCAGACAGAGGCTGAGTAGACATTGCATTGTTCTCCATCTGTATCGTAGCCCTGAGTTTAAGTTTTATATTTGGGGTTTCTTGTAAACTTAATTTGGAACAAATATTTTATTGTGGAAACTTGTTAGAAACTCCCAAATTTAGGGAAAAGCTGTGTATCTTTAGGGAAATGTGGGAGCCTATCATACATAGGGCAGCAAGACTAATTTGAGAGCCCAAAACAAAGTGGTGATGGGGCCCTAAATTAATCATCAGGCCTGGTTCTCATTATTTTTTGGCTGCGCCCACAGCAAGTGGAAGTTCTCAGGGCAGGGACTGAACCTGAGCTACTGCAGTGACAGCACAAGATCCTTAACCTGCTGAGCCACCAGGGAACTCTAGGCCTGGTTTTCACTGACTCAGAATCTGACTTGAACTGAATCTGCAGTATAACATTCTTTCATTGGAGTGATCAGTGACTAAGGTCCTGTTTGGCTTTACTATTATTGTTTTCTTACTAATGTATAATTAACATACAACATTAGTTTCAGATGTACAGTGTACTAATTCGGTATTTTTATATATTGTGAGATGATCACCATGGTTAAGTGTCTTTAACATAGTTATAAATTAGTTTGGCTGTAAAAGATCACCTATATGATACCAGAGAGGAAACATAATAGGTATATAGATATGTAATAAATATTATGTATATAAAATTCCTCACCTGCTCATCTAAAAAAAATGGTTAAGGAGTTCTCACTGTGGCATAGTGGGTTAAGGATCTGGCACTGTTTTTGCAGTGGCTCGGGTTGCTGCTGAGGCATGGGTTTAATCCCTGACCTGGCATAGTGGGTTACGGATCCAGTGTTGCCACAGCTATGACATAGGTTGCAGCTGTGGCTTGGATTCAATCCCTAGCTCAGAATCTTCCATATGCCTGGGTGCAGAAAACAAAATTAATTTTAAAAAATGGTTAAAATGGCAAATTATATATATATTTTATAATTAAAACTAATGTAATATACTAAAACTCATTGAATGGTACATAAGTGGGTGAAATGTGTCTTTATTATCTTGAAAGCCAAATTTTAGATTAGTAAGAACCAAGTTTTTGATTAAAAAAGAAAGGTTTTTGAGTTTCCAAATTCCAATGTGAAGATTATACCATACTCAATAAATTAGAAAGCTGATGAATAAAGAGCCTGACTAGCTTCCCTTGGGGGCCAGATAAGAGCTGAGGCAGAGAGGAGTATAAGAGAAGTCAGACTGGGCTATACACCTCTGAGAAATGTCTCTGTGCCCTGTCCCCTCTCCTCCCACCCTCACCTCCGCCTCTCCAAAAGGGGGAGGGAGGATGGGACTCCCATGGCAGAAGTAATGAGGCTTCCCTTCCTGGGGTTTAGCATAGGGATAATAAATTGAAGAGAACAGCCCACAGCTAGCTTGGTGCTGGTATCATAGAACAGCAATAGCTACATAAGGTCTCTAGGAGGAAGGAGTTGTCCCCAGACTGGTGGAAGGAAAGGAAGAGACTATTTCAGTAGCCCTACAAATGTCAGTGTTTGTGTGTGTGTATGCGTGCGGGGGGAAGACTACTTGACATCCAAACTGGATGGTACAGGTCAGTGGATGCCTGGAAGTGATCCTGATGATCTGGGGTTAGATGGTTGCCCCTGATGCCATGACACCATGTAAACTCCCTGGAACTTGGATGTTATCCCAGGGAACAGGGAGTGAAAAATCCTGAAATGACTAGGAAATCACTAAATTTGCCTGAATTTATCTGGGTATATCTTTTCTGTCATGTGGCAAGAATTAGGTACCAGTAATAGGAATATAAAGAAAATTATGTTTTTGCAAAATGGAGTTGTCATTTGTGAAATCATACCCCTACTATCAAACCATCTTCTAAGAAGATCACAATAAGACACAGTAAAGGCATGCATCATCAGGGGGATTCTAGATTTCTAAAATGTTTTGATGATTAACTTTAAGACTTTTTGTTTTCCCACTTGGAAAAATTTCCTAACAAGTCCTAGTGTATTTGTACCTTTTCAACCATTGTTAACTACAGTTTGTTACTATAATTGTTTGCAGTTACTGCAAATATCCTTGCGTCATTTAAAGAATGTAGGACTTATAGATTTCATTTAGTGACCACTAAAAAGGAAAGCCAAAAATCTGGGCTCTTCCACTTTGCTCACAAATGTTCTCTAATCCATCAGCAAATTCTGTGACTCTTATCTCCAAAATATATCCCAAATCTGACCACTTTACACAATGTACATCACTAAACTCTAGCATGAAATTCCATTCTTTAGGCAATCTGGTCATCTTCCTGTCCATTACACATGCCAGGATTGTTCCTGCCCCAGGACCTTTGCACTTCTTATTCCTTCTGTTTGGAATACTCTTCCATCATATTTTCACATGGCTAACTCTTATCATTCAAGTCTTTAAGTGTTACCTCCTTAAAGAGGCTCTCCCTGAACCATTCTCTCCCAAAGCTCCCAGTTAAAACAGTCCTTTCTCTAAGTCATTCTCTATCATAATACGCAGAGCACTTACTGGTACCTCCAAATTATCTTTTTTTTTTTTGTCTTTTTGCCATTTCTTGGACCGCTCTCGTGGCATATGGAGTTTCCCAGGCTAGGGGTCCAATTGGAGCTGTAGCCACTGGCTCATGCCAGAGCCACTGGCCTACGCCAGAGCCACAGCAATGCGGGATCCGAGCCGCGTCTGCAACCTACAGCACAGCTCATGGCAATGCCGGATCCCCAACCCACTGAGCAAGGCCAGGGACCGAACCCGCAACCTCATGGTTCCCAGTTGGAGTAGTTAACCACTGCACCACGACGGGAACTCCCAAATTATCTTGTATAATTGTTTACATGCTTAACTGTTTGTCTCCTTCCAACAGAATGTGAGCTCCTTGAAGGTAGGGATTCTGTCATGTTTCCTCTACTGCATCCCTGGTGCCTAACTTAGTACTGTAGACACTCAATATTTCTGTATACACTGATTAAAAATGGAGAAGATGTTGAAGACTGGAATGAATCTAACCACAGGGCATCACCTAGTAGCCTTTTAGAAAAAAAAATTCGTATCAAGGTTTTCTTTATGTGAGTTTCTTTATCTTTCAAAAGTGAATCGAAACCAAGCATTCCAGTTAATTACATGTTTTTGTGAGTTGAGTTTCAGTAAGTTGAAATTTTAGGTCATCCTTATGGTCAAGTATTTCAACTTCTTATGGTGATGAAAAGGAATTGTAAATAATCAATCTCTGTAGGCTTGCCGGGTGAACTCAAGGAAAGTCTAATTGAACAGATGGGCCCCCATCCTCTAACTGGAAGGCTATCAGGTGATTTCACTTTGTCAAATAAGAAAAGCAAGTGTGGTCCAGAGATGAGTTCCTCTAGGGATGAGAGTTTAAGAATTCACAGCTGCCTGGGAATCTCCACCTGTCACAAGTGTGGCCCTAGAAAAAGACAAAAAAAAAAAAAAAAAAAAAAAAAGAAAGAACTCACAGTTCTCCTGGAGTCCTGTGTGATGTTAATTATCCTGGTGTGGTCTGAGAGAGTTGGCAGCCTCAAAGAGAATGAAGGCTTAACCCCCTTAGGCTTTCTGAACTGTGAAATGCTCTCATAAGCAAGTAGGTTACCTGAGAGGACTAAAGGAGACAGGCTAATGAAATCCATATGGTTGGTTATTTTGGACAGATGGCCTGTGTGTCACCTTGGAAGCACCTGAAGTGTCTAGGTGGTCTTCAAGGGCAGCTTTAAATTGTGCAAGTTGAAGTTATTGAATCTGTAGATGACAATGGAATGACTAAAGATGGACTAAAAGATGAGGTCAGCAGTCAGATTTTACAGTAGGGGTAGGAATGGGATCAAGAGGATGGGGAAGGATATACGTGAGCTTTTTGTCTCCTCCCAAAGTCAGAAAAAAACCCCACCTCTCTTCCATTGAGCAAGCAGGGATTCTTTTCTTTTCGAGAAGTACCAGTTCCTCACATCTCCACAGAGCTTTATTTGGACAGTCTCTATGCTTCAATTACTCTGTTGTTGGGCCCAATTCATAAAGACTCCTGGGATTTGTAGACCCTTTCATACCATTAAAGAGCTTTTTGTGATATTATCCTCTTACCAACCCCATAAGGAGGGTAGAACAGGGAATAGTCCCCTTGAGAGATGAGGAAACTGAGACCAAATACCCCTTACCCAAAGAAGAACAAGAATGTCATAAATGGATGTGGAACTAGAAATCATTTTCATCTTTTCTTATTCTTTCCAGTTTTATCCACCTCACGACATAACCCTTGTTATATCAGAAGCTATAATGAGCCATGAATAATAGAGATTTGCTGCATTTGTGGTATTCAATCTAGTTTTATGGATGTCTTCCTTTTCTTTGCCTTATCTTGGATCCTTTTGAGATTGTCAAGGCAGGGGAAAATGGCATTTAAAAGTGTGTATAGATTTCCTTTTCTAATTGATCCATTAGGGGAAATAAAAACAGATCAACCAGGAGGAGATATAGATGCTTTAACGTGTGCTGCCCTAGAGGCTTGACTCATGCATAATACCCCACGTTTTTATGAATACTCACACCAGAAAGGCACTGAGATGGGATGGAAAGAGGCCCAACCTGGTCTCAGAATTCTAGTTTGTCCCTGTTGAGCTAAGTGACTTTCAGCAAGCCACAACGTCATCTTGCCTCAAGTGTTTCCTCTCTGAAACAGGTGTAATCATGCCTGTTCTGGGTTCATGGCAGGATTGTGCAAATAGAATATGGCAACGTATGTGAATATATGTTGAAAATTGACAGCCCACTACATTGTGAGCTCCCAGAAGGTAGAGGCCATTTCTGTTTTATTCATCACTTAGCTTGACCTTCCTGCTGGGGTTATAGAGAAACATTAACCCTACTGTTATTCACCAGGAAGCATACCCAGAGACTGGCACAAGCGGGGAAGTAACTCCATAGAAATAAACACCATTAGCTGCCCTGGAGGGATGATAATTTAGTTCTCTGAGATGCCTATATTTTATGTCACTCAGTTCCCCCAAATAACCTCTAAATATGATGAGAAAAGCCTATCTTGCTATTTTCATGTGATTTGGCAAAAGGTAGAAATTTAATTTCTTTTATAGAGATGGCTCTTCAGTGCTTAGCCTGGAGCTTGGCACAAAGAAGGCACCAAAAAAAAAAAAAAAAGAGTTATTGAGAGTGATGAATAAGTAATAGAACCTAGGGCATTATTATTAGCCTGTCTTCATTACCACATTTTCCCCTTTCTCTTGAAAAGCGGTATCAGGTGTGTTGTGTGCATTGCAGTCAGGTCAGCATCTACTTCCTTGGGGAGTGTCCTTTCCTTTCCGCTTGAGACTTGCCTGCAAGGAAGATCTAGGGAACCACAGACCGTGGCTGCTGAGGGATAGGAAAGACTAGCAGCTGTCTGAATGAATCATTCCCCCTTTGAGAGGCCTGTTTGGCCAGGCCTTAGCATTCTCACATTGTACCTGCTGCTCTACCGCCAGTCTTGACCTATAAGCTCTATGAGTCTTACTGTGTAATGTATTATATGACCCAGGAAAATAAGATATTTTGGGGGGGGATAAGACAGTATCAAAACAGCCACATCAAAATTAAAAAACCAAATTTCTTAAAAAATTGTCAAATAGGATTTCCAGCTGTGGCACAGCAGGCCAATGATCTGGCGTTGTCTCTGTGGTGGTGTGGGTTCAATCCCCAACCCAGCACTGTGGGTTAAGGATCTGTCATTGCTACAGCTGTGGCATAGGTCTCAGCTGTGGCTCGGATTCAATCTCTGGCCCAGGAACTTCCATATGCCATGGATGCAGCTGAAAAAGAAAAGAATGTCAAATAATACATACAGTAAATGTCTCTGACCCACCATTCCTTGGTATTAACTCATCTCCTATTGATGCTCTTATCTGTTCCCTAGTGTGTGGTTTGGCTGTGTCCTCAAACATTTGGTCATATCCTATATGTCTTCAGACTAATTAAATTTGGTTGCAGTCATCCAGGGACAGTGTCGAGATCTCAAATTCATCATTGTACTTGGTGAGAAAATTTGTAACAAAATTATTTTTACATTTTAATGTGTTTCTTAAGGCAAGGGGATGGGTTAATGGGTAAGGGAGATCTGTTGTAATAAAATTTAAAGATGAATGGTACATTTTCTTTCTTTTCCTTTCTTTCTTTTCTTTCTTTCCTTCCTTCCTTCCTTCCTTCCTTCCTTCCTTCCTTCCTTCCTTCCTTCCTTCCTTCCTTCCTTCGTTTTAGGACTGCGCCTGCGGCATATGGAAGTTCCCAGGCTAGGGGTCAAATCAGAGCTACAGCTGCCGGCCTACACCACAGCCACAGCAATGCCAGATCTGAGATGCATTTGCGGCCCACACCAAGGCTTGCAGTAACACTGGATCCTTAACCCACTGAGTGAGGCCAGATATCAAACCTGCATCCTCACAGAGGCAATGTTGGGTCCTTAACCCACTGAGCCACAGTGGGAACTCCAGTGGTTCATTTTCTTGATCATGTCCAAATGTCAACATACTCAGCATAGGTACATTTGTGGAGAGATTGTTCTTCTTTCCCCATATACTTCAAAAACCCTGTATTTAACCAGTAACTGTTGAAATGTGGACTCCAATTGAAAACGCATGCATGCAAGTGAGTGTGCATGTGCGTGCGTGCATGTGTGTGTGTGTGTGTGTGTGAGAGAGAGAGAGAGAGAGAGAGAGAGAGAGAGAGAGAACATAGAAGCGGAACACAAATACCCTTAGAAGGACTACTTCCCAAATCAATTTGGTAGCGTTCTTCTTTTTGCTGCCTACATTTTAAAAAAATTAAAAGATGAAGTGACCACTGACAAGAGTGACAGAGTCTAATATTGAGACAAAACATTATCCATGAGCAGTTCAACTGTGCTCTGTGGGGCTTACAGTGTCTGCAACTCAGAAGACAGGGCAGTTCCCTCAGTGGCCTCTAGATGAAGTTCAAATCTCTGTCCTGCCTGGGGCACTGGAGCAAGTCAGTTTCTTCCCACTCCTTTCCATTAATATATATTTTCTTGGAGTTCCCATTGTGGCTCAGTGGTTAATGAACCTGACTAGCATCCGCGAGGCCTCGGGTTTGACCCCTGGCCTCACTCAGTGGGTTAAGGATCTGGCATTGCTGTGAGCTGTGATGTAGGTTACAGATGCAGCTCAGATCCTGAGTTGCTGTGGCATAGGCTGGTGGCTACAGCTCCATTTGGACCCAAGATTGGGAACCTCCATATGCCACGGGTACAGCTCTAAAAAGACACAAAGACAAAAAAATTTTATTTTCCTAAAGCATTTTAAATTAGCATTAACATTTCATTTAAAAAAGCAATCTCCTTTTATCCCCTGAACTATGTTCAGTGGGCATATAGCCAAGTGTCTGGAAAAGAAATCAAGCATTGTAGTTGACTTCTAATATTTCTAGGAGTCTGAGGGCAGAGAGAAATTTGGAATTGCTTTTTCTCCCAGTGACACTTTTTAAACATGAATCTGTCTCAGGTTAAATTTTCAAAACCTGGTGGAGAATGATCATTTCGGTGCAGTTTTCCATATCATAGTGGCGTTTCTCTGGGCAATGACAATGAAGCTGTCAACTTGTTTTTTAGCAAGGGTGCATCCTCCTCTGGTTGGGACATTTAGTTTTGGAGCTTCTGTCTAAGGAAATCAGTTTTCAAGTCAAGAAGGTTGATGGTAATATTTCAGATGTCTCTTCTAGCTGCATGCATTCTTGCTCAGTCCCTCCCTGCCTTTCCTTAAGGAACAGGTCCCTGTGATTTTATGTTGATTGTTAAGATAACAGCTAAGGATAGCTCAGAAAATGAGAGAAACAAAAGAATCATTTAAAGACATCATCATTTTAATTGCAGGCTTACCCAGGACAGGAAAAAATGTCTGCAGGGCAATTAGAAAGGAATTTTATTTTATTTATTTGTCTCTTAGTGGAAGAACTAGAGGGCTGGCCCCAGGCTGTTTTATGGTATTACTCTTTAGTCCCTGTGGTTTTAATACGGAGTGAGAATGGAAGAAAGGAGCTCATGTTATGTTTGTAAATGTTGCATGTGATCTTGTTTTATCCTCTCAAGTTCAGAAGGCAGGCTGTCAGGGGTCCTCACTATTCTTTGTATGTGGAGTTACTGTTCTTAAAATTGCTTTGAGATCATGGAGTGTTGAGGAGAAAGTGACATGCTATGGCAGTTAAGTCCCTGCATAGGAGAAGATCTATTTTTGCTGTCGGCCTTCTCTGATTTATGTGGTTCAAGGAGGGGTAGAGTAAAGGACATTGAGAAGACAAATGGCTTGGAGAACAATTGGTTGGGCCCCCCTCTGGTATATGAATAGAAAGCATTCCCTTTGTTAGGTTTACATAACATGTTCAGCACAGGCAGGCTAAGAGCTGGTTGTCCTATACTGCTCAGTTCCACTCTTGGATCATCAACTTTTGTGTGTGCTGTCCTAAAGAACTTCCCCACAGAGTCCTTAATGCTGTCACTGGCAACCAATTGAGGAAAAAGAAAAGTGGCACGTGGGAATTAGAAAATGATTAGTACTTTTTATACCTAGAATTATCCAGCTCCTTTTCTAATCAGATTTTCAAAACAGCTCCATTTCCATACGAATTACTCATTGGCTGTAAAGTTCAGGAGGAATTGGTGAGCACTAGAAACTGCAAACCAATTAGAATGTGGCAATAGCTTTGCTCAGAATTGAATGTTGATTCAAATTGGCTCTGGTAATAAGATGCTCTTTAATGAAACCCTCATCGAATGGATTAGTAGATAGATGCTTTCCTAGTTTTTAAGAAAGACACAAAATGTGTGGGGGATGGGGTCTGGGCATGGGGACAATGACTATTTGGTCACAGTTTCAAGCCTTCGTGCTAATAAATCTTCCCAGAGAGCCTCTTTTGCCTGCAATATGGATGAATGGCCTTTGAAAGCTTAATGGGAATTGATGCCACCTATTGATTACCATTTAACGCACACCTTCCTAATTTCTAATTGTTGTTGAAGGAGAAATACTTTCCAGTGGAACAAGTAACCCTTACTGGAGGGTCCAATCTTGTGTCTTGATAGCTTAAGTGGTCAATTACTTCTTACAGCAACTTGATGCCTTTTGGGATGGCCAACATCAGCTTTGCTGAAGGTGGATACCAAACCAAATTTCCATGGAGCTGATTATGTGCTGACTACCCAGCAGATGGAAATCCCTGGCTTACTGCCTTGAAATGTGTAAGTGATTTCATGAGGGCAGGGGATTAGTCCCAGATAAGCTTCTGGAACTGTCATCATAGTGAGGGTCAAGGCCAGGTCAGTTCCAGAGGATCTTCATATCATTTTGATTCTTCTAAGACTGGGTCCCTTTCACTGGTTGGGGATTATAAACTTCCCAACAAACAGTGGTAGAGGTGAGTTAAGGAAATCCTGAGCTAATGAGAATTCTTGAAAGGGTCTCAGGACCAACCTTTTTCAGCTATTACTATAATTTCAAGAAACACACTCCTCCTGGTGTCCCATGAAACAATTGGACAAATCCCATGATAAGAATGTTGAAATAGGAGTTCCCCTTGTGGTGCAGTGGAAATGAATCGGACTAGGAACCATGAGGTTGTGGGTTCAATCCCTGGCCTTGCTCAGTGGGTTAAGGATCCGGCATTGCCATGAGCTGTGGTGTAGATCACAGACATGGCTTGGATCTGGCGTTGCTGTGGTGAAGACCGGCAGCTTCAGCTCCGATTAGACCCCTAGCCTTGGACCCTCCATGTGCCGTGGGTGCGGCCCTAAAAAGACAAAAAGACCAAAAAAATGTTGAAAAATATCAACCATGATATCCGTGAGTTTTAATGATTTCTTAAAACAGGCTGATTAGAACCAATATTTGTTTACTGTGAATCTTTGAGGAAAATCAGTAATTATACCTGCCATCCAATAATTTGATTACTGGTTGGAGTGGATGGCTAAAGTTTTCTTCTCTACCTACTACACAAGTGACTTCTGGATCATTTCTACAACCAGTTACATGGGTTAGAGTAGCAGGCAATGGTATGTATAGAATGCATCCATTTTCTCACTGAAACCACCATATTTTCCTGGTTGGGGCAACTGAAAATACGGTTGGGTTCTTAAACATTCCATTGGTAGCCTTTTTTATAGACTAGTTGCTATAGAGCAAAGATCTTGAGACTTTATGCAAAAGTAGTTTGTCCATCATATTATCCTTTTATGTTCTACTTCAATCTCCTTTCATCTCTCTCCTTGACAGTGTTTATGCTTGACTAACTTCTGCTAGTGAACAGATTGCTATTTTCCCACTAAGATTTGGCCAATGTGGGGGTAGAGAGGGGGAAAGAAATCTACTCAAGAAATTAAAACAATTAATTGAATTATCAGCACGTACATGAATACTTGAAACAACTGTAATACATTTCAATAGAAAACCAATGTCTAAAATAGAATATGTAATTTTAAAGTCCATCACTCCTCAGATTCTTAGAGTCAGTTACCTGACTTCTGTGAGTTGCTTATACATAAAATCACTGCTTTTGTAAAAGCCAAAAAGGAGTTTAGTTCCCTCATTCTTCAAGTAAGGGGACCAAGGCCAACAGAAATTAAATGACTTGCCCAACGACAAACAATCACTTTGTTTGGGTTGGGATTCAAACCTATGTGTTCAAACTTAGCGCTCTTGACCTGCCCCTTGTGATGTTGTGTATGAGTCTTAGTTCTAAAGGACTGTGAATCAGGTCACCGAGGAAATACTGTATTTAAGATGCTCTGCTTTGACAACATTCCCACCCTTTCCCAACCCTCCCTTAAAACACTGTCAGTTTGCCTTTGTGAGCAGATGATGGAAACCAGCAGGCCCAATTAACTGTAAAGCACTTACTCTGAAAAATTCTTTTGTTGAGCCGGAGTCCAGGGTCCCATATGCAATTTCAGTCTGCTTAGCTAAGTCTTCAGCACTCTCTATGGGAGAAACCATCCTCTCCACAGTCAGGAAAGCAGCAAGATTGGCAGTATAGGAAGAAATTATGATCAGGGTGAAGAACCACCAAACCCCTCCAACAATGCGTCCGGAGAGCGATCTGCAAAAGAAAACAAAGACCAATCCAGACCCAGAGGGGTCAGATTTCAGTTGAAGAAATCGTCATCTTTATTTTTGGAAAGAGGAATGGGTTCAGTGTAGCTGATGAAAGAGGGAGGTCAATGATGTTGGGGAATTAACATGTCAAATAGAAGTAACATGTTAACAGCAACATATTGAGATGTCATTCCATGTTGAGATGTCATGTGATAATGGTGCATGCATGATCTTCTTCAGGCCTATACAAGTTTCAAAGCAAGACTGTTTATTTAATCACAGGAAAAAATATCTTCTTTGTACCAGCCCCTGCTTAGATGTACTCATCCTAGTTGCTTCCTATGAGCCTGGCTGGCACCTGTGGAAGACTGCTCTGTTTCCTTGAAGTCAAGTGGTTCCCAGCCTTGCCTGTACATTAAAAACACCTTGGATCTTAAAAACAAAACATAACAACAACAACAACAAAAAACTCTCATGCTGAGGCCAGCCAAGATCAATGAAATCAGAACCCAAGAGGTGGGACCCAGACATATATTTTTAAAAAAATCTCTCCAGGTGATTATAGGGTGCAGTCAACTTTGAAGGACACTGATGTAGGGTGATGTCATGGGAGAAACACAGAGTCAAAAACCTTTACATATTTTGAAGAGAAAAGGGTAGGTGCTAATAAATGAGCACTATTGACTGCGTTTAATAAATTTAATATAGACATTGCCATTCCGTGCTATTGGTCATCCATAAGGCAAGGGCCCAGAAGATAATAGCTATTAATTGTCTTCCTATAAATGATTAGTGGGGATTGAAACTCTTTCCTTTTACGGACTGAGACTTAGCACCTAAGACAGGCCCCGTGTGAAGTAGGAAACTACTTGTGTAATAGGATTTGAGAAGCACTAAAAGTTTTGTCTCTTCTGTACCCTACCTTGCCCGCCAAAATAACCAAAACAGAGCCGTCTTCCCTAGTCTGCTATAGAAATTCTACTGTTGGAATTATTCACTGCGTTTTTTTCAGGAGGCTTGGTCAGAATGTAACACTTCACTTCAAAAGCACCCATTACCATATTACCCTGGATTCATCTATCCAAATCAGTGGAGAATGGGACAGAAGATGAGGAAGTTTATTTATTTATTTAATTTATTTTTTTGTCTTTTTACCTTTTCTAGGGCTGCTTCCCAAGGCATCTGGAGGTTCCCAGGCTAGGGGTCCAATTGGAGCTGTAGCCGCCGGTCTGCACCAGAGCCACAGCAACACCAGCTCACGGTAATGCCGGATCCTTAACCCACTGAGCAAGGCCAGGGATCGAACCCACAACCTCATGGTTCCTAGTCGGATTCATTTCCGCTGTGCCACAACGGGAACTCCCAAAGATGAGGAAGTTTTAATAAGGGAAACTTTTGTCCTGAAACATAACTCTGCATTGGCAATACTTGGGGTATTTTTTAAAATGCAGATTCAGAGTATCTGAGGGCTCAAAAATTTATACTTCTTAAGCCTCACTGGTGATTGCAGTGGTCTGTAGAACAAACTGAGAAATATTATTCTTCTCCATTGGTGATTCTCAACTCAGCCTGCACATCAATACCATGTGGGGAATTTGACACAAAATAAAACAACCAAAAAAAAAAAAAAAAAAAATCCTAGGCTCCACCCTAGACCAATCCAATCAAAATCTCTGGGGGTTGGACCTAAGCAGAAGCATTTTTGTAAAGCTCTTGTACAAGTAAGGTTGGAAATCATGGTCCTGCCTCGTGAGTGCTATTCAGGGAAGGGGTTTGTGGGAAGTTAGGGGCAATGTGAGGTCACTGAATGCTCAGTGATGGGTTAGGGGAAACCTCATCCCCTTGGCAATGCTGCTGAAGGCTGGCTCTGTCTGCAGAAATGAAATCTGGTCCCTAGGTTTTGTAAAAACATTGCCACATTATACTTAGGATAGTTCTGTTCTGTGGTGGAGCTGTATCCTGGTTAAGCTGTGTTCTCTCATGCCCAGAAAAGCTCCCAGCAAAAGAACCCACTCTGTCATAGAGTCAAGAATAAGCGTAGGAGCCTGGCTCATCTCCAGGCTCTGTGGGAAGAGGGCAGTTCTGGGCTGAAAGCTGGCAAGTCAAGCTCTTCTCTGTCTGTACTCACATTTTACCACTTTAAAGCAAATTTAAATTCTTGTGTCCTTAAATAACCTTTTTTAGGCTGTGGAAAATTCAGTTATTTTAGGTTTTACACTCTAATCAACTAATTTTGGCAGGTGTTTTGAGCCATAATATTCTTTATTGATTAATTGTAACAAAACTACTTGCATTTTTAAAGCATGTAATTCCTGTTGGGCCCAGAATGCTTAAATGATCCTTATTTATTTCTGAACATAATCACTTTTAGCTTTTCAGATGTGCAAATATGCTTTGCCACAGATTTTCCCTAGCTAATACTTATCCTCTCATTCACCTACGAACATTTCCCTTTTAGTCAGAAGAGGTAAAGACATCTGGATGAGTCAAAAAGAAGGTGTCATATTTCTGAATGCTAAAAGTATACAGACTATTTCAATTATGAATTTGAACCTTTCATAGTCTTTCCCCATTGTTGCCGTATACATTTCATTTATGCTGGGCTGGTCTGACACTGCATCCTCTTTTACTGTATAAAAGATGAATGCTCAAAGTAGAATTCGTAGTAATAGTGTAATAAAAATGATAATAATTGCTAACATTTAAGGAGCACTCCCCTGTGTGCCAGACTCTTCTAATTGTTTACATGTGTCACTTCTTTTAATCTTCTACCCCATGCTTCGGTAATAGTTTACAGATAAGAAAAGGGAGGCATTCTACAGATAAAGAAACTGAGGTACAGAAAGGAAAAATACGAAATAAATCATCTATACTTGCACAATAGTAAAGACATGCTCATATTTTTGTAGTATAAAGTACTCATACTTTGTATAAGAAAATCCAGAATCATGCATAAATTAAAGGAGGAATTTTCCTACAAACACTGAGAAATATAGTTGTAGGAAAAGCAAATGCGTTTGGGTAATTATTGTTTATTATCTTTTATTCATTTGGAATGGAACTGTGAATGTCATCCTTATTTGGGATGATAGGGTTTTACTGAGACCAAGGGAAAAACTGATTTGGGAGTATTTCCAGAATCATGGTTTGGTATGGAAAAGGGTGTAGTCTTCTGCTGTGAATACTAATGGTAGTTTATGTATTGTCTACTTGAAATGTGGAAAACAACACAGTAATTTATGGAAATTACCCTTGTGCCATTCTATTGAGGCTAATGGACTATGACTGTGTCTATGTGATCTAAAATCAAGCCTGCACATCATAATCTGGTCATTTTGGCTGTCTTAATAGCTGATGCAGACAGTCCTGTGGTTGATCTATAGGACTCAGCTGAAATTGGCTGTTGACATGACTGAAAATAAACTTAAAAGCAAAATGGTCATTTTCATGGCTTCTTGTCCACATGGCTATTGATTTTGTAAATTACGTGGTTAATATCATGATAGACTGATAATCATGGAGGATTTTGGTGAATATCCACATAGAAATGGGGAAATAGTATCCATAAGCATCAGCATAGATGGAAAAAGGAGCTTCTTGGAATCAGTGTTGAGTGCACAATCTTTTTTTTTTTAAGGACCACACCTGTGGTGGCATATGGAAGTTCCCAGGCTAGGGGTTGAATTGGAGCTACAGCTGCCAGCCTATGCCACGGCCACAGCAATGCCAGATCTGAGCTGTGCCTTCGAACTACACCAGAGATCATGGCAATGCTGCACCCTTAACCCACTGAGTGAGGCCAGGGATGGAACACACATCCTCATGGATACTAGTCGGGCTTGTTACTGCTGAGCCTTGAAGGGAACTCCTGAATGCACAATCTTGCATTCAACATTCTCCCCTGAACACAGTAGTAGCTCTGACAGGAGTCTTAGTGGAATTTCTACCATTTCTTCCCTTGTATAGTATGGATGCATAAACCCTTTCATTGAGAAAATGTGTAGTGGAACTCATAGGGAAGAAGTTCTATAGGAATTTTCACATCTCCCTATTCTCATTAGTGAAACTATAGCTATTTAAACCCACATTTCACATGGAGGCTCTACAAAAAGTGACCGATGGGTCAGCCCCATCGCATTTTTAAAAGGCTCCATTAAAACAAGATAAGACTTTATAGTTGAGTTAGAAAGACCTGTCATTTTGCAGTATCTTTCTTTCCATTAATGCAGCTTCAAAAATGTTTAACATTCATTTCAAGTAGTTTTGTTGCACAAGAAAGATTTTGAGGTTAGCATAATGAAATGGCTGTAAAATGCTGCACATTTAGTATTTATAAAAATGCATTAGAGGAACATATCATACCTTTTGAAGAAATATAAGAGGAGACATGACGTTAATGAAAGTAAATTAGGAGCAAGAGAAAAACAGACACAAAGCATTGCAAAATAATATATAGTATCATGTTTTCTGCAGTCATAAGAAATTAGAGTTTCTGAGTTAATAATAAAATGTATTTCATGGCCTCTGAAATGATAATAAAAGTGGGCTATGTACTGTCACCTTCATCCTGTAAGTAAATTTTGAAACCTGAACTTTACTAGGTTCATAAGATGAGCTGGAACTGCAAACCACTTCTCTTTTGCACAAACACTTTATCATTTCTATTTTTCCTCCTCTTTCTTCCAAAGTATACATCATTTCCACACTCCATTCAGTGCTAAGTCTATGACAGATTTTTTTTTTTTAATGTACAGAATCAATCTTTGGCTCTTACAGTCTTCTTTGATGGGGAATAACAAACTGTCTCTTAAAGACTGAAAAATATGGCTTTCAGCCAGGAAAGTCATGAAATAGTTGTAATAAAAATCCTGCTATTACAATTAATTTATTACCACATCACTACTGCTTTGAAGTGAATTTGTAGTAGGATGAAGATACTGGTCATACATCAGCAAAGGAAAGGATATTGCTTTAAATAGGGCCCCCAACCCCTGTTGTCTTTGATCCCATTCATTTTTTTACCCTTGGTATATTTTATTTTTTTGCACATACTTTCCATTTTAAAGGGGAATCTATCTGTTAACTAACCTGGACAGATCCCCTGCCTGCTTCTCCAAAATATTTGATATCTTGAAAGCTTAACTGGAGAATAATGCCCTTGGAATAGTCTGTACACAGTAATTAAGTTCAAGTTAGTCTGTTCTTTACATTTTTTTTTTTCTGTTGTAATTCCCTCTCACGTCTTAAACATGGCTAGACCTCAGCTGTTCATGCAGCTCCAAGAGAAAGTCAGCAGGGGGAGCATTTGTCTGGAAGGACTTGGACTCGGCTGCTTAGCAGTTCTATCAACATTTTATGAAGGACATAAATTTCAGATTAAAAAAAAATGACAACCACCTGTCAATATCAGTAAGACACTGTGGAATAATACAATCAAAATATTTGCAAGTGGTGTAATCTTTAAGGAAAGTGCTTTATGGTTTCCAGAAGGAATGTTGCTAGTTATTTCTCATCCGAAATCAGCTATTTGGCACTGACTAAAATTTCAACTGTATTCTGAAGGAGTATTAGGAGCTCACATGCAAATGCAATATTAACTATTAGTATTTGTGAAGCCAGGATGGTTAAGAGCAGCCAGTTTAAAAATGATAATAGCTGACACGTGTTGAAAACCTACTCTTATGCCCAGCACTGTCCTTTACAGATGAGGAATTGAGGCTTTTTAGCAAGATTTAGTAACTTGCCCCACGTTACACAACAGCTAAGCAGATTGTGAATCTGGTGAGACTAACTCCAGCACCCACGTACTTAACCACTATGCTCCCTCCATCTGGCTACACCCACTGGCTATCTTCCCATCCCCCAATCAGGGGGAAGACGGTTGAATGCAATCTCCTTATACTTCCTCCTGACTCCCCTGACTCTCCCCCCCCCCCCCAATTAGTTTGTGTATGGATATAACCTCAGCTTATTATATTGCTTACTCTATCAGTGACTCAGTCTCCCCCTGAATTGTCACTCTGAAAAACTGGGGTAGTTGAAAATATCAGACCTACTATTGGCATGGACTCTTTAAGCTTCTAGGTTACTGTTAATAGCTTTCTTTGATGGAAAGGGAGCCTTGCTCTGTTTTCATCATGATGTCTCATTGCTGATTTCCCAGTCTTTTACTTTGAGTGAACACATGTTCTGGGGCATTTTAAAATGCTCCCTGCCTACCTTCTTTAACAGCCAGGGCAAAGGTACTGTTTCATCAGAGGTTGAGAGACAGGAAAACAGCTCTTGTGCATGAGTGCAAGGAAAGGAATGGAACCCACAGTGTACCTTTAGGTTGGTAGTGGGAGGCAGTGAGTGGTGGTGGAAATAATTGTACTGCTGGCTCTTAGAGCCTCCATGACCTTGGGTTCCATCACATTATCTCTTTGTGTATTGTTCCTTTGTCTCTGATATAAGAAAAGCAGTGTGAAGTAGAAAGAGCATGGGTTTGGAAACTGGAGTTAGGTTTGAATACTGGCATTGTCATTAGCTGTGTGTGACTGGGCAAATTATTTAACCTGAGCATCACCTTCGACTTAAAAATAAGTATAATGCCTACCCTGTGGTAGTGTTTTGAGGATTAAATTTCATATGATAATGCAGGTAAAGTACCCAGACGCAGTGGGAACTCAGAGGTGGTTGTTGTCCTCTGCCCTCTGTAAATGGAAGCGGTTGGATTAATTTATCTCTGACATCTCCTTCTGCTATGATATTTGACACTTCTCCTTTAAATTGTGGTCTCATAAATCCTTGAATTGCTTCCATTTTGAGGAAAGTCAGAGTGTACAATGCATGCTCACATTCTAGGCTTCCTGGAGAGTTTGCATTCCAAGTGTGGCTATCAAACAGAAATAAAGTGTAATGCTGGCATTTGCAGCAAAGGCAACCATGAATCTTAGGGTTCAACTATGTTATTATCGGGAATTTCTAAATCAGTTAATAGAGAAGCACATTATAGTGGGGTTTGCTGCTATGTAATTGAGCACAAATATATAACCAATAGAGCTTTCAAGACCAGGAGAAACATGTTTCCTCCTTACTTGTATGTAATAAATATGCTGAGAAGCATAACATTTTTATCAAGACTCAAAGATATAATTTCTTTTGAGGGACACAAAAGATAGTGTTGAAAGAGGGAGAACTCATATGGAAGGAAATGTAAAGCTCATAAAGGTAATAATTTATTACTCAAAAGCACAGTAAGGATAATACTTGTTACTCTAGACCAGCATTATTCCATAGGCTGTGTTGGGTTGAGTTGCGACCAGCATTTAAAAAAAAAAATGAAACAGAATAGAGAATATGATAATGCATGGCACACTGGAAGGGTAATGTCTGGTGAAACTTTCGTTATGTACATATATGTGTACTGAGTTGTGATGGAAAACGTGTTTTGTTCTGAAAGCCATGGTCAAAACATTTGAAAGCCATTGCTCTGCAGGGTAGAATCTAGTGCAGTATAATAAAATCTGTATCTTGGGGGGAAAAAGCGTTTGATATATTTCAGTGCCATAGAGCTTAAATTCTGCTACCAAGAAAAAAAAAAGAAAAGAAAGAAAGAAAGGAAAGAATCTTTCCAGCTGGTCATTTTCAGGTCATCATCTTTTAAGTTATTACTTAATGAGGCAATATGCATAAATACTTCTAAGAACAAAAGGCCTTTTAAGAGTCTTGTTTGAGTATGCATAGTAGTATGCAGCACTCTAGTGGGGATATCACAAATTTAGTTTTGAAAATTCACTTATAGAAACCAATAAAATCTCCAGCCTTCGTAAGTCTTTTGCATTGTCTCAACACAGATTACCAGCCATGTAAAAATCATTCAATTACAGGATCATTCAGAAATCCTCCTCTCTTGAAATGAACATTTAAAAAAATAAGAAAGAAACAAGCAGAATGAACTCCCAGATGATATCACAAAACGACACACATTCTAAGCACAAAAGGAACAGGGAGTGAAATAATTTGGAGACTCTGACCAAGCAGATTGAGGGTGGCAAAAATAATGACTTAGACAAATGAGACTTGCCCCACACATGCTATACTAAAAAGCTGCTGAAGATGGTTACCAGTGATTTATATAGCAAAACTTCATTTTAAATGTTTTGTGCTCTAAGTGGATAATCTCAAAATGAAGTGCACTCTAACAACATGGTAGGCAACCTTCTGATTACTTCTAGTCTAAGTGAAAAAAAAAAACCCCTATATGTTTGTATAATTGACTCTGCTCAGTATTTGAATTAATGTTCAACTTTACCAAAGCTACAACTTTTTGTATTTTGTATTTATGTTTACAAAAAATGTTTTGTAAACATTTTTTTGATTATAAAGATGTAACATTTGCTTACAATATTTTATGATTACGAGTGTGCTGCCATTTTTGTTTAGGTGAGTCAACACTTTAAGTGGGGGAGGTCTAGGACATTCATATTCAATATTTTCAATAGACTCACTGAGATAAAATTTGCATACTCTAAAATTCACCAGTGTGAGTGATTTTAGTAAATTTAGAGTTGTGCAACAATTGTTACCACCTAGTTTTAGAACATTTCCATCTGAAAAGTTCCCTCATGCCCATCTGTAGTTAATCTTGATAGGAATGGGACTAGGGACTAGGCCTCATTTGCACCACACACAAAATTTAGGGGGTTGCCAAAATCTCACTAATCAAGATAAATAGCATTTTTGTACAATATTTTTTAAAAAAATACAAAATTAATGCAAAATATCCATGATGAACAAAATAGCAACTTTTATAATAAAGACTGGATCTAATCCCTGTACTTGATCTACTCAGCCTCACACGCCTCACCCTAATCCTGATTCTGATTAACCCCTATCTGCTCCTTCCAGGGCCCCAGAAACCATTAAGATGATTTCCTTCTCTGTGGATTTGCCTATTCTGGACAAATGGAATAATACAATATGGGATAGTCAATACATGGCATTCAAAAAGTGGAGTCATATGATACGTGCCCTCTTGTGTCTAGCTTCTTTCATATAGCATCATGTTTCCAAAGTTTATGTGGTAGCATGTGTTGGTAGTCTTTTTTTTTTTTTCCTCTAGTTGTTGAATAGTTTCCCATTCCAAATGTGGTATGGATATGCCACATTTTGTTTATCCATTTATCTGTCGATGGACATTTGGGTTGTTTCCACTTTTGGGCTAAAATAAAGCTCCTGTGAACATTTGTGTATAAGTCTTTGTGTGGATATATGTTTTCTTTTCTTTTGGGTATTAAATAAGAATGGAATTGCTATGTCATGTCTTAAGTGCATGTCTAATTATAAGAAACTGTCAGACCATTTTCCAATTTGGCTGTAGCATTTTGCATTCATACTACTAACAGATGAGAGCTAAAGTCATTCTACACCATTGTCACTATTTGGTATTGTCTGTCTTTTTGATTATAACTATTCTAGAGGATGTGTTGAGGTGTCTCAATGTGATTTTAATTTGCGTTTCTCTAATGACTAATAATGTCAAGCATCTTTTCAAGTGATTATTAACCATGCGTACATCTTCTTTGGGGAAATGTCTATTTGAATCTTTTGTCCATTTTAGAATTGCGTTGTTTATCTTCTCTTTATTGAGTTGCAAGAGGTCTGTATATATTCTGGATACAAGTCTTTTATCACATGTATGATTGTTAACATTTTCTCCCACTGTGGCTTGTCTTCTCATTTTCTCAATGCTGTATTTTGAAATGCAAAAGTTTTGAATTTTGATGAAGTCCAGTTTATCAAGTAGGATTGTGCTTTTTGTGTTCTGAAAACTCTTTGTCCAATCCAAGGTCACAGAGACTTCTTCCCATGTTTTCTTTTAGAAATTTTAGAGTTTTAGTGAGGAAACTTGGGCAAGATACTAAAATGAAATAGTTTTAGGCAGTCTGGGAGCAAAATGAAAAGTGGAGGTCACTGAAAGGCAAAGGTAGGAGGGTTTTAAAGAGTTCTATCTTTTAAATTTTTCCTTACTCTCTGGACAAATGAGAAAATGTTCTAGCTCAATTAATAAGGAAACCATGCCTATTTGATCTGATCAAGATTTAACGTCCACTTTATCTGAATAATATCAGTATTAGCTGGCAATGTTACCTTCCTCCAGAGTTCAGTGTTTGCTATAATGTGTATAAATATATGATACCATGGAAATGCATGAGGGACATTCAAAGCAACACCAATAACACACTCACTTCATGGACACAAGGAAGCAAAATGGTTTGATGATGATTTGTTGTCAGATGGAATGTTAAGGGAAGAAATCTGGACTAGATGGGTGAAGACCAGATGTGCATGAAGGGATCATGGTCATAGAATGCAAGGAGGCATTGGGTATGACATGGAAACAAACCTTGGAGAAATATCACATCCTTGCTGCATAAAGGCACCCAAGGAAAACCAAAGACTGTTAAATATTCCAAATTCATTTGGAGGATCCGGAGGGCTTTGCGGGTCACGAGGTTCTTCATTGTTGTCTTCCAAGTGCCATTCGTAAGGGCTGAATCGGCTGACTAGGAAAAGAACTACACTGACTCCAATGTAAGCGAAGACGATGCACATCCAGATTTCATAAGCCAAGGGATCCAGAAACGAGAATACGCCTGGTTTTGATTTCTGAGGCTTCTTGATCATGATGGAGATGCCCAAGCTCATAAAGGGCTTTGAGAAATCTATGACTTCTTCACGGACCAGTGTTATAGTGAGTGGAGCAACAGCTATATCGGCTCTCTGGAAAAAATAAAAAACATTTTCGACTTTTATTAGAGATAGTATTTCCGTCAGTCACTCACCACTTAATATACCTCTTTGGTGGAAATATAAAATCTTAAGTCACTACAACCAACTGATTGTCAATGCTTTGGTTAGACAAGTAGCATTCAATGGGTCCTAAAATATTTTAACTTGCTTGTAAGTTGAGAGGACATTTTATCCTCTGAGGTGTATTGGCTCAGGGCAACTGATTCAATTTTTTTTCCTAAAATTATTTTCTACCTTGTAACTCAACTCATGCTCCCGTGTGACATATCAATGTTTAACTCTTATATTCTCATTTTAATTTTCATGCTCTTTTGTCTTATCTCCCTTACTTGACTGGAAATTCTTGTTTCTTAATGGGAAGCATAATAGTCTATACTTTTTCTATGTGCCTCCCTTCCTACCATGAGGTGCAACACAGGACTTGAGTGTTTGTCATTATTCTTGATTTATATGTTTGAGAGTATGTCTATAAAAACATAGGTTCTTAGAAGCCAGGGGCTCAATCTCCTATTTTTGTATCTATCACTGCAAAAGATCCTAAACTAAAGAAACTCTAGATGCCTAAAAAATAAGCTGTTTATTATTGATTATGATATATGCAAACATGAAAGAATTTTGCGTGGGCAATAACAAGGGTAAAGCAGTTATTAGAATACACATTAATTTATACATTAAGCCATCATTTCTAGTGATAAATATCAGCATAGCATTCACATGTATTGGATTAATAAAATAGATGTGCCAGTAGTGTACTGCATAATTAGCTCTGGCAAAGGCAGAGAATGTTTTTATATTAGTCCCATGAAAATAGACAGTGGGAACATCTGCACTTATTTCTTTTGTCTTCTACAATATTTCCTTTATGTCAGTCATAGGTTTTAGTCTAGAGCCATGCCTTAAAATGCACATTTAGAAAAATGCTTCTGACTAAGGAAAGGCTTTTGGATGGTATATCAGGTATAAAATGAAAACAGCAATTTTGATGATCTTTGTGTGTGTGTGCGTGTGTGTGTGTGTGTGCTTTTTAGGGCCACACCTGTGCATATGGAAGTTCCCAGGCTAGGGGTCGAATCAGAGCTGTAGCTGCCGGCCTATGCCACAGCAACGGGGGTGGGGGGGTGGGGGGGTGGGGGGTGGGTCCGAGTTGAGTCTGCAACCTACACCATAGCTCACGGCAACACCAGGTCCTTAACCCACTGAACAAGGCCAGGGATCAAACCCGAATCCTCATGGATGCTAGTTGGGTTGGTAACCCGCTGAGCCACAGTGAGAACTCCAATCTTATTTTTTTTTTATGTTAAATAGAATTGTGCCTCAATATCTGTATCAGTAGGGAGAGGTGGAGGAAGAGTGATGAAGTCTGAGACAGGGTATTTTTTTATTTAAATGGTGTTTTACTACTTTGATTTACAGATAGTGACTCAAACTGGTTAAGAAAAACTCCTTAATTAACTTAAAGGGAACTATAGTAAGAAACAGCCAGCTAGCAGTGTTTTAGTGCTTACTCTGTGTGAGGCAGTGTGCTAAGCAGCTAATATATGTTATGTCGTTTAATTCTCACAGCAACCATAAGGTTGGTACATGATCGTTCCCATGTTAGAGAAGGAGAAAGTGAGGCACTGAGAGGCTGAGATTACAACCTTAGTCTTCAGATTCCAGAACTCACTCTCTTAACTGCCATAATATAACTCCATAGACACTTGCAGGTTTTTTTTTTTTTTTTTTTTTGTCTTTTTGCCATTTCTTGGGCCGCTCCTGCGGCATATGGGAGGTTCCCAGGCTAGGGGTCTAATCGGAGCTGTAGCCGCCAGCCTACGCCACAGCCACAGCAATGCGGGGTCTGAGCCGCGTCTGCAACCTACACCACAGGTCACGGCAATGCCGGATCGTCAACCCACTGAGCAAGGGCAGGGATCGAACCCGCAACCTCATGGTTCCTAGTCGGATTCGTTAACCACTGCGCCACGACGGGAACTCCCTAGGTTTCTACTATAAATTACTTTTATATACAATAACCAACCTCAGCCAACACCTCTCAGGTTCATTTGAGTGCCTATTCTGTGCCAAGCACTATTCTTGGCACTAGGGATGAAGCAATGAGCAAGGCAGACAAAACAGACAAAAATCTGCTGCTGAAAGTATGCCAACAGCCTGCTGACCAAATCTACCTTGAAGGCTGACTACCGTCTCAAACTCACCATTTTAAAAATTAAGTCCATTATCTATCACTGTAAGGTTGATTCTCCTTTAAATCTGTGAATGGTGCTTAGTCCAAACCTTCCCCAGTTCCTAATCCTCACCAGTCCTGTCTTCTCTATAGAAAAGCTTGCCTCTTCCTTTACTCAGAAGATGGAAGCCATTTGAGATGAGCACCATCACCTCAATGTCTTTCATTTCCTCTGCTATATCTTCACCCATCCCTTCTGTCATTCTCACCTCATGGAAAGTGAAGTCTTTCTCATATCTAATCTACTTATTCCTTGCATCTCATACCCTTCTACCTCTTCTTTTTTTTTTGTAATGATTTTTATTTTTTTCCATTATAGCTGGTTTACAGTGTTCACAGCTCTGCTTATTCTTTTACATTTTTTTTTTTCATTCTCAATCAATTCCAGTGGTTCTCAGCGTGTGATTCCCCAGACTAACAGCAGCAGAGTGGCCTGGGAACTTGTTAGAAATGCCAATTCTCAGGCCTGACCCTGTGTTTATGAAATAAACTTGGGTGGGGGGCTCAGCTGGCCCACTTGGTGATTCTAATGCTTGCTGTAATTTGAAAACCATTGACAGATCTTATTCGCTTAATAATTTCCTCCTACTTTGGTAATTCTATTTACTGACAAAAATGAAACAAATCACTTTTTCCACCTTCTTTTGATACTCTTAATCATATGATATCACTTCTTATCACCGCCTATCTTGAAAAAATATGCCTTTACTATCTCAATTTTAATACAGCATTTCCCTTATACACCCATGGCCTAACTCCTATCCCCTCCAATTTAGTGAAATTGCTTCTCGAACCGTACACTTGGTGACCAAATTTAGACTGCCCACATGAAACCACTGGCCTTTGGCACTGTATATACCACCTTTCCTTGGCTCTTTGATACTGAAGACTATGGGTTCTCCTCCTACTTCTCTTAATGTTCATTTTCTGTCTCTTCTTCCTAGTTCTGCTCTCTCAATTATGGTGCACCTTTGTACCCCCAGAGTCTATTCACAGGACCTGGTTTGGGACATAATTGATGTAGGTTTGTGGGATAAGTAAATCTCCTTTAATGTTCTGTTCTTCACTTTCTCCCCTCAGTATTATTACGTATGGCTTCAGCTCTTCCTTCATTACACCTAACTCCTAATTCACCAGTTCCACCTTTCTAACTGGAGGGAGCCGATCACAAATTTTAATATTTTACCCTTTTTCCTGGGGCCATACCTGGTGGTAGAAATGAAAGCAACTGAGGAGAATGGAATTGGCCACAAAGCTAGTGGGGAACGGGTTGGCAGAGAGAATCTGAATCAGCTAGAAAGAGCCTTGTCATGCCAAGAGAATTCGCAGATAAAGCCACCTTCTATCCCTGCCAACATATTTCTACCTCCTGCTTAGAACATGCAAATGTCCCGCTAGTATCATTTTCCATTTGATCTCATTTGATTTAATTACTCCATTTAACTAGTCTTTGATCTTTGAAGTCATAATAATGAATAGCTCTAAGAGAAACTGCCATTTCTTTGTTTTGGAAGAAAGAACTAAGGGACATTTGTGTGAGAAAATCACTTTGGATTGAATTTAGGGGAATTGGATTATTTTTCAAGCAGGTAAAGAAAGGATTTTGAAAATCTTGACAACTTTTAGGAGACAAAACCCTACTTCTATTAACTGAAACACCCACCAGATGATAAACACAGCTAAATGCTAATGAGACAAGGTAGGACTTCTGGTCTGGTTCCCCAGAACATGCAGCAAAAGAACAGACTCCCAAAGGAAGCCATTCCTAGTTGGAAGTACTTTTGAAGTAACCCAAGACAATGGGAAGAACCTGCTCCTCTCAGGAAATTTCCTTTTCTCTTCAGCCTGGCTTTTCCACCTTTACTAAATTGATTCTTTCTAAGGAGCTTTTTCAAAGATGGCAGAGTTTGTCTGTTTTTTTGGGGGGTGCTTTGTCAATGAAGAACAGTGTCAAATCTGTGCTTGTTTAAGCCTCATTGATGTGGACGTGGCTCCAAAATGAGAATTACCATGCTGAATCTTAAAAAAGCCATGCGGGCAGAAGAGGACAAATCAAAAAGCAGGTGGAAGAAGTCTCAACTGATAGAGGGAAAGGGAGCTGCTAGTCAAGCCTCAAGGACAGCCAACTTGGTAGGAGTCTTAACTCCTCCCATTTCTTGTATACTTGCTGAGACCAGTGCAGCAGAACTGTCATGTTGGCTCATCATCAGCCTTGGAGAAGCCCTTGCCCTCTGCCACTCCTATTACTGCCTCCATATGAAATGGCTCTCATGATGGTTGGTTATTTCAGAGCTCAAGGCCTGCTGGCATATTGTTTGGGGGGCAATCAACATGCTTCTTAGAGGAAATGGGGAGGAGCAGGTAACTAGTGTCAGAAAATACCCAGGTAGCCCTCCTGGGACTGCCATAGCATGCAGATGAGTGGGAAGGTCATTTTCAAGGCAAGTTAAAGATTCTGGAGGCCAACATTGATGAAAGGTGAAAATGGCAACTCCCCAAATGGTATTCCTTTCCTGCTCCTGGTCTCTGCTCCTTATGAAGGGCAGCTGTGGTTGGGAGCGAGCGTTAAGAATTATTGATGGGGCTAGGAAGCAGCTGAAATGCTGACTCATTCATGAAGTACCACACCTGTGGTCTTCTGAACCAGTCCAGCGGCCTTTTGTTCTCAAGCCTCTGGCTGTGCTACTAACAGCAGCCAGAAGGCTGTTTCCAGAAACCTAGGTGGGTAAGTAGATGGCGTGAGGGTGCTCCAGGTGATAGACAAAACCCCAGCAAACAGAAAGAGCTCAGGGTGAGAGTTTGCTAGCGCTTTTGCTTGCATCTTGACTACTTAAAGGATTCTAATCAAGCAGCTTAAGAGTGGCTGTGTGGGCTCAGTAAACACACCAAATTAGGTTTGATTTTTCCACTCACCAGTGGCAAACTCAGAGCAACTGCATTATTGGAGGGGATTTAGCCTAAGGGGATTTATAATCCTTTTCATAGGTGGGTTGCCAAAGTCATAAATTTCATACAACTGAAAACCCAACAAACTCATATTATGGTCTGACAGGTTTAATACAGAAATGACACTTAGTTTAAATGTCATTGAAAACAGGTGTGTGTGTGTGTGTAAAGGCTTATGTTATAGCTTAATCATCTGATGACCTGGTACAAAACTTTTAACCCACCTGGAGACTGTGTGTGAGCGGGAGCTTGTCAGCCACCATTTTAGAGCACTTGCCAAAAGTGAGAGGGAGAACATGGGGGGTGGGGGGCGGTCAGCAAGGCATTGGCGTGTAGTGCATGAGATATTATATGTCATCTGAGAGAAGAGGCAGACATGACCTGACACCTCATTCCTATATCAACCAGAAGGTTCTAGTAGCCACTGACAGACGTTTTATTTGGCAAGTTTAAATGTGGCAGAGAAAGGAGTGGGGCAGAATCGAGGTAGACAATAGGACTGTAATTGCTGCCTGTTGCAGGACAGGACCTAAGCTGCATTACTGGCTGGACTCTATGGGATATTTACTGCCCGCAATTGTTTGGATCAGGAGAAAGTGATGAGGTCTATTTAAATCCGTGCAACAGCAAGAAGTGTCACAACAGGATCTCTTTGTTTCTTTATCCGGAACAGATGTCCCAGTCTGGATCTGTTGCTTAAGGGCTCCTTGTCCTTGGGGAGCTGAGAGAGGTAAAGACAAAGTGAAGATAAAGGAGTGTTCCTGGAGCTGGGTAGAGGCCTCGTGAGACTAAATTTGGTTGGAAATATTTCCCTATCCTCTCTACTCAGAATGGCAGACTTCCATGCGTCATAAATGCTCCTTTCTGGAGTTCATATGCCTCATTTGAAAGAGGGGGGTGCTTTTATCAGCCCATCAGCCCTTCTGCCAAAGCCCAGTGTAATCACCTGAAGAACAGAGGAGAATATTTGGCATCTGTTACTGTACCCTTGCTTCCCTGCCTTTTAGCTGGAAGGACAGATCGACTTTCTGCCTTTCTTAATGGAAAATGAATCTATCTTAGGATAGTGACAACCTAAGAGATAATTTCTTCTAGGTAGAGAAACGTCAGTGTGAATAGCATCTATAAAATTGCCATTTGTCCTGGGAGTGTGAAGGAGTCTGAGGATGCCCAGGGGATATGACCCAGAATCAACTGTCTCCCAACCCCATCTCCATTCCCAAGCTCTCTGCTGTCTTCAAAGCCAGAGGTACCAATTTGGGCAGTATTTTGTCTGGCCTTTCCTAAGGCAATTCCCCATCCCCCCTGCCCACCTTTGTCCTTAGTTCTAAGTGCTAGGAACATAAGGAACATGGCAGCTACTCACTAGGAGTGTTCTTTTGTCAATTAGGACCTCAATTTCCTCCCAGCCCTTGTCCTGAGTTTTTTTTTTTTTTTTCTCTTAGACCCTATCTCCTCTCAATGGGTAGAAAACCTGGGTTTTCAAATATTCCAAGTGATAACTAGAGATGTGTATTACTTTATCCTGGAGGCCACAGATAAACAGGATGGGTATCTCAGATGGAAAAGCTCATAATCCAACTAGATTGCAAACCCCTGAAAGCTGGTGGGATTATCTTTCCATAATCTGACAAGGTTAGTAAACGGAG
Source organism: Phacochoerus africanus (assembly GCF_016906955.1). Classification (NCBI taxonomy): domain Eukaryota; kingdom Metazoa; phylum Chordata; class Mammalia; order Artiodactyla; family Suidae; genus Phacochoerus; species Phacochoerus africanus. The sequence continues at coordinate 105,177,989 of NC_062560.1, read as the reverse complement.
CCAATGTGATCCAGTCGATAGAGCACTGGACCAGGAGTCATGAAATCTGAGTTATAGTCTAAGTTCTGCCAAGCTGTGTGGTTTTTGTGACCTTGTCACAATTGCTGCCACTATTCCTGACATCCCTGTCCTATATCAGGCCTTGGTTTCCTGGTTTACCCAATGGTCAGTTCTAATGTTCAGTCCCTGGCTTGTCTCCACATTTATGTGCAAAGTGAATGAAAAGGTAGGCTAAAGCACATCTAAGAGCCCTGCTGGCAACAAAATGTTTTTCAGTGTCCTCTTAAAACACAGACTATTTGGGAGCCATAAAAACTTGCGGTCTGTAAGCCACAATTGAGCTGGAGACAATTACCATGTGGCGATGTTATAGATATCCAGCTCAAAATCAAAACTTCTAAAAGCAGGTGGACAGTTTCAAGTCCATGATGTTCTGAAGAGCTTACATAATGGGGGCACATTGTGTTGTACTGACGTTTGTTTCAAAAATAGCCTTCTTAGCGATACACGGTGGCCCAAACATCAACCTCGATTTGATTTTCTTTAGAGAAAAAAAAAAAACCCATTTAGGAATCATCTGAAAAGAGACTGATTGGCTTCTTTCTTCTTTAACAAGTTTAATTCATCTTGACTCTTTCTTGCGACTTTATGGTGGATACTGAAATCTCCTTTGCAAAGCTTTTCCCATCTCTGCCTTTCTTCATTTTTTTTCCAACTCAGATCTGTTGTAAATACTAAACGTGTAAGAAAAAATACCCTAAAGGTAAAGCTGTGCCTATCTGTGTAGTTTTCATGTTATTGCAAGGAATAGTTTCATGTTTTCTGTCCTTCTGCTTATTAAGCACTTTGGGAAGTCACTGGGCAGTGGTGGGAGGGGGGATTTCTACCCTCCTTTTTCTTAAGCAACTTGCAAACCATAAGAGACCAGGTTGGCCAGAAATGAATGCCTGTTTGTACTTTTCTCCATTTCTATCAGTGATAGAGAAGTTGCGAGCTTCCCAATGCTGCACGATGAAAATTTCTAAATGAAAATGAATATGCACTTAGCTTAGGAGGTCATCCTCCCTAACAGAGCTCTCACTCCAAGCATTTTTCATAGTCACATGCCTGAGAGGAAAGTAGAATGCTGCAGTCCCCTCAAATTTTTTTTTTTTCCTTTTTAGGGCACCGGTAGCATATGGAAGTTCCTAGGCTACAGGTCAAATTGGAGCTGCAGTTGCTGACCTATGCCACAGCTACAGCACCACCAGATCCAAGCCAGATCTGCAACCTACACCACAGCTTACAGCAACGCTGGGTCCCCAACCTGCTGAATGAGGCCAGGGATCAAACCTGCATCCTCATGGATACTAGTTGGATTCATTTCTGCTGCGCCACAGCAGAACTCCAGTCCCCTCAAATTGGTTGGTTTGCTGTCAGTTCCTGGGAATCCCCTTGTGTTATAATCCCAGAAATCACTGGACACACGTCCGAGGGCAGGGAGGAGGACATTTCTGTAAGGGGCTTCCCTAACTATTGCTTTTGTCTTTAGTTGAAAGAACTGGCGGAAAAAGATGGGTAGGTTCCTTTGGGAGAATTTTTACCCATTCAGCAATAGAGAGCTGGTTTCCAAATTAACAAATGAGGGACTCACTAATTCTTAAGCTCCCTCACTCACACAAACTGGAAAGAGGAAGAGAATATGGAAGTTAAATGGATGCAAGACAGAGGACACGCTAGAGGAGAAACCAAAATCTTTGGAAAAAAGCTGGTTTTTGTCTGAACAATGTCAGGAAATCTGCCTTGCTCTATGTCATGGTGTTTAATGTCCTATGCAATGCCAGGAGGGCACTGAGATACTTACAGATTCTGACAGCATTTCTTTTGAGACACTAGAAAGCTCTGGCAACTGAGCCATGATGGGCTGATAGAGCTCATGCCAGTTATTCTGTCCTGGTAGCAACAGATCCACAATTCCTTGTCAGGCTTCTGTAGCCAAACACTCTTCCCCTAGAATGGCTAAGGTGCTGTGGGTATGTGCAATACATTTTAATGGTCTTAGGATGGGATGGGCCTGCAGCCTGTTGGCTGTGAGGTAGTATAGGGCAATGGTTAAAGAACACAAACTTGAGCATTAGACACATGGGTTCAAATCACTGTGTCAGTACAAGCTGTTTGTTCTTGGCATGAGACTTCACCTCTCTAGGCTTCCATTTTTCACATCTGTAGAATGATATTAAGAATGTTTAGAGGATTAAATTACATAATGCTTATAAAGCACTTGGCACAATGTCTGGTATCTGGTAAATATGCAACAAGTGGTAGCTGATAATAATAATATAAGTATTATAGGCTTACCTCCAACCATGTATATTCAATTTAGTGAATACTGGCTAGGCATTATGACATGTCAGCTACCCATTCATTACAAGAAAAAGTGAGCATCTCTTAAGCACCAGGTAATGCGCTAAGAGCAGGGGAGAGCCATGAATAAGACAGGACCTCTTGGAGCCTGAGTGTTGGGGCGATGAGAGACAGGGGCTGGAAGAAGACTTGATGACCAACTTGCTAAGTAAGAGTTTAGTGCTATGTCAAGATGGCCCAGAGTTTCTCAGAGTTCTCAAAAGCATGATGCTCTGTTCTGTCTTCAGCTTCCCTCTCTCTGGCTTTAGAAGTTCTTCTCTTTCTTCTAACTGGGTTCACTAGAATCTCATCTGCAATTCAGCCTTGACCCAAGACGGGCTAACTGGCTCGAGCCCCATAGCTGCAGCTAAGGTTCATATTGCCTTGCAGCATGTCTAACTGGAGGACCGTGCCTCAGTTTTGATACTCGAGGTCCAGTCTCATTTTAAGACTTAATTCCCTTTCCGTGCCCTTATTTTTAGAAATGAGCTTCTGCCTTTGTTCTTGTTCCTGAGGACCTGTTCCAAAAACTTATTTTGTGACCCCAGTACTATATTATGATTGCAGAGCTATACTTTTTTCTTGCTGATTCCTAACTCAAGCACTAGAGTCCTTATCCTAAACCTCAGTGCAATAGCTAACTTGGACATTTGCTTCTTGCCAGATTCTTCTCAATATATCCACCCCCTAGATTCCTCTGTTTTCCCCTAAACTGTTGTCTGGACAGGGACTAGTCATTGCAAATAATCTTTGTTAGAACTAAACCTCTGCCACTGCTACCTGCTCTAGGATTAGTTTTCTAGTGGCTGGTTCACCCAATGGGTGGTTCTCATGCCTGGTTTTGCTTGCCTCCATATGCCTCACTGGGTGGCCTAAGATATGATATTCCTAATCAGAGGCCAAAACTTTTTAAAACTAAGCCCCTGAGAAGCTCTTAAGACACTACTGAACCCCTTTTAAAATATCTATTAGAACAATTCTTTTATTATTGACCCATGAGCAAGCCCTTGAAAGAGCCATTCCATTCATTCATTAATTCATTCAAAACGTATTTATTGAACTTGCGTTCAATACAACTTCCTTATGTGCCAGGCCATGAGATATTGAAATTAATCAGACATGGCTTCTGTCTTCAAGGACTTCGTAGTCTAGTTGGAACAGCTGAACTTGTAAACAGATCATTATGCTACAGGTTCAAAAGTACTATAAGAAAGCAAAAAATACCATAAGGAAGCAAAAACCAGGGGCAGCTAACCGGACTACAGGTGGGTAAATGGGATTAGCGAAGGTGTCCTGAAAAAGGTGACATCTCTGAGTTCTGAAATGCTGGTAGAGAGGTGAAGAGAGGTGAAGGCACTTCCAGGCATGACTTCAGGGAAAACCATATACTTTGCTACACCTGGAACATTGAGGTGAAGGAGGATGAGTACAAGAGAAGACTAGAGGAGTAGGTGGGGGCCAGATTATGAAGTGCATTATTTGTCATGCTAAGGAATTTGAATGTTATCCTGATTTCTAAAGTGAGAAAGTATGATAATGTGGATCTGATTTGCCAGGGTAAGAGCAGAGGCAGGGAAAGCAAGACTGTCAAATGGTAAGAAACATAACTAACATGATAACGGTGGGAATGAAGACTGTTTCTGGATTTGAGAGACAGAAGAGTAGAATTAATAGGCCATGCTGACTGCATATGAGGGGAGCAACAAGGAAAGATAACCTGGTTGCTTAGGCAACTAGTGAGTAGTGATTCTGTTGTGTTAGACAGGGAACTTGGAAGGAATGGATTTTCAATAGAGGGCAAGCTATACTTAATGCTGCCAAATAAAGTTCCCCAATTCTACTTTCCTTTTAGTAAAATAATCCTGTTGCCTAAAGGATGCTATTGACAAGCTACCTTTATAGAATTCAACTGTAGAGTTGAGTGTTTTCTGTACAGACTATATGAAAACCATACAATTGGATAAGTATTGCACTTGAAAATTAAATTCTCTATCTTTGTTAGTTGGGAGGCATAGAAGTAAATAAAAACCGAGTTGAAAAAACTTACCCCATAGACAAGTTCCCCAACCATGCCATTCCATATTTTAGTCTCCGGATCCCTTGCACCATATTTCCCATCACCGACAATGGACAATTTGTATTTGATCCTTACATGTTTGGCTATTTCATAGGCTAAGTCTACACAGTAGCCTTCATATCGCTCATTTCCTTCCAGTTGCTCATGGTTCTTCTTATACATTACATACGGTGATTCCTTTGGGACCAGAGGAAGATCAAAGGATTATTCCTATACATTTTTCTAAGACATAATACATATAACAATGATTTTTCTCCCTGTGGCTATTGAGGTTTGGTGTGTTGAGAGTCCTTAAAACGTTTATTTAATAAGCAGAAGAGGCTCAATCAACTATTCATGGGGGTACATGTTTCTTGGAGTCTTTTAATTCATGATTTAAAGAAGCAGAGAAGGATTTAAGTTCTTTCTGAGAGTTTGAAAGAAGAACAGTTTCCACCCATAAAGTCAAATTGGGCTGAAGAATTTCCCTTAGGTACATGAAGATGAACTGCCTTTGCTTTCTTGGGATTTACCACGTAGGAAACACAGCCAGCCCAGGCAAGCACTAAGGAAGCATGGTGATGTTTGTGAAGTCAGGGCCTGTAGCTTATTCATTTTTAAGTTCTCGGGGCCTAGTACAATACCTAGGACAAAGTGAGTATTTGATATATGTATTTAAATGAAAGGTAAACTTCAGCTGAATCTCCATTCAATTGATCACAATTTCAGACCTAGTGGCATGCTCCTTTTTAACCCAGGCTTGGAGTTCATTCAGAAATGAAACATACTAGCTTTCAGATAAACTTTTCAAAATAAATGAAAATGCTATTTCATATCTCAATAGTGCTTTGAGTTTTCAGAAAAGATTTACATGGTGAATATTGCCTTGAAACATCTTATGCATAGGAGATTATTATTATTATGCCCATTCCATAAGTTAAAAAATAATGTAAACTGAGGCTCAGAGAAGTTGTTATTTGCACTGTTAAACTCAGGTTAGTGGTAGACCTAATATTGGAACCCTGACCTACTCTTTCCTCCACACAACACTGTCTCCCCCACAGTGAAGAATTAGATTTTTAGTGCAAATGAAGCTTCAGTCCGTGGTAAGGAGGATAATGACATCTAAAACTGTTCTGAATTTCTATTCTTTTTTATAAATATTAAAAAATTATAGTTGATTTACAGAGTTGTGCCAGTTTCTGCTGTACAGCAAAATAACTCAGTTATATATAACACATACACACACACATATATGTATACATCCATACTTTTTAAAATATTCTTCTCCATCACGGTCTATCCCAGGAGATTGGATATAGGTCCCTGTGCTATAGAGTAGGACTTTATTGTTTATCCATTCTAAATGTAATAGTTTGCATCTACTAACCCCAAACTGCCAATCCATCCCACTCTCTCCCCACTTCCCCTTGGCAACCAAATTCTGTTCTCTATGTCCGTGATTCTGTTTCTATTTTATAAATAGGTTCATTTGTGCTATATTTTAGATTCCACATATAAATGATATCATACAGCATTTGTCTTTCTCTTTCTGACTTACTTCACTTAGTATGATAATCTCTAGATGCATCCATGTTGCTGTAAATGGCACTATTTCATTTTTTTTTCTTTTTATTGATGCACCTGTGGCATATGGAAGTTCCCAGGCTGGGTTGAATTGGAGCTGTAGCTACAGGCCTAGGCCACAGCCATGGCAAAACTGGATCCCAACCACATCTGTGGCAATGCTGGATCCTTAACCCACTGAGCAAGGCTAGGGATCAAAGCTTCATCCTCACAGAAACAATGTTGGGTTCTTCACCCACTGATCCACAATGAAGCCCCTTTTTAAAAAAATCTCATTCTTTTCCTATTTGTACCACATCATCTTAATCCATTCACCCGTCAGTGGACATTTAGGTTGTTTCCATGTCTTAGCTATTGTGAAGAGTGCTGCAATGAACACAAGGGGGCATATATCTTTTTGAATTATAGTTTTGTCAGGATATATTCCCAGGAAGGGGATTGCTGGATCATATGGTAATTCTATTTTTAGTTTTTTTGAGGAACCTCCATACTGTTTTCCATAGTGGTTTTGCCAACTTACATTCCTACCAACAGCATAGGAAGGTTCCTTTTTCTCCATATCATCTCCAGCATTTGTTTGTTTCTTTTTTTTTTTTTTTGTCTTTTGTCTTTGTTGTTGTTGTTGTTGCTATTTCTTGGGCCGCCCCCGCGGCATATGGAGGTTCCCAGGCTAGGGGTCCAATCGGAGGTGTAGCCACCGGCCTACGCCAGAGCCACAGCAACGCAGGATCCGAGCCTCGTCTGCGACTTCCACCACAGCTCACGGCAACACCGGATCCTTAACCCACTGAGCAAGGGCAGGGACTGAACCCACAACCTCATGGTTCCTAGTCGGATTCGTTAACCACTGCGCCACGACGGGAACTCCCTGTTTCTTTTTTTAAATGGCATTCTGTTTATCATCATAGCAAGATATTTCAAAAGGTTCCTAAGCTGACCTGTTGGACGTTTCCACTGTTTGAACTTGAAGTCTTTCCTACTGGCTGAATAATGCTTTTCAGAAAACAGTCTCACTGTACAGAAAGCCCACCTACCTTCTGTCTGTACTTACCAGAATGGTAGTCACTACTATGGTCCGGTTCTCTGCAGATGCGCTGTCATTGCTGATTTGCTGATCTGAGAAAGGCACAAACTTTTCATACTCATTCCAGTAGCCAGCCTAGAAAGAGCAGACATTTGTCTGGTTGCATATTTTTCACTCAAAAAGTGATGCAAGAAATTCAAGTGCTAGTGTGGAACAAAACTTTGTTTTTAGTTGCTTGAACTTTACAAGAATTGAGGTCCTGTCTCCCTTTGTCTTGCCATCCCCATCAGAAACCCAGCACTGACACACAGATATGCTGTTCTTTTATCCTGGGGGTTTCCATCCCTACCTTGCCTGTACTGATATTTGGTAAAATAAGGTACCCGCACTGTAGGATGATCAGCCTTTTTGTTTCTTTAAACTCAGTAGAAAAATACTTTCCTCTGAACCATAGGAGAGACTGGATGTGGGAGGTGGGAAACCAGTTGAATATCCTGTAGAAATGGCACAAGATATTTTATGTGCTAAGGGTTTGTCAAATGGCTACTAAATGCCCACTTCATGACTAACTCGCTATTAGTATGATAGAAGCAAAGTGATTATTATGAAATTTAGCTGTAGAGAAAGGTCCTTTATCCAGCATCCTTTTGGTGAGTGAGTTGGCAAAATGGAGAGATTATTGACTTTCTAATTCTTTTGCTAAAATCGTGTGTGTTTTGGCAGCTTCTGTTTAAATAACAACATGCTATCAAGTTTGTAATTCCTTCCCCGTATTGTAGGAAGCTGTTAATGAGTCTTGAGTCTACCACTTTTATAGGCCCAGCTTCAGAGGGAAATAATCCTTTAAAAATATGTAGACGGAACAGGTTGAATACAAACCAGCTCTGCATCATATCTACACCATTCATTGAACGTAAAGGCAAAAATGACGTGTGCAAATTTGCTTTGGGTGTGTTTCCTAAGACCTATTTTCTTGCATCTGAGGGCTGTCACTTTCTGAGAGATTTTTTTATTTGGATATATGTTTTGGTTACTTACTTTCCGAGAGCCAGTGACTTTCATTTCATACACATCGATGGTATAATTTGTCCTACGTCCATAAGTGTCAAATTGGATGTTGCCAGTCATTCCTTGTACTTGCACCTGGTAGAAAGGGAAAGTGTAAAAATTTAAAATAGCACCACATTATGGCCTTCTAGGTCTCTGCTATGGGGTCTCCTGACAGATCATGGAATCTTGGAGAATGTTTTTCTGGAGCCATTGAGCTGTATCCACCAGACCAGGTCTGCACAGACCTTCATTTGCTCCCAGTATTTTCTAAGTATGCCTTTTACTTAATGAAGCTTCAAGTGGGTGTGACAGGCACTTACTTATGATATAGTAAGGGGTCCACCAATATGTTTTCAAGGGCCTGAAATTTCTACCATTAGTCTCTTCTGAAGGGAGTAGACTGAAGAATATTCTTTATACTATTGGACAGAGCGTTCTTCTGAACTATGAGTTCCTTGGGGGCTGTGGCTGTGTCTTATCTTAGTATTCCCAATATCCAAACATTAACTGGTTTCAGTAATGTGGGCTCTGGAGCTCCTAGATTTATATCCTAACTTCATTACTTACTAAATGTATAACCTTGGATATGTTACTTAATGCTTTCTTACCTCACTGTCCTAATCTGTGAAATGGGAAATCCTAGTAGTACCTATCCCATAGATTTGTTGGGGGGATCAAATGTTACATATATATAATGTTTGGATCAGTGTCTGGCATGTAGTAAGCATCGCAGTACATGTTAGCTCTATTAATAATAATTATTATTAATCAAAATGAATTTAGTTCTGTTTCCTGAGAGGGTTTCACCATAGTAACAGGGGTGAGTTTTTCCTCTTATTTAACCTATGTCCACCTATGGACAGGTAGTGGAGAGTTAGGCCATGGAGAGATAATCCATAGACTGATGAAATTTGTTGAGTCTAGGGATCAGAGGTATGGAGGCACTGGAATAGCTGGATACCTAGCTGGGATCCCAAATGCAGGTGCACGTATGCCACAATTTTTCCTGGGTCTGGCCCAGAATTATGAACTAATAAGAGGCCATCTCTACTGGGTAGAGAGATTTCCTTACTTATTTTACAGTTAAAGGACACTGGATGGAAGACCCTCTGAAAATATGTCATTATTGTTACTCACTTGAAACACTTATCTGGTGAGTATGGGTCAACGGACTTGCTTCCAAGAAAAACAACTGGTCTTTTTTTTCCCAGGATGAGAGGATAGAATACTTTTTCATCACTTATGGAAAAATGACAAACTGTTTGTTAAGCAAGTCAGAAGTGGTAATGGGCTTGTGCTGTGGAAGAGAAAACTGATGGCAAATATTAGGGAGCATCTTTTTAAAGGGAAGGGGGCTTGTTTGCCACCATTGGGAGACTATGGAATATCTGCTGGAGGAGAAATGGTCCGGTGTGACTTCCTGAAGACAAGATGATTGTCCTTCTGACCCAACAAACCTAAGTGCTATTGTTAGCTTAGGCTTGCAGAGAAGGTAATGTCACACTTGTGGTTAAGAAAAGGTCCTTTGTTGAGGTAGAAATTGCTTAGCCAGTAGGATGGGTCTGATGCATACTTCGATGCATAAAGGGTTCTTCACACTCTAGTTTGAGCATTGAATTTCTAGGAGAGGAGCTAGGCAGGGTAAGGACACTGGCAGAGGAGCTTATTAAGGCCATCCTTCATTACTGAAAATAGCAAAGGCTTCAAGTTTCATTAAGAATTGTCTATTTCTAAAGATTCAGCCTGTCTGAGCATGATCTGCAAACTGGACAATAGCCTAGGCTGATTAGGACTTTTAGTGAGCACAAGTAGAATTGGACTACCACTCGGAGAGAAGTATTTTTAAGGATGTTAATGTCAGTGACAGTTTCCCTCCATCCCATTTGGGAGCCCTTCTTTAATCCTCTCCACTCCCACCCCAGTCTGTATTAGGTTCTTCTCCTCCACGTTCCCACAGCACTCTGTGCAGAACTTCAATATAACATTTTAATCATCTATGCATTTCTGTCTCCCCTGCTAGATTGGGAGCATCTCAAGATGGGAGACATTCTCTTCTGTGTTCTCAGCAACTAACACAGAGCCTGCGCTAGAGTAGGCACTCAACACATAATGACTGAACAAGTGGACAAATTTTGATGACTTAGAGTTGTGACATTATTTCAGCAGACCAGGCTGAGGCTGATCTTTGCCCTTCTGGTAGATTGTAAGGATAATGACTACCCAACTTCTGAGTGGCTTCAAGGTTTTAAAAGCATTTGTTTACCTATTAACCATTTAAATGCAAGCTCCCCTCATCTTATTTCATGTTTGCCTATTGGAGGCTGATACATATTCAATGGTGCTCAATAAATATTCGCTAAATGAATGGTGTAATTATTCATTAAAATAGGCCCCTTAGGAGCCTCTATCAGGCAATGATTTTGTTTGCCAGATTACTTTGAAGGAAGGGAATGATTGAGTGAGCAACAGCTATGTGCTACTCACAATGAGGGATGCTTTTACACCAGGCATTCTCACATTTAATTAACTCAAATAAAATGGGATTTCTTTGAATAAGGTAAAACCTTTGGTGCTTCAGATCATCCTCCCTTGCAGTGCCCTGAATAGTGGAGTTCACTGAGCATTTGTCATGAGGCAACAATGTGCTTTTGGAAGATGCTGATACTTTCCAGCCTCTCTGAAGCCTTAGGAAGAGGCAGGCTTGTAGAAAGAAGGGAAAGCATCCTTTCTATTGAGTGTTGGATCATAAAGGCCTGGGGAGGAAGGTTACTTACCTGGCTTGCAGCTTGAGATTTATCAGTGAATTAGACCTGCAGAAACTATTTGTGAAATAATGTGATCAATCTACTTTTTTTTCTTGCCACAATCATTTCTCGTCTTTCACTCTGGTAGCCAGTTTTGTATTTGAGGAAGAGAGTCATTCGTGTCATGAATGTGTAGTCACTCAGAGATGCTAGCACTTGCCCCTTGAGGTTTTGTTGATGAAAACTCCTTTTGATTCACTTGGAGGAAGTTTTATATTTCACTCATCATTATGTTTCACCTGACAATACAAATCTTGTAGCTACTATGAAGGTTGAATGTAATTAACTGCTCTTCAGAATTATGCAGTGCTACCTCCATAAAACTACACTTAGGGCATTTGTTAGGGAACTGACATAATGACATAAAAATCTGCATGGTGGTAGAATGAGTCACCTCTCTTTCTTGGAGAGAGACACAGGGGCTACTAACCCCTTTTGATTGAATGCTTCCACCTTGGCAAATTTAAAGCAGCAGTAAGAACGCCAAGTACACAAAATGATGTATGTTATGTGGCCATTGCAGATTCTCTGTTGCTGGTTGTGCATGGAATTATCACTGCCCATCTCTTTGTTGACTTGGATGATCCAAACATCAGGATAATTAAAGAAGTAGATATGAGAGTCTTGTACTCTCAAAGGCTCATTTTAATGCACTTAGGCACATGTAGCATAAAACAAAATATTTAGGGAAGAGCTGTTGCTTGGGAAGCTGCCGTGAATGGGTGACAAGTCTCCTAGTATAAATAACGAAATCTGTTCAAAGGATACTGCTTGAAGCCTTCAGTGCTCTCCTACCCAGTAAATACTAAAAACAAGTGACCTATTTGACTGTCTAACCATTGATTCCTTCTTGTACCCTTCTTTAGGCTTTTTCTCTAGGGCATTGGGGGAAAATCCTCTTAAGTAGGCCTAGAAATGTATCCTCTTCCTGCCTTTCACCAGGTAGAAGAGCATAAACATTCTTTTTGCCTTTTTAAAAAATTTTTATTTATTTATTTATTTATTTATTTATTTATTTATTTTAGGGCTGCACCTGAAGCATATGGAACTTCCCAGGCTAGAGGTTAGGCCTACACCACAGCCACAGCAACACAGGATCCAAGATGTGTCTTCAACCTACATCACAGCTCACAGCAACGCCGGATCCTTAACCCACTGAGCAAGGGCAGGGATCGAACCGGCAACCTCATGGTTCCTAGTTGGATTCGTTTCCACTGCACCACAACGGGAACTCCATAAAGGTTCTTTTTGACAACAGCAATTCTATCATGCTGGCTCAGTTCCACAGTCCATTCAGGCTAACCATTTGCCTATAGAATGTCCCAGTCCCCCTAAGTAACACCAGATTTCTGGAAAGTCTGAATTTTTGGAAGCTGTTTACATGTTCAGTCCATAACTTTAGAGGGTGCTAAGTTTGATTTTCTACCCCTACTATAGTCCAGAACTAAATATTAATTTGCCTGAAATTTACCATTTATCAAGCTTCAAGGAAGAACCTTCTAGTTTTAGATTTCTAGATTTTGATGAATAAAATATCCATGCCCATCTTTCTTTACACTTTGAAAATTCTGTAGACTTGGATCCTATTCCTTTTAGGATGTCTTTTTAGGGCCAGGCCTATGGCATATGGAAGTTCCCGGGCTAGGAGTCAAATCAGAGCTGCAGCTGCTGGCATATACCATAGCCACAGCAAATGCCAGATCCAAGCCGTGTCTGCAACTTATACCACGGATCATAGCAATGCTGGATCCTTAACCCACTGGGTGAGGTGGGGATTGTTTCGTCTGAGTTACAACGGGACATCCTAGAAAGTCTTTCCTCAAGATTGAGATCTTACATTTTTTGTGTCTTTATAAGGCACCCCCACCCTAACAGCTCATTGTGGTCATTACCATTTTTAGAGCTCTCTCGATATCAATCCCTTGACTCCAGGGCACAGCAGGATTTGCTAAGCAGTCTCCAGCACTGCCTCTCCGGGACACATCTACTCGTTGTCTTCTCAGATAGCGGAAAGCTTCTGCTATGACCAGTATTGCGTCGTGCGTCAATGCAGATGTATACTGAAATGGGTGTATGGAAAAAAAAGATATTGTGACAAACCATGCCCTCAAAACTTGCCTTGTTTCTCATGATTTTTATTCATCACCAACTCTTGCTCTATGAAGTCACCCCCTTAATTATTTGAAACAAGAGAGCTCTCTGGGCAAGCCTGATTTTGATCCATTCTAGAATGATCCATCTTACCTCATGTGTGCACATGCTAAGATTACTAAGATCATATGGCTCAAGGGAATCTCTCTCTTGCTCTCAATACTGTATTTTGGAATGAGTGAGTGACTACTAAAAGACTGGGTCCTTTATAGAGGAAGAAAAAAGTGTGACGTTAGAGGATGTCCTATGCAGATTGGAGAGGAAACAGCATATCCTAAAGCGAGGCTGGGTTATTGCTGTTTATAATAGAAAATTCAGATCTGGTGTTTACTTAGGGAAAAATGGAAATGGCTAAGTTAGACAGCTTGAAATTAATTTGGAGGGAAACATTAATCATTTCTGTCTGGGCCACGTTTCTGGCGAACTAGAACCTCTGGCCTGCAATAAATCAGTTTTTGTTTCCTGGGGGGTGGGGGGTGGGGAGTGAAATCCAAAGCTGGTTTTTGATTGTACAAAATTTCAATTGTCATTGAGTTTTAAATCTGATAACACTGACACTTCATAGGCAGTACTGCATGATGCTACATTTTCTTGGCAAGAACACTTACGTTCTATTGCTTTGGATATACTGTGCTGATATGCTCCACTAACGATGAGGCCTGCCACTTAATACAAAGGATTTGATTATCCACAACTTGACATGGTGGTGACCTTTTGGTTAAATTAATCAACAAAGTATGATTAAAACAAGCTGGCCCGTGTTTTGCAGTGGTGTTGAATATTGGTAGTATATAGAAATCTGTTGATTTTTTCAAAAAATGAAGCAAAATGCCCTAGCAGCAGTTTTCTTCCTCTATAGTAGGTCCCAAAACAATTGTGAGTGAATACATTGTCATCTTTACAACATTAGTTTACTTTTCTGATTTTTCTGTCACTTTTCTTTCGGGGCCAAGTCATCAAGTATGACTGTAACTGGGGGCATATGTTCTTTGTGTTTGCTCATCCTAGCACTGTAGAAAGCCAGCATGGTGGTGATTTTTCTCTAGCTGACTGCATAAATTGTCAGCAATCTTAATATAGTCCTTTCCAAGCCATGCATGCCAAAATAGCTATTTAATTTTCTAATTTTTCAGCTTCTACTTACCAATGTGTGAACATCTAAAAAAAAAGACCCCAAAGGAAATGTTCACAAAATATAGAATAAATTAAGCATTGGGATTTTAATCTCTAGACAATTTTATTTCCTAATCACAAATATTGTACATCATTTTTTAAGTGGGCTTTTTGTCTAATTGATATAGAGCAAGTTTTCATAATGACAAGTACTTAGTCAAAGTAATCTGAAAGTTTTAATCAACTATTTAAATACTCCGTCTTCTTAAGTTATTTAAAAGGTTTTACTGATAAGCCTGAATAGTTCTTCTCAGTAAGTTCTGAGAACTTTACATTATCGCGAGTTACCAACAAATAATCTGGAGCTCAGATTGTCTTCCTTCTCTTTTGTACAAGCTCTACAACTTCTGAGCAGGCATAAATTACTGTTTAGTACCCTTTTCATACTTTTTACTCTTGTCCATTTTTTTTGTGCCTAACAAAGTGCCTGACACATTATAGATAACCCCCTAAAATACTGAATAACTGACCTACTGTCTGCTAACTCTAAGGATGGCCGAGCAGTGGATAGGCAGTTGTATGAACATATAAATTTGTATAAGCTCACCTAAATGTAGTGGGATGATTTAGTCCATAAAAAAGATTTGAATCATCAGGGAAATGCAAATCAAAACCACAATGAGATATGATCTCACAGTCGTCAGAATGGTGATTATCAAAAAGACAAGTAATGGCAAGTGTTGGCAAGGATGTGGAGAAAAGGAAAGGCTCATGCTCTGTTAGTAGGAATGTAAATTGGTGCAGCCAGTATGGAAAACAGTATGGAGATTCCTCAACAAATTAAAAATAGAACTGCCATATAATCCAGCAATTCCATTCCTGGGTATACATCTGAAGGAAATAAAATCACTGCCTCAAAGTGATACCTGCACCCCCATGTTCATTGCAGCATTATTTCCAATAGCCAACACATGGAAAAAACCTAAGTGTCCATCAAATGATGAATGGATAAAGAAAATGTGAGATATGTACGTGTAACATGTCAATTATATTTCAATAAAAAATATATATGTGCACACAAACACACAATAGAATATTATTCAGCCATAACAAGAAAGAAATCCTGCCAATTTTGTCACACAGATGGCCCTTGAAGGTGTTACGCTAAGTAAAGCAAGTCAGACAGAGAAAGACAAATACTGTATCATCTCACTTTTATGTGGAATCTTAAAAAAAAAAAAAACTCATAGAAACAGAGAACAGACTGGTGGTTGCCAGAGTTGGGGGCAGGGGAATAAGGAAAATGAATGAAGGTTGTCAAAAGGTATAAACTTCCAGTTACAGATAAGTTCTGGAATGTAATGTATATCATGGTTACTATAATGAACAATATTGCACTGTATTTTAGAAAGTTGCAAAGAGAGTAGATCTTAAAAATTCTCATCATAAGAAAAAATTTGTAGCTGTAGTGGTGACGTTAGTTGAACTTATTGTGGTGATGACTGCAATATATGCATACGTGAGATCATTATGCTGTATACTTACAACAAATATAATGTCACATGTCAATTGTATCTCAACAAAACCGAAATGATCATCTTAAAAAAAGATTTAACCACAAAGTATTCATCTTGGGAATTATGACCATATTTACTGAGACATATGAGGACACCTGGAAAAATCTGGCGTGTGTAATGTGATCACTACAGCTATAGGGGACCACTGAGCTAGTAAGTGGCTTTAATTAAAAATGAAGGTTTAACTCATAACTTTTCTAGAACATACCAACTACATAAAGTAAGGTCCCACTGGTATTACGTTGATGCGACCTGTTCAGGGTGGACCTGCGTAGGTAATTCAGGAAATGTTTTTTTTTGGTCTATGCCCCATGTTCTTCCTTATTTGATTCTTGCCAGGGAGGAAGGATGTGAGGATGGGTATCTTGAAGCCACAAGAAAGTAAATGCCCCCTCCCCTTTCCTTTTTTAGGGCAGAGTCTTGAGCCTTGACTCTTATTTTGATCCCTCATCTTGATCCAGGGATACCACAGCCATGGTACATACACACTTTCATGATATCAGGAAGGAAGAATTTAAAGTCTGTTTCATGCTTGAATCAGTGCACTGAGGGAATGGGTTACTTAAAAAACAACACCACATTGGAAGGATCTTTTGTGTAATAATGAATAACTTTCCCCTAATTTATCTGCTTTAACTCCTGATGTTTAAATAATCAAATTTCTAGCCATAGGAGAACACATATGAGAAATGTGCACTTTAAGTATGACTTTCTGCTTTTAATGTTGTTATCTTGATTTCAGAAAAATGAGCAACTTAGGTAATCTAATTATTTAAAGATACTTTTACAGGGAGGAAAACATTTCCATTCAATATATATACAGGCAGCATGCACTCTGTATGAGAGCCCAATTCACTTGGGTGTACTGAGATTCATGAAACTTATTAACACAAAGCAATCATATAAATAATGTAAGATCTAATTTTCTGTTTCAGACTATCAATCTTCCGTACCTATTCCCATTGCCTCCGCCCTCTGCCCGACTCAGGTTCTTGTAATATTGTTAATTAGGAGCATACTCCAAATGAAATTCATTAAAAAATTAACATTCCCAAACACTGGGTGTTAAAAGACCTCCTTCTCAATAGCTTCTTTATTTGGGAGTTGAGTTTTCAAATGCAGCAGAATCACTTGTGGTTTTGTTTTTAGCGTCCTAGAAAGATTTCTGAGGGACAACCACATGATCACCCAATGGCCATAAATATATAAAGGCCATATTGAGGTGCTCTGAAAAGCTGGCCTAAGGTTTCTACATGCCATGGGACATTACCTTTAGTGGTGCATTCTTGGCTTCAGGAAATTCTCTTTCATCCAGCCTCACCCAGCGCTGTATGAACTGCTGAACCATAGGGTTTTCATTGTTGACAATCTGGAATCCTGTAATGTTGGCTCCCCCATGCATCACTCTTTCTAGCAAAATATCAGTAAAACCCTAGAGAGAGATTGAAAGAGAATCGTGACTGTGGGAGGTTGTGCATCTTTATTTACTGTATCTGTTGTTTAGAGTGCTAAGAGGGAAATGAAAGTTCCTCCCCCAGGGTCATTCTTAAGCAATCAAGAAAATCCTGGACACATTGTTAGATGTCAGTTACATCTCAATTAACACCACAAACCACCACAAACAACCCTAATATAGACTAATTCTTAGGGCACTCTGGCTCTGAAACTACAGGTATGATAGAGAAAATATACATTTTAGTGCCTGTGTTTTTAGTGTAGCTGCCGCAAGACAAACATGGGTGCCAACTTCAAGCAAATGTTTTCATTTCTTTTGTTTACTTGTATTTTCAGTCTTCTTGAATACAAATACAATGATTCACATAACCGGAAAAATGTTGAAAAAGTTGATCCTGGGTAGTGGGTATAAAAAACTTTTCTTTAGTTTAATGTGTCAAGTACAGCAGATTGCTTTAGATTCTAATCTTGAGTACTTTCAACATTTGTAGTTTGCAGAAATGCCAAGGAGTGAAACTGACAGCTTGGTTGTATAGGATGGTATAAACCCCAGGGTATGTCTCACATGTGCCCATGAATGAGTTTTGACATCTACTGCATAGCATCCACCATTTTCTTCTTCTTTTTCTCTGGTTACCATCTGGTCTCTCTGCCACCTAAGCCTTCTGAAGGAATCTCTTCAAGTTCACAACAAGCCATCTTCACCTGGGCACCAGCAGTTTCACTGGGCACTGCTATCTTTCTGGGGAACCTCTCACGAGAATTCCTGCTGTTTCTGCTGGGTAACAGTCTCTTGCTAATTGCTGCTGATGGATTTGGGTCCTCTTAGGGCTGGAGCCCATATTTCTATTCATAAAGAGATGGGAAAAATTCTTCTTTCCTATAGATTCTTTCCGCCATCATTTAAATATAAAAAATGTTAAATATTCAGAAAAGCTGCAAGGATTGTACAATGAACAACCAAATAGTCACTATTCAGATCTTACAGTTAATATTTTTCTATTCATCCATTCAACCCATTTCATTTTTTGGATGCCTTTCAAAGTAAATTGCAGATATTAGTATACTTCACACCAAAAGAATTCAGCATACAGGTCATTAACTAGAGTTCAGTGTTTGCAGTTTCCTTCCTTCCTCTTCCTTCCCCTCTTCCTTCCTTCTTTTGGTAAAACTTATATCCAATAAAATGCACACGTCTTAAATGTACCATTCAATGAGTTATTAAATGCATATACTGTATTACTCAAAATCTTGCTAGTTCTCTAAAGTTTCCTGTTTTTTTTGCATTCCAAGTTTTCATAAGTATAATAATCCCATAGAAAAGCATACTTGTCTTTAACTATAGCCTGATTAATTTCCACAACCTGAACACTAGAATGTAACCAATATCCAGAGGCCTGGCTCATGAATGCTCTTTCTAGTCACCATTCCCAACCCTGCTTCTTTTACTGTTACACTTCTTTAACATGGGCAACAAGGCAGTTATAGAAAACATTTTAATGGAGCAGCTTTTTCAGTTTTTACTCTCAGCCCCATTCCTCTTTCTTGCATGAATGGGATGTGAGCCAATGGAGACTGGACAGAAGGCCAAATAGTTTGCATCACTGAGAACCATTCCTCCTTTCTAATGACCACAAAGTGTTTTTAAAATTAACTTGTTAGGATGAGTTTTCTCCCAAAGGTCTCCTTCCTGAAAGAAACTTAAGACTCAGTGTTTTCTTCCATTCCCTCCCCTCTGCCCTACAGTTAGCAGAGAGGCTTGCTTGTGTGTAAAGCCTAGCAGAGGCTCCAGTTGGGGCTTAAGCCTAATTTATCCAACTCCTGACTGGCACCCCCTAAACATATATACAAATAAAGAGCCAAAGACAAAACTGTATCAAGTAGCTTCAAGTCACTTACTGTGCCAAACCACGTTTGCCAGTTAACAAGTATTACATAAGAGCATTGAGCAACTGCCCATCTGTCTGCTGGCTGGGGTGAATTGTGGGCTCTCTAGTGCTCTCTTGTGTCCAAAAAGCCTGGCCTGGAAGGTGGAGCCCTCTTCCTTGAAAGAAAGTTATTGAGAATGCTTCTGCCATCATCTTGGTTCCCAGGATCAACAGCCATAGTATGCACCAGGGAGTAGTATTTCTTGAGCCACTTATGTTTTGATAAGCATCACACTCCTCTTTACCCGTAGCATGTTAAAATGGCAACAGAGGATTAACAAAAGGTGGGGAGAGAGAAAGGATCCCAGAAATCTCATGTCTGCCTTAAGGCATAAGAGCCAACACTTCAGTATTGTTAGTCTTTTTAACTATACCACTCTTTTCCACAACCCCCCCCTTTTTTTTTGGTCTTTTTAGGGCCACCCCTGAGGCATGTGGAAGTTCCCAGGCTAGGGGTTGAATTGGAGCTGTAGCCACTGGCCTATGCCACAGCCATAGCAACGCCAGATCCAAGCTGTGTTTGCGACCTACACCACAGCTCATGGCAACACCAGATCCCTAACCCACTGAGCAGGGCCAGGGATTGAACCTGCATCCTCATGGATACTAGTTGGGTTCATTCTTACTGCACCACAATGGGAATTCCTCCACAAGCATTTTACCTCACTACATTGTTCTTAGCAGAGATACTAAAAGGAGAGGTCCAACTCAAATTTACCTCACCAGTCATCTCAACTTAACGTCGGGAGATTTCGCTCTGCTACACAGGCCCCACATATTCCCACTCAGGTATCTTCCTCTCCAATAAACAGACTGTAATTTGGAAGCATCTTCATAGGTATACTCTGCATTCATCTCTTTGCCACACAGCAACCATACCACTGAAGACCTAGAGGTTTCTCTGTCAACCCATGTTTTATGACAGACATACCTGCGAATGAGTTCCAGCACACCTCAGACTGGAATCAGCCTGGCTGTCCTTGTGGGATAAAATGCTTCCATGGCAGCACAAATCAAGGCAGGGGAAGGTTGCCTCAAATGGCTCTTCTGTCTGGCAAGACCTCTGCAACAGTAGCTTCTACCAACTGCCCTGGAGAATTATCCATCCACATGGGCAGAAAGCACTAACACAGCCCCGTAGACAAAATGGAGAGGGCAGAGTGTGGTAGAAAAAGAAAGGAGGTAATAGGTTTGTACGGAGATGAAAGGAGAGATCTTGTTGCTAAATGGCAAGAGTTGGCTGGTTCCTGGTTCTAATTCTCCCTCTGTCCTATTGGGGTACATTTTGCTTGTTTGTGATCTCTAACCAGACTCTATGGCTTGAATGTCGCTCTGGTGCCCAGGATTTAGATGCAGCAAGTCACAGTTCTCAAGGTTTAGATAATCAAGGCTGAATTTTCCCTAATCCTTCTGAAAAAAAACTACTGCAGTAGAGCTAACCAACAAATATCAAGGATGTAGACGAGAAAAAGAGAAAGGAGGTGGATGGTGGAGAAGGGTATATAAGGAAAGCTGTTCTGGCTAAAAGCCCGGAGTTGGTTGCGTCTTGATCATCCTTCTATTTCTCATACCTTCTTTAAGAATTTTATTTTTCTATCAAATGTTATATCAAACATTCCATGGTTTAAGTGGCACTGACAGTCCACAAGGTTGTAAAAATGAAAGCTTGATTTTTTCTATAGCGTCTTTCAGAGATACTAATACAGCAGAGCTGACATCCAACAGGTAAGAGGGGAAAGGAGAAAAGAGAGGGAAGGATGATGGCAATTTGGAGAGGGGGCAGGTTTTGCAGGATTCTGGTCCTCCTTCTCCTCCTGTCCCACCATTTGAAGGCATTACACCATCTTTGATGGATTTTTTATGATTCTGACATCTATAACCCTAAAGACAGGCTGAAGATCTCCCCAAACCTATATAAAGACACTAACACAACACAGGTGATGATACACCAACAAGAAAGGAAAATGGAGAAAGTGAAAGAGTAACCAGAAAGGAAAATGGAGAAAGTGAAAGAGTAAGTGGTAAGAAGATGGAAGTTAGGTGCAGGAGCTGCTTCTACCCCAGTATTATTATTTTTCAAAACCAATAGTACTAAATCTATTTCTAAAAATTAAAATGGAGATTTAACATCCCTTCCTCATCACTTTTTTTTTTCTTTTTGTATTTTTAGGGCCGCACCTGCGGCATATGGAGGTTCCCAGGCTAGGGGTCCCATTGGAGCTGTGGCCACCGGCCTACACCAGAGCCACAGCAATGTGGGATCCAAGCCGCGTCTGTAACCTACAGCACAGCTCACGGCAACGCCGGATCGTTAACCCACTGAGCAAGGGCAGGGACCGAACTCACAACCTCATGGTTCATAGTCGGATTCGTTAACCACTGCGCCATGACGGGAACTCCCATCACTTTTGTTATTGATAAAACAATTAGAAAACAGAGACATAGAAATGGAAAGATTTTAACAATAGCATTTTAACAGATTATCCCATTATTTTAAAAAATTTCACCCATTCATAACATGTGGTTAATATCTCTTCTTTTGGTTGGTGAACCATGGTCTTCAAGGTGGTAAAATTGAAGCTGAGTTGCTTAAAACATCTCAAAAGACATGAAAAAAAAAAGGGATGATCACCAATATATGGAGGGTGAAATGGGAGAATAAAAGGGTAGAGGTCAAGTGTAAATTAGGAGAGAGGAGATGGCTAAGAAAGGAGATTTTACTGGTTCCTGGTCCACTCCCTCTATCTATCCCACTGTTTTTTATTTCTAGAAAAAGTTGCTAGAGTCTACTATCATGTACAATCATGTGAGTTGGGGCCTGAATCTACCTACAGCTTCAGTGAAATAACTAACACAACAGAGTCAACCAGCAAACATAAAACATGTCGGCAGGACAAAAGGAAGAGGAGATAGTGATGGGAACAGGTGGTGTAAAAGATGGATTACGGATAAAAAGTAAGAGGTGCCTTGCTCCTGGTCTTCTTTCTTTGATACTAAATTTAAGACACTGCAGTATTCTAGAGTATGTTGTTAGATTTTAGTGGTTGGGCTCATGGTGTTTATATTGAGGCCATGTTTCCCTGAAACTGGGGTAGAGGCACTGAAGCAGAATGGGAAAACAAACCATGCAGAGTGTAATAAAAAGGGAAATAAAATGATGGTGGCAGAGTGTTCTGGTAGAATGATGGTATTTAGTAGAAATGTCTTGATTCAAGAAAGAAGTTGGCTTCTGGTTCACTTTCTCTGTCTCATTATTTTAAGACATCTCACTTGTCCCATACCTCTTGCCAGAATTCACTTCTTAAGTTGGCTACATAGAGACCCTGAGGTGGGACAATGTCTGTCTAAAAACTCTGAGCATGCACTAATGCAACAGAAATCACCTTCAACCATCTGGATGATAGAAAGGAAAATAAAAGATGAAAGACAATTATAGAAATTAGAAGTTGTGGTATGAGTTCTAGCTACGGGGAAGGAGTTGGCTGCCTCCTGGTCCATATTCACCTCTTATCTCATTATTTTAAGGCATTGCACTTGTCCACAGTTCCTTCTAGGATTCTCCTTAAGAGATGGTCACAAAAGGGCTTCAAGTTGGTAATACTGAGACTGAGTCTCCCTAAAATCTCTGTAAAGACACTTGCACAACAAAAATGAACACTGAACACCTGAGTCATAAAGGGAAAATGAAGGGCGGAAGATCAGTGGCAGAAAGAGGGAAGTTAGGAGACAGGTAGTGCATTCAATTTGTTAATGCATGTATTGTTTTCCTTCACAAATTGCTACATTCTGATGTTGTGAGAAACCCCAGTCTATGAGGATTGAAAATAGAGGCCTAATTTTTCCCACAGGCTCATCAAAGACACTGACGGGGGGGAGAAGTGACTATAAAACATTTAGCAAGTCTGAGAACCTATGTTAAAATGGTATAAAAGATGGAGACTGAGAATCACAGCTGGCCCCATTTGCTTGAAATTTTGTGTTTTTTGCTTTTTGTTTGCTCAATGCCACGGTGGTCTCCTTTCTTTGGTTGGTCCAGTAAACTGTGTGCAGAGGGAGAGATTAAAAGAGATGGAAGAAGGCAGAGAATGGTTGGAGGCAACCCTGCTGTTCACAGATAGGGTAAGTTGAAGGGCCACTTTCTCACTTTCTATATCTATTCACTTGACTATTTGCTTCTGTGCAACAATGACAGCATTTGTTGGAAATATGAATATAATCTCCAGAAATTATTCCTTTGAGAGGGAAACTCCTCATTTAGATTTGTAAGTTCTGCTATATTTCATCAACTGCCTTGCTTCTCAACCACAGAACATCCATTTGAGCCAGGGCCCTATTGCCCACATTGGAATTCAACAGTATAAAACCAACCGCAACCTCTGTGTCTAATGTTGGGCCTTGTCAGCTACCTTTGATCAATTCTCTGAGGCCATCCTTTACACACACAGACACTAGTTACACAACTGGCACCTAAACACAGATTGATTTGAGAAGAGCCAGACAACTCAGTCTTCCAAAGATTCAAATGATTTTGGTGTTATCCTTTCTCCCTTGATTTATACATATGGTACGGCAATTCAGTTTCCTTGTGGTAGTGTAGATAATTGAGATTTGGAAATAAAGTATTCAAGGCTTACTTTGAGAGCACTTATTTTAAAGATATTATATGGAGATTTATTTCACATAATAGTGTTCCTAGGGTACATTTTGTGCAGAGAGGAAAACAGAGAAAAGATAAGTCCGGTGACTTTCATGGAGTTGATGGTAGATTATGGGTGAGGAATGAGAAAGGTGGCAGTAGAACGAAGGGTGGAAGGCTGCCAAGGATGGGTATCTATCTCACAATCTGGATGAAGGCTGGCTCTGCCTTTAGCGCCATCTGAATTGTTCATCTGGGTGATGCTTTGATAGGGAAATGCATAGTAATTGTGGTGACTCAAGTTATCAGATTGCTAATGAGAGATACAAGTCTTTTTCTAGAAGCAGATCCATTCTCCTGGGAAGGTGTAATGTGCAGAGTTAAAGACTACACCATATAAATTAGCACTTGATTACAGGTTGCTTGTATCGTTCACTCACTGTTTTAGTCTCTAATCCAATCAACAAGCATACTTTGAAACCTTCTAAGTGCTATCTGTTGGTACAATGGTGAACCATATCAAACCTGGACCCTGACCTTGTGACACTTCAGTCCAGTGGGGGTTATTTGTATGAATATATACAAATAATTACAGGTTGACACTACTGCTATTAGTGGGAAAAATAGCCACTGTTTCTTTTTTTTATTTTTTATTTTTAATTTTGACCACACCTGTGGCATGCATAAGTTCCCAGGGCCAGAGATTGAACCCACACCACATCAGTGACAATACCAAATCCTTAACTGCTAGGCCACCAGAGAACTCTGATCTCTTTTTTAAATTAACAGTTATACTGAGATATAATTTAAATATCAAGATCCATGCATTTGATACTGATTTTTTTAAAAGCAAAAACCAGATCTTGTTTCTCCCCTGCTTTAAACTCTTCAGTAGCTTTCAGTGCTGCTGAAAAAAGCTAAAACTTAACCAGGCAATAGGCCTTAGATAATTTGGATCTTGTCACTCTGCTGTAGCCAAAACTGCCTTCTAATGGTTTCCTGCTTCAGGACCTTGGCACATGTTGTTCCTTATGCATTACATGAACTTTCCCTGATTCTTCATATAATTGGCCCTTTCTCACCATTTAGATCATTATTTCAAAGTCACCTCTTCTGAAAGCCCTTCCCTGGCCATGCTATACAGAGTTTTAGCTCCTCATCCTCTACCTTTTCTTCATTTCATGTCCCAGCACCTATTCTACCTCCATGTAATTACCATAAGTTGTGCAATTTTGGTCTGTTCAATATGTGGATACAGTTCTTAAAGAGACCACCATCTGTCTTCCTTGGAGTGGAGTGAATAAGGTATTGAGCACATAAGTGATATACAGAAAAAAGAACTCGTCACAAAGATCTTTAGAGCAGCACTACCCAAAGTATGTGTAGACTGGTACCAATCTGCTGTGTGTTACCAGTCTGACATGACAGACAGAAAGAAATGAGTACAAGCCTTTATAAACCTTTATAGCAATTTGACAAGGTAATATGGCTGTTGAATCTAACACTAAGAAAAAAAATCTGGGCTTGTATTTTATGTGTTTTCTTTTGCTTATTTCATGTTTTATAGTAATTTATTTTTGTTGTGTTTTTATTGTGTGAATATTTGGGGAAAATCTGGCCCTTATTCACAGACAGTTTAAGAAACACTGTCTGAGAAGACATGATGTGGGGGACCTGGGGGAGAAAACAGAATTCTTTCAATTTGTCTTGATAAACATTGGGTAGGAAGTGATCTTTCCTTGTTAATTTCAGGTAGCGAGGTGGCAGCAGGGAGGGAGTGAGGGAAGGAGAGAGGTAGAGAGAGAGGTAGGGGAGTGTGGGGGAGGAAGGGATGGTTGGCTATAATGGAGGTGTTTTTCAGAGGGGGAGTGAGCATCTCAAAATTGGCTACTACTGTAGCTGACAATGGCCTGTGTCTTTGTAAATGTGTGGTAGGATGTTGGACCCCTGCCCAGTCCCCGGTCCTCACTCCCTTGGTGCTCTGCTGTATCCTATCTCCGTTTGGAGAAGAAAGTGAATCCCAAGCCACCAGAGAAGTTGTGTACCCAGGGGACGTGACTGGGCTTCTGGCATTGGGGACCAGTGGGAGTCTTTCCGTCCAAGCCCACCTCCTTTGCCTGTAAGGCCAGGCTCCAGCCCAGTGAGCTCTGTGTTTACATGCCATCTGTTGAGGTGTCAGTGATCACAACACATGACTTTGAGCATTTGAATTTTAAATATAGAACATTAAAAATGGAAGAACAAAGGAAGGGAGTAGAGAACAGAACAAGAAGACCTGAGGGGTGGGGATGGGGAGCGGAAGGGAACAGTTGTTATTGGCAAGCAAAACAGCATGACTCGATCTCATTCAAACTGGGTTTCTCTTTAAACCAAGTGGGCCCCTCTTGGTTTCAGGTACATCCTAAGATTTGGGAAGCTGCAGAGTTCACTTCTTCAAGCTTAGGTTATTCCTGGATATCTCTTTGGAGTTCTATTTTTTCAACAGTGCTTTTGTTTCAGTAAAATTTTAGAAAAATTAGGTATAATCTAGTACTCCCCATCATTATTTCCTGGCATACTAATAATATGAATGGGGTACCTGGGGAGGGGAAGAGAGAGCAAGAGAAAGAGGGGGGATGAGAGAGCAGGGGAGAAGAGTGTGTGTGAGAGAAAGAATGAATGAATCAATCAATGAATATGAAGGTGGTGGGGGAAGAGAGCGATGGAGATGTAGTTAGTGCCTGCTAAGATATATTTCCTATTAGCCCTTTCCATGGGTTTCAAACCCATATTCACAAAGCTGTCCTTGTTTTTTTAAGCCTTTTTCTCTCTAATTACTTCTCCCTCAGAAATTTATACATCATTCATATACATTTATGTCTTTGCAAGTGCTGTGACCTTTGTGCCACTGGCCTTCCATCTCACTGAGATGCTTGAGTGGGTAAAATTAGAAGAGCAAAGTGCTCTTAGTAAAGAGTCTGACCAACTTGGGTGGGAAACTTAGCTTGGTAACGAATTAGCTGAGAGACTTTGAACAAGTCCTGTATCTTTTCTGAGCCCATTTCCTGATCTCTAAAAATCTTGGGGAATTTGGTGGGTAAGAAGCCTCTCCTCATTGGAGTTCCAAGGTGACGAAAGGAAAAGTCCAAGGGAAACAGCTAGCAGAGCAGGGAAGGGTCTCAGACTGTCAGCTGGCTTCCCCTTGTCTCCCCAGCACAATGGCCTGCTCCTGTGGCTTTCTACTGCTGGAGGCTGACATGACCCAGTTTCCACCTGCAGGGCCCGAAACTGTCCCTGGCCCTGGGATGGGTCTCAGCATAGGCGAGGAGATTGGCGGGTCTTCTAAGGTAGAAGTTAACTGATGCAACACTGAATGAGTCCTACTATGGTTCCCAGTCTCCCATGGGCACCTCAAATGCTTGGAGACTTTTGGTTTTATTTGGGGGGGCTGGAGACTTTTGGTTTTATTTGGGGGGTCCTGAACATCTGTCGTTGGACCATCTCAACCCAGATCCCATTTGTTTTGTATCAACTGTTAGACAGTTTTCATGGATCCTCCAGATCTGCAGCTCTGTTTAGAACATCCTAAGGGCACTCAACACCTCTCTTGGCTTTTGCCATCCTGGACTGATTTGAAGTCTGCCTTGTGACTTTATATCCCTAAGGCTAATAAGGTTCTGGTTGTGCTCCCCCCATTATGTGCTCGGCTTTCATCCAGCTGCTGTGCCTATACTCTCACCCCTGGCCTTTTCTGGTCCAAACTGACTCGCCACCAGGGAAGAGATGAAGAGCTGGAAGGGACTTTGGACTGTTTTCCAGATTTTGGTCATTAACATATCATCTTTGCAGGTTTTTTTTTTTTTTTTTTTGCCATATAGGTGGGCCATCTGAGCCATAATTTACCTATTTTTCTTTGCATTGACTAAGTTTTTTTTTAAAATTTAATATTACTATTTTTTTTTTGTCTTTTTGTCTTTTTAGGGCCACACCTGCAGCATATGGAGGTTCCCAGGCTAGGGGTCGAATTGGAGCTGTAGCTGCTGGCCCATGCCATGGCCACAGCAACGCCAGATCCGAGCCACGTCTGTGACCTACACAGCTCAGGGCAATGCCAGATCCTTAACCCACTGAGCAAGGCCAGGGATCAAACCCGCAACCTCATGGTTCCTAGTCGGATTCATTTCTGCTGTGCCATGATGGGAACTCCAGCACTGACTAAGTTTTTTTTAACAAATAATCTACTTTAGTCTCGTAGAATTGACAAGATAGTTACCTTTTTCTAATACATATTTAATATAAATTCAAAACTAATCAGTTTAATAAGTTTTGGTATGTCCCACCTAAAATCACCCTCATGTACAGATGGCACACTTTGGGAAACACTGATGTGGTCTATGTCTTCATTTTACAGATTAAGAAACAAATTCAGAGAGGCTTGGTTTGTCACAAGCTAATTAGAAGAATTGGAAATCAACCTGTCTCCTAACCTTGGTCTAGTGGTTTTTTTTTTTTTTTATTATGCCTAGGGTTTTTCACACTATTATTGATATATATGAGAAATTAAATCACAATACACAACATGCCTGGGAATGCAGTATAAAGGATTGTGATCCTTCAAAGAAAGAGAGGTTGCTTGACGAACAGATTGTATACATGCTGGTTATCTCTGGTACTAAAGTAGAGAAACATTACCACCTTAGAGTTCTGGAAGAGGAAATAACAATCGTGAAACAACCCATAAAAAGAAACTACAGCACCGACTGATAGAGAACTTATAAGAGACTGACTGACTTCCATTATTGCCTTGTCTGCTTCACACCTGACCAGATCACATGTCTGGCCGGTGCTCCCAATGGAATCTTTTGTTTCTTCCAAGGATTTCGCTAAGTTAGAACTTTCTGCAGCTTGTGGTCCACTCTGAAATGTACAACTTGACCTGTGAAGGGCCTTCATTGAAGCATTCATAGAAGATTTGGGTCTTCTCACTTTGGAATTGCCACTAGGGAAGGTCTATGTGAAAGCACATAGAGGTCTGTGCCAGATAGACGGAAATTGGAAGCAAAGGAGACACTTGGGGCTCTGGTGCACGTGGTGTGAGTGTTTTTGGCTTTGTGTTTGTAGAAGAAGGCAGTGGTTCTATGCCATTGTTACACCCAGATTCAAATTAGAACTTGTTCCCTTGTATATGTGTCCTCAACTTTTGTCCAGCTGGCTCATCCTGAAAGGAAACATCTTAGCTCCACTTACCCTTTTTTGATCATCTAAATGACTTCTTAAATAGTTTTAGTTTGTTTTATGTATACGTGTATGTGTGTCTTTGGGGGCATTTTTAATCTGCTTTGAAAAATCTGGTAGCCATGGAAGGGATAATGTGTCTCATTAGTTTATCTGAGATTAGTATCGGTTTCTATCTGTATTGCTTATATGCTATTTGACAGGGTACAGGGACTAAGGGAAACACATGGGCTGGGTTCAAATGAAAAGAAGGTCACTAGAGGAAGAGAAGGGGTGGTGACTTGAAGCATGGTAAATGAATTCATGTTTTTGTTATCCAGACTGACATGACACTATATATTACATTCTCTCTGAGGGAACAGACTTTGCTTATTCTTGTAGTAGGCATCTTTCCAAGGTTTCATAATTCTGAGATCTGTGTTAGGCATCCAGTTTACCATTCTTTCCCCCAACTTTGTCCTAGTGCTTCTCTCTTGCAGTTCTGTCACTCCACACGCTTTCACTTCCCAGCACGTCTGGCTCTCAAAATTGAAACCAAAGTTCTGAAGGACTGTCAGTAGGATTAGGGAGGCACCATTAGACATCCAGAATGGAAAAGGTCTTTATAGGTCATCTGGTCACCTTAGGCCAACTGAGACAGCCATTGATGTGTACGGCGCAGGCTCAGATCTCCCTTTGACTTAGAGCCTGCCTCCAGGAGGTGAGTCAGCTGATAGTTTCCAACTGCAGGTGCCTTCAGGATTTGCCCCAGCTTTCAAGCCGGAGGTATGTGCTTCCCAGGCAGCTGCCAGCCAATGGCTGAGCAAGGATGGGGTACAATGACTCACCATTTCAGAGCACCATGGAGTTCTTCCGTGTGAAGTCTTTGCACTGAAGCTCCCAGTTGTGCTAACCTATGGTCTGAAGATATTATCAAACTTCCCCTTTGCTAATATCAGGCCTGTATTGTGGTATAAAGCACCCCCTTTCTACCTGAGTCCCTCGCCCTCTTATTTTTCACAGGTATTAACTCCCAATAAATGTCTTGCACTATTTATATCTCAGCATCTGCCTCCAAAGGACCAATCAATACATCAATGAACTCCTCACTCCCATCTGAGTTTTACAGTAAGGAAACTGAGGTCCTTAAAGCTAAGGCGGCTTACCTCAGGTCCCATAGCTACCTGGCAGCAAATTCAGTATGATAACCCAAACTTTCTGACCCTCCGGTTAAAGGCTCTTTCCCAAACTTCAATCATCCATATACCACTGCAAATGCACATACAAAACCCAGATTTTGCTGTCTCTATTCATTTCCATGCCATTGTTTACTTGACACATTTGACACGTTAAAAATGATTTCATTTGTTAAATCTCTAGCTTTGTGTGAAGTAATAATATTCATAAAATTTGGATTTTTTTTTTTTTTGCTTTTTAGGGCCACACCGATGGAATATGGAGGTTCCCAGGCTAGGGGTCTAATCGAGCTGTTGCCGCCGGCCTATACCACAGCCACAGCAACGCCAAATCTGAGCTGCGTCTGTAACCTACACCACAGCTCACAGCAACACCTGATCCTCAACCCAATGAGCAAGGCCAGGGATCGGATCTGCAACCTCATGGTTCCTAGTCAGATTTGTTTCTGCTGTGCCACAACGGGAACCCCCCAATTTGGATTTTTGATGTGTTAATTTAATGTTTTTCTAATACATAGTATATACATAATTTGCCATTGTAATAAAAAAAGTTTGTGGGTGAACTACTTAAATTCATCTCATGTGCCATTAGTGATGAGTGAACTCTAGGACATGTAAGGCAGAGGAAAAAAAGAGAGAGGGAGGGAGAAAGGAAGGAAGGGAGGGAGGGAGGGAGGGAGGAAGAGAGGAAGGGAGGGGTGCAAAATACTTATTGGTGATGAAGAAATGGTGAAAATCTGTCAATAACTGCCTCAGGTACTTTGTTGTGACCTCCATGTTTCTGCCAAGCCCTGGACTAACCTCTAGTGAGTCAACAAACATCCTTTAATTATCAGTTGTCTAAAAACAAATTGAATGTGCTCAGATGTCAATTAAGAATCAAGATTTCTTCTCTTAAAAGGGTTGATTCATTTAGCCCTAAAATGGCCTGAAGGGCTCCACTTGGAGCAATTTACTGGAGAAGATGCATACGACATTTCAAAGCAGTAGCTCTAATCTTCATCTTATCAAGTGTTTGAGTGTACACACTTCCTAAGAATGAGGTTTAAGTAACATTTCCTTTCTCATTTAAAAAAATACTCTTTATTAAAACAAAATAAGATATTTTTCTTTGATTTAAGAAATCTAAGAATATAATTACAATGATTTTTCACTTTTGTTGCTATTCTTTTGGTTTAAGAGCTCTGTAATGATTATGATTCTCTTGTGTTAATGAAATAAAATTGGGGCTAGAACTCATGTAATAATTTAATAGATTCTTAGTATCATCATGATAATTTAACATTCCTCTTTCATTCCATGGAGATAATATTATTCAGAACCTCTGCCAAACAGATATTACTGATTTAGAAGCCATCTTGTTAATTCCTAAACCAATTGTCCTTTTAGAGAAAGAAGAGCTATAAACCAACCTTGATGAAATACTAGCTTCTGGAATGTCATGAATTTTAGAGGCATGGGAAGTTTGAAGGTAAAGATTCAAGCTGTGTTTTCTTATAGGTAGAAAGGTGGCTATACACTTTGATAGGATCACTTAATGTGTCATGTTCAAACCTACTTTTCACATCTGGTCTGAAAAGATTTGGTAGTGGTCTGTTTCTAGGAAGACAGATCCAGTACTAATGTATACATACACTTTGTTTCACATTTCAAACCTGGTTACAATGATTTACATTGCTTTTTCCTTTTTTTAGGGCCGCACCTGCGGCATATAGAACTTCCCGGGCTAGGGGGTCGAATTGGAGCTGCAGCTGCTGGCCTACACACCACAGCAACACTAGATCCTAGCTGCATCTGCCACCTACACCGCAGCTCATGGCAAAATGGTTGACATTTCAAATCCAAATTACATTCAAGAATAATCAGTGAAGAACCATATCAAATTATTATTTTTTAAATGAGGAAAGAATGTGAGCTTCACAGCTAAAACAGAGACAGCATAATTGAAAACAAGGCTATTGCATTCAGGTTTTGGTATTTACGGACTCATTTCTCTTAGAGAACACATTAGGTTCTCCTTGTATTTCTTTTTGGGATAATTGCAGGTGACACAAACAAAATAGAATATATTGCCCTGAAAAACTTAAAACTCCGCTTGTTCTTACCAGGTTAGCAAGCATGTAGTGGTAACCTCTTGAATGTTTTCCCAGGATCACAACCTGCAGAAATAAAAAAAAAAAAAGGGAACTATTACTCAAAAAGGACATTTTTTTTTTTGGCTGTGCCAGTTACACGTGGAAGTTTCTGGGCTAGGGATTGGACCTGCACCCCAGCAGTGACCCAAGCTGCTGCAATGACAATGCTAGATCCTTAACCCGCTGCACCACAAGGGAACTCCAACAAGGACATTTTCAACTGCACAATCATTAGGATGGCTAGCACAAATTACTTTGTAAATAATCAACACAGTGTTAGGTCTTTTAAATATAGTAAGTAAATTATAGTTACTTGGGCCAGATTTCTTTTTGTTGTATTTTACTTTCAGGCAGAGGATATAGGAAGAATTGCTGATATGAAAGTTAAAAATGTCAACATCAAGGGGGAAAAAGCCCTTTAAACTTCCAGGTCAGTAGCATCCTTGTCACTTAAAATAGATGGCAAGAGTGACAAAGCTGATGATCCCTCACCCATGAACTTGATTTCTGTACTTAGCTGTTGAGCCGGAAAAAGGCTGAACTTTGCATACAAATTAGAAAATAGAATGTGTGGTACATTTTTTTTTCTTTATCTGGAATTCTTAGGGAATAGAACACACAAGGAGTAGGATTAATGGGATTTTCAGGTTAATCGAGGTAGCTTTTGCTTATTGAAAACTTTTCCACCTGGAGTGAGTTGAGAAAAAAAAAAAAAGACTTTTCTAAAACACTTGCCTGCCTTTTTCCTACCTTAAAGTAAAAGACTTGTGCACATCTGTACATCTTTTGGGACTGAATGTGATTGCCTTAGTAGTGGGGGGAGGAGATTTTCCCATAGGGGACATTTGGCAATGCCTGGAGACATTTTTGGTTGTCGCATCTAGGAGGGGTGACTAGCATCTAGAGGCCAGGGATACAGTCTCCGCCACAAAGAATTATCCAGCCCAAAATGTCTGTAGTGATGAGGTTGAGAAACCCTGACTGAGGGTCATCACTCTTAGCATAATTTTCATGAGTAACACTGTATTAATACTAAGCTTTACAGTTTGCAAAATGCATTTTTATTATCTCAAAATATGTCAGGGGATTGAATATTTTCCAACTAAATATATTGGTTGGCAGTTGGAAATTTTTGATGAAATACCTGACATAAGCTTATTTCCTTAGAGTTAAGTACAGGAAAATTTCTGATTGAAGATTTTATAAAATGTCATTTTATTGAGTATGGACTATGTGCAAAGTAGTATGCAGGAGTGGGAATGAAGAGGGGGATAACATAGAGGTTAAAAACCCAACGAGAGGCAGAACCAGGTTTTGTACATGACTGAAGCTAATATCATTTTAAAGGGCCACTTTAAGAAAAATAACAGAAAATTATGAATATAATATTTGGAATAGGGCCTCAGAAAGAGCCTGTGCAAGTAAGGGGCCATTAAACTTAACCTTCATGATATGTTTCTTTATGAACACAGTTGTCAAGGGATTAAAAATAACTTGAGAAAACAACATCATACACATATCTAACCAGAACTATATATAAAAAGGTGATAATGCTAATTTTAAAAACAACTGCCCTTAAAGATAGCCTATAGAATGGGAGAAAATAGTTGCAAGTGATGCAACCCACAAGGGCTTAATCTCCAAAATATATAAACAACTCATACAACCCAAAAACAAAAAGAACCCCAATTAAAAAATGGGCATTAGATCTAAATAGACATTTCTCCAAAGACAGACAGATGGCCAGTAAGCATACTAAAAGATGTTCGACATCCCTGATTATTAGAGAAATGCAAATCAAAACTACAATGAGGTACCACCTCACACCAGTAAAAATGTCCATCATTAATAAGTCTACAAATAACCAATGCTGGGGAGGGTGTGGAGAAAAGGGAACTCTCCTACACTTTGGTGGGAATGTAAATTGGTATAACTGCTATGAAAAACAGTATGCAGTTTCCTCAGAAAACTAAATATAGAACTACCATATTATCCAGCAATCCTACTCCTAGGCATATATTTAGAGAAAACCATAATTCAAAAAGATACATGCACCCCAGTGTTCATTGCAGCACTCTTTACAATAGCCAAGACTTGGAAGCAACCCAAATGTCCATTGACAGAGGAATGGATAAAGGTGTGGTACATATATTCAATGGAATATTACTTGGCCATAAAAAGAATGAAATAATGCCATTTCCAGCAACATGGATGCAGTTAGAGATCATCATGCTGAGTAAGTCAGAAAGAGAAAGACAAATATCATATCGCTTATATGTAGAATCTTAAAAAAATGATACAAATGAACTTATTTACAAAACAGAAATAGACTCACAGACATAGAGAACAGACTTATGATTGCCAAGTGGGAGGAAGGGATGGGCTGGGAGTTTGGGGTTAATAGATGCAAACTATTACATTTAGAATGGATAGACAAAAAGTTCCTACTGTAGAGCCCAGGGAACTATATCCAATCTTTTGATATAGACCACGGTGGAAGATAATATAAGAAAAGGAATATGTGTTATTACACACACACACACACACACACACACACACACAACAGGGTCAATTCACACAACATTGTAAATCAACTATACCTTAATAAATAAATATTCTAAAAACCCCTGCATTTGAGTGCCTAGTATATACCAGACACTGTGCTAGGGGCTTTATATGTAATCCCTAGACCACTTTAACAAATTGTCATTAGTTTCATTTTACAGATCAGGAATCTCAACCAAAGAGAGTTTAAGTGATTTTCCCAAGACCACACAGCTAAGAAATGCTAAAGCTGCTGTTAGAACCTGGTTATGTCTGCCTTTAGAAACCCATACTTTGGGCATGGTTTCTTAATATGTGCTAAATGTCAACTATCAATAATTACTCTAGATTCTTGGAGAAGAGGAAGAAGAGCTGTCTAAGGCCTGCTGGGATGGATAGGGAAGGCTTCCTGGAGGAGATGAGGTTTCAGCTGGCCCAGGGGAGCAGAACCATGTATTTAAATATGCTTATCATGCTGGGATTAGAAGCCCTCAAGTCACATACCGTCTGGGGTGGGGGGTGGGGGAGGAAGAGAGGGAAAGAGAAGGAAGGAGGGAGAGAGG
The DNA here is from genome assembly GCF_016906955.1 of Phacochoerus africanus. Lineage (NCBI taxonomy): Eukaryota > Metazoa > Chordata > Mammalia > Artiodactyla > Suidae > Phacochoerus > Phacochoerus africanus. Next base: position 105,142,595 of record NC_062560.1, on the reverse strand, counting down.
GAGGGATATAGAGCTGTTTTCTATTAATTTAAAATATGAGCCCTGTGTCTGACTGATTATTTATGGAGGAAATGAAACGTTAATGAATGCTTGAGCAGGTGATTTCTCACACTGCCATGGCACAAAATGAGCTGTTAGGTGTCTATTGGGATGTATTCCTCAGTGTCCGCTTGTGGGAAACATTCTTACCGGTGACATTTGTTAACTTTTGATGGCAAGTTGGGGCCATACATTTGTTGAATTTTTAATTCACTGACAACCCTCAACATAATAAAATCAAAGGGTTTGAGTTCTACTAGAAAAATGAGCAAGATTCCTAAGGACATCTGGCAGAGCTCGAAGAGAAATAAAGAAGCAAGCCCTAAGGAAGCAGAGGAAGTCTGTTTCACCAGAGGCAGGGTTTAGTGTCCTTTTGAGCATGAAGCCACAGCAAAGATAAGTGTTGTTAGAAGAGGCTTGAAAGAGAACCAAGGAGCCCAGCCCTGTCAGATATTCAGCTTGATTGTGGGCAAATTACTCCACTTTCTCTAGCCTCCATTTCCTTATGGGACCAAGAGCCTGCCTTTTCCTATCTCAGGAGTGTTGTCAGGATCAAACTGAGTAAGGTCTACAAAAGTGTTGGGGATGGGCATTATGTACTTGTGTGAGGTTAAGTAACTATGGAAAGGCGTCATTCACTGAGATATTGTTTTTCCAGCTCAGAAAAACTTGAAGCTATTGGAATATTCGCTTTAACCCATGCCCAGTTGGTCTGTACAGAGCAAACTCACTTATTTGAAGGTAGCACTCTTACAGCATTACCCTTTCAAAATTTTGCTTAAACTGGAAGAGATGGGGAAGTTATCTAAAGATAGGAACTTTTAGGTGTCACAAAGCTGCTGCCTTAAAGGCTGTAATTATTTCCTCATCCTTGCTTTCAGTGCCTTCTTAACTCTGATTTAACACACAATTCTTAACGATCTTGATTTTCCAGCTCACAGTAAATGAAAAGTTACAGATTAGAAGGGGTGTATGTGGAGAGAGGGGGTGATGTTAGAAAGAGGGACATTAGCAGCAGAGGAAGTGACAGACTGGCTTAAAGGAGAAGGAGGAGTCCCCCTCCCCCCCAAAAAGCAGACAACGTTGCACTACACAGTATAATCATGGATGTTTAACGTGAGTGCCTGAGTCATCAGGGTATGGCTTACTGTGTTGAGTAATTCCTGCTGAAAAACCTAGGAAAATTATGATACATTGAGGGAAGGTTTCCATCAGAAAGGCTTAAATTTCCAATACTTGGAGTTCCCGTCATGGTGCAGTGGTTAACGAATCCGAATAGGAACCATGAGGTTGCGGGTTCGGTCCCTGCCCTTGCTCAGTGGGTTAAGGATCTGGCATTGCCGTGAGCTGTGCTGTAGGTTGCAGATGTGGCTCAGATCCTGCATTGCTGTGGCTTTGGCATAGGCCGGCGGCTACAGCTCCGATTAGACCCCTAGCCTGGGAACCTCCATATGCCGCAGGAGTGGCCCAAGAAATAGCAAAAAGACAAAAAACAAAAAAAAACCCCAAAAAAACCCCCCCAAAATTTTCCAATACTTAAGAGTATACTTGAGTTATCTTGAAATCTTACTTACGTAGGCCAGTAATGATCCTACTGATGGGAACTAAATGAGGCCTCACTGCAAAACGTGTCATGTTTTGCTCTTGGTCTTGCCTTTTTTAAAATTTTTAGTGCAGGGCTTGTGGGAGTAAGGGTGGGATGGGAAGGTTGTGTGTAATATGGTGCACAAAGGAGCTAGTTAATGGGAGCCGTTCTTGTTCAGTTAGTCTTAAATCTTTATTCTTTCCATCTGTTACAGATGAACAAGGCATAAATTGTACCCTCCGTTATTTAATGACTCTGGTAACCAAGAGAATATTCAACTTTGCTTTTACAGTAATTATAATAGCTCTTTCTGAATTAGTTTTAGAACTTCAAGTATAAAAGCTGTTTCCCAGTCTCCTGTGAAATTTTAAGAGGAAATACCAAGTTCTTGAATCCATGTTCTGTATTCATGGTGCCTTTGTAAGATTTGTTGGAGATGATGGGTGGCTTGATACGACAGCAGATATGACAAATGTGATAATGGAACATGTGTGAAATGTAGATACAATTCATTGTTTTAAGGAGATTTGTTGTTATGCCCGCAAATAGACCCTGAAAGAACAAATGCCCCCATCCTCATTGACTGAAACCTAACAGTTTCATTCACTGAAGAAAAAACTCTTCTATACTGACTCAGTGAACCATGCATATAGCAGAGCCTTAAATTATTTGGTAAAGAAGTCAGCGAATCATAATCTATCCATTTAGGGGAGACCTCCATTTACTGACTCTCCCATCCCCTTATCTGTGAAATTAGGGTCTGGGTATCACTGAGCAGTTAAAAATAATTCAGAAAATAAATCTTCAGTTGGTTTTCTACAGAAGAGGCCCTTTCTCTTCCAATTTAGTGTTTAATCTAGACATTTTTATAATTTTAGAAATTTGAAGTGAAATTGCTCCACAAGACTACTCCAGAGAGGCCCACAGACCCTTGGGGAGCAAAAGCATCTGTTTTTCTATGCTCACATTAAAAGAAAATACGTGTGTGGAAAGTGTCTATGATTTTCCCCCCTTAGATCCATCTGGTATGCAGATTAGGCTATTTGCAGACCTAAGTATCTACATGTTTGGATTTTCTACATTGGTGCCAAAAAAGGATCTCTGTATAAAGATTGATCTTGCTTTGAGTACAGAACATGCCTTGCCATTCATCCTAACCTGTTTCTCTTAAAAAATTTTTTTTTGGAGTATAATTGCCTGACAGTGTTGTGTTAGTTTCAGGTGTACAGCAAAGTGAATCAGTTCTACATATAAATATATCAATTTTCCCCCCATAGGTTGTTATGAACTATTGAGTAGATTTTCCTGTGCTATATGGTAAGTTCTTCTTCATCTTCCATTTTATACAGTAGTGTGTATATGTTATTCCCACACTCCCTTTGATTTAAGTACCCTGAGAATGTTTGGCGGGCTGGGGAGAGAAATGAGGGAGGTTTCTGATTTTAACACACCAGATTTACCTGCTGTATAAGGTAAGCTTTTAAGAAAAAGCTATTAGACCACATTTGTGCGTGTGTTTTCAAAGAGACGATATTTTTAAACCCCTCTCCCTTTCCTGCTCCTCAGTTACAAAAAAGTGCTATTGTTCTAATTTCAGCTGTGTTGGAAATTAAATGGTGGCATGCTATAGAAATCAGCCTCTGAATATGCCATACTTCCCAGAAGAAATCTTCCATCAGATAGGATAAAAGCCATTCATTTTCTTGAATGAAAACCCTGAGCTACTAAATTGCTTTAGTCTTAGTAAACATATATCAGAAGTCAATTCCTTTTGCATTATTTTCTAATAATCTCATCCTCTACACACATGCTCCCCTGTAACTGAATGACACTGCTTCATATTGCAGTCATCTGACTTGAATAAATGCACTGGATTAGTGAGGCAGAGAAGAACCAATCACCTGTACCAAAGTCAGCCCAATGGCAGTGGGGTGGGGGTGGAGCAGATGGAGAAAGGCCGAAGATTTTCACAAAGAAGAAAAATGGGAGTATAACTGAGAAACCTTATCAGTGCATGTACTGTCTACAGGGGAAGCTTATGCAGAGAGAAGGCCATTGAATGAGGCATCAAATAACATGCTAGGATGTGAGGATTAGAGAACAAGGATTTCACTAAGGAACATGTCTTGGGGAAGTTTCACTTCCCAGTCTTCAATATTGCATTCACGGTGCCTCAGTGGAACATATGGAAGATTTAAACAGTGGTAGAGGCAAAGAGAACATACAAATAAGAGGCAATAAATGGCCACAAGTAAATTAAAAGAGCAACAGATTATTCTTGCTTGGAGGAATAAGGAAGCACTTCAGGGCATGTTGATCTTGGTGCGAACACCTCATTCTATTAACCCTAAAACATTATTTCTCAGATTTCATTTCCTCACAAACTTCCTTAATGATTTGTGATCTATCCACAAATCACAATACTATTATTTTCTTAATATTTATCTTTATGGCTACTCCTTTACTCAAATTTAGAGGTGTCCAAAGCAATAATATCCATGAAACTCCACACGAGAAAATAAGCATATGAAAATAAACTCTATTCATCCAGATGTCACTGAAAATCCTCTGGTGTGCCATCAGGAGTGGTGGGTAATGTCTTAATGCAGTCATATCCTAAGGGAAGAGAATACAGATCATGTCTTGCTGTCCATATAAAATAAGGTTAATTTGACGCATGGTTCAAATCTTAAGAATATTCCCATCTACTTTCAAAGGCTCATGAGTCTTGTAAGGGAGCAAAATGATTGGCAGAGTTTGGGAGGTAGCAAATAATGCCTTGGACTGTGTGCAAATGACAAATTTGGAAACTTACAAAGCCTTTCCTAGGGCAATTTACATGCAATGCCCCACCCAGGAAGCCCAGCAGCTTTGATCAGCTGGAGTCCTTGGTCATGGGGCCAATAATAAATACTTAAAACACCTGGACTTTTCCATCAGCTAACTTCCTGTAAAATGATGCATTTCCACACACCATGTCTTTTCCTGGAACACTTCATCTAGAAAACCTTTCACAGCCTTCTATGTATATTTGGAAATATTCTAGATGTTTTTTCAGGGAGGGTAAGGTAGGAGTGATTTGAACTAGTGTCCAGCCTAGAATAATATAGCAAAAAGGATAGTAGTTTCTCTACAACATAGCAATAGGTAAGACTGTTTTAGTCTTTGCACTTTGTATTGGCTATCCCCCCAAATTACTGGTGATTTAAATAATTCATTTTCAATAACAGTGTTCTTCATACATTCTTACATGAAATTTACTGTCAACGATTTCATGCTCACATTTACAGCAACTTTTAATATTTACAACTGTATTCTAAATATCAAGTTGTAATCTTTTTTCTTTGTAGATTTTATAAAATTGTTTGGGCCCAAAGAGCTATAATCTTGAATATCTGCCTAAGACCTACTTGAAGGACTGTATGGGTAGCACAGAGAAGGCTCATTACTTGGATCCCCCCCCCCCCAAAAAAAGGAAAGGCAACATCTGGCACGAGGCTGAGTAGCCACTCTAACGTGCTTTATTCCAGCCATAACCGCTTGGGGATAGGTGGGATAATGCAGGACTTTCTTCATTGCCCCCCAGAGTCAAACTTTTCCGTCTTTAGATATTTATCAGATCAGCAGTACTAGCATCTCACCTGAAATGACACCTTATAGAGCTGAAACCTGTAAGAGTCTAAAACTCTTTATAGATGTGATCTGAGTCACCATGAAGTCTTAGAACAAATAGGTATTTATTAATGGTGATTTACCTAAAAAGAGCTATGAACCTTGAAGTCAGATGGTTTTGGATTCAAATCCTGCACTTAGAATTAGCCTTGTTACTTAACTATGTGTGAAACTGACCCATGGATGGTTGGGTAGAGTATTAGAGTATTAGGTCTTTAAGTCAAGAGAGGAGAGGAAGAAACACATGGTGTAGGGGTGTGTAGAATGAGGAGTTCTTAGAACTCCCTGATCATGCCTCTCCGAATGCATTTTCTGTCTGTCTGTGCAGTGCTTCCAACATTCGACACCATGATCTGTGAAATTTTCTAATTGCTAAAGGAGGCAATTGAACATGTTTTTATTTTCAGATGGAAGTAAATATCAGTAACCCATGTGTTTTTGGAGCTTTTGGTTTTCAGGATAGTAGCTCACTTGGCAGGTTTCTCCCTCTTCTGGGAGCCATATCATTTAACTTTATCTCAATTGGCAAATGGATGAGAAATGATAGAGGCTTAGTTTCTGGGAGGTAAAACGCAGAATTCTCCTAATTCATAAATGTTTGGTTTGGTCTTTCACTCTTGCTCTTTGAATTTCTGTTATCTTTCTTATCTGTTAGCTTATCCAGCTTTGTGATCACACTGACACAGTAAACCACTGGGAGCTTAAAGTCAGCCATGGTGGCAGTATTTACACCACAGAAACCAACCAACACTACAAGACAGGGCTTTTCCTCCTGACCTTGAGAGCCAGTTTACCTGCATACATACCATTGGACTCAGAAGGAATACGGATGGAAATCCTAGTGAATGGAAAGGTTGCTTCTCTTAACCACATTTCATTCATCTCTTCTTTCAATGAACATTTATTGAGTGCCTGCTCTGTACCAATCCTGGAGCCAGACACTGGGGACACAGAGGTCACCAAAACCTGGTCCCTGGCCTGGAGAATATTGCTCTAGAGTATGAAAGACTGCTAAGTTCACAGACAACCATAACCCAGCAGAAATGTGAGAACAGAAATATAGACGGAGAACTGAGGAGAGAATGATTAACTCATAACTTTCTAGAGACAGAAGTACTTTGTCTCCAACTAAAGACTTAAAGAATGTTTTTTCCTGTGGTTTTTATAAGTGGGAGCCTGACAAACAGGTAGCTTAAAGAGAATGCTATTTTGAAAACAGAGATGTATTTCAGAGGGCTATTTCTCTTGATTTCAGGAGAACCTTGCTGTTTTACAGTGCTTACACTCTAGAGGAAAGATTTTTATTTGGAGTAACTACAGACATTTGTTGTGATGGTAAGCCAGGGTTGGCTCCATAAGAAATTGTGACTGAAATGATTCACTGCAAAAACTAAGAAGGGGATAAATGGTTATATTGTAAATAGAAGATGATCTGCTAAAAGCAATGCATCCCAGCTTTGCCAGTGACAAGCTATGTAATCTTAATGAAGCTACTTAACCTCTCAGTTTCAGTTTTCCATCTGTAGAAGAGTGAACATAATAGTTCAGAGGCAGCAAAGTCAGGTGGTCAAGAGTATAGGCTGGACTGCCTGGGTTTGGGTCCCTACTTTGCCCTTTAATAGCTACGTAACTTTGGGCAGTTAAACTCTCTGTGTATCAGTAGAGTTTAATCTGTAAAATTAAAATGTAAAATTGGTCTATCATTGGTACCTACTTCATAGAACTGCAATGAGGAATACATTAAATGATGTATCTACAGCTCTGAACACAGTGCCTGATGCTCATCCTACCGATATTACTTATGTTTTCCCTTCCTTATTCCTATTGCAATGCTCCCTCCCTCTATCCTCCCCTACAGCAGTCACATCTGTTCTTCAAGGCCCAGTTTATATGCAGCCTCCTCCACGAAGCCTTCCCTGATTTTATGTCCTCACTTTTAAAATGTAGAGGAGTAGTTTCCTGCTACTATGAGGTGAGGCACCAGAGCTGGGTACAGAGGGGTGTTGAGGCCATGGGTTAGGATAGCACTGGGTTGGAGGTACAGGGAAGGAGCTGAGGTTTGTATTTAGAGTTCAGGGGTGTAAGCAGAACTGGGGGTAAACCAACACAAAGTAACACACATTGCCACCCTCTACCACCCTCTCCTCTCATGCCTCCATCATTGATCAGAATCAGGAACTCAAACCACACAGAACCTGTGGTTAGGAAGAAGATGTGTGTAGGGTGGTGAAGGCAGAGGATGGTTCTACCCAGAGACAAAGGAGTGAACAAGACATAACGTCATTTTTCATGTGTCGTTGTTCTGGTGTTTCTAGCACAGGAGAGAATGGGGGTTGGGGTGGTGTCAAGAGAGGCAAGAGTGGAAATTTGCAAGGTCAGTAAGATGGATCTCTCCTCTGCCTTGTGCACCACTGCTCAAGCCTTGGGCCACCCAACTCTGATAGTAACAACTGGACTTGGCTTATCTGTGCTTCACTTCAGGAGCAGGGACACCTACCTATTCTGGGCTTTCTCACCTGAATCCACAGAGGACTTGGTGGTAGAGAGAACACCAGGGAACACAATCCACATTCCTTGGAGGCCTTCCTTGGGAAGGTCTTAGGACAGTCTTTGTCCAAGTGGCTGCTGTGTGGATCACCTGGAGGATCTCTGAAGATGCAAGCACCTGGGCACCTCTCTGGAGAGTCTTGTTCACAGTCTGGGTTAGAGGCAGGGGATCTACATTTTAACACTCAGATGCTTCTGATGCACACGGGACTGGAAGAACTACTTCTCCATGTGATGATAAAGGCCCTTTGAAAAGCTAAAAAGCAGGACCATCAATGATGGATATTCACAAAAGGGGGCAGGAAGGGAGACATTAAGCTTGTGGGGTGCTCCCTTGGGGAACTCCCGTGGGAAGCCCTGGGCAGGCAGAGGCCAGCCTGAGGACACTCACCCTGACTCCTGGGAAAGGCGCCAAAGGAGGAATTTCTGAAAGACTCTTGTTTTAGCCAGGACTGCACCAGAGGCAGACCCTGAGGCAGAGATTTGCACGTCAGTCGTCTAATTGGGAGTTGATTCCAAGATGCACTGGTAGGAGAGTGAGGACATGAGACGGCAAAGGGAGAGAAGTCTGCACAGGGGCAGAGAGGAGCAGGGTAGCTCAGAGCGCTGCTGGGAGTGGCTGCCACACACCCACCTGAAGGGCTAGGAAGCTGATGTCTGTGTCTTCCAATTCCCCTTGACCGTTGGCTGGTAGCTTCTGTCAGGAGGATTAATTCCTCCCTGACACTTCTGACTGGTCTCACTCTCAGGCTGACAGAAAGTCAAGTGCAGAATAGCCATTGGCATGCACGGAAAAGGCTAGTGCCAAATACGGGTAGGGCATCAACAGCATCTGCTGTAACTGCAGTGACCTTATGTCACATATATTGCACTTTACAGTTTACATATTTCTTTGATATGCATCATGAGCATTTGATAAGAAAAGAGGTGGGCAGTGAAGCACAATGGTGGCGGGAGTGAACTCTGGAGTCAGAACAACCTAGAACACCAGTTCTTTCTCTTTGTTGCTGAGTGACCTTGGACACATCATTTCCCTCACTGAACCTCACTTTCCACATCTGTAAAGCAGGGATCAGAATGGCACCTCCAGGAGTTCCCGTCGTGGCTCAGTGGTTAATGAATCTGACTAGGAACCATGAAGTTGCAGGTTCAGTCCCTGGCCTTGCTCAGTGGGTTAAGGATCCGGCGTTGCTGTGAGCTGTGGTGTAGGTGGCAGACGCGGCTCAGATCCCGCGTGGCTGTGGCTGTGGTGTAGGCCAGCGGCTACAGCTCCGATTCAACCCCTAGCCTGGGAACCTCCATATGCCGCGGGAGCGGCCCCAGAAAAAAAAAAATGGCACCTCCTTCTTAAGGTTATTGTAAGGACTAAATGCAGAATTTCTAGCAGAGTGCCTGAGCCAAAAGGGGATTCAACCAGTAGCATTTCCCTTTCTGCCACCCCTATCTCTCTATTCATCGTTGTACCCCACAGTGCACAGCCCCAGTGTATGGCACCACGGTGCTGCTTAATAAGTGTTACTGACATGGAAGGCTTACATGCACCCTAGAGAGGAGTCCACGCTGCTTATGAAGCAGTAGATGAAAGGGCCATTTAAAATAATATAAAATCTAGAAAAGTGTACTGAGGGGATGGGCATCGAACAAGTTCAGATGCAAGGAAGGCTTTCCCCCTGGAGAGGAAGATGTCTTTTAGACTAGATTTTGAATGATTCAGGGGAACTGTTTTTGGCCGAGATGGGAAGGAGGATCCCAGGTAGGAAGAACAGACAACAAACATAAGCTAACATTTAGTGAGCACTTACTGTGTATAAGGCATTGTGTAGAGTAATTTTTTATGTGCTTTATTTCACCGAATCCACCACAACCTTGCAAGTTAGGTGCTGTTGTAAACTTCATCTTCCATATTACGAAAATGAAGCACAGAGAAGCTGGATAACTTGCCCAAGGCCTTACAAGCAGAAAATGATGGCGCCTGGACTCAAAATCAGATGTGTCTGACTCCAAGCCCAGTCACTAAGTGTTAGCAGCTATGATAATAATTACTAATTATAAGAACTATCATTATTTCTGTGGAATGATCAGCTCCCACCATGAATTCAATTCAACAAAGACTGAGAACCTACCATTATTATACATTATTACCTAAGTGAGAAGCAGTTACAGCCTGAATCTTTGGAAATTCTCCTTTATTGTGGGGCATCCTGGGAATTTCCCTTTGGTTTCCCCTAATTACTTCTCAAAGCCTTGGGCTTGGTTCATATGATTATGACTCCAATTTTCGATTCCCTATCAGCATATGACATGAGTTGTCATTGTTTAATCACAAGCTGCACTTGTGATGAATGTTGGATAATCAGAACAAAAGCACCGGAAAAATAATTAGAGGGAACCAAAGGGAAGAGGCTCACAGTCTTGAACAAGAGCCTGTGCGAAGGTTTCTAGGACTCAGTCCCTGAAGATGAATTTTGATCCTTGTCTGAATACAAATGAATGACTCCATCAAATCATAGGCAGTTTGTCACAGTGCAGGTTATTTAGCTAGTTAATTAAAAGTCTGAGTGAGCCGGTGCCTCTCTGCACTGGGCTCTGAAGATAACCAAACCTGTGTTCTGACCAGGCAAGTTAATTTAAAATAAGTGACCTCAATTGGGTAATGGCTGCAAGTTCAAATTCCAGAATCGCTATAATGAGTCCCAGATGGATCTTAATTGTTCTTTCAGGAAACAGTGAGGAAGGGGGAAAGAGAAATGCACAAGCCCAAAGTAAAGGTTATTAGCCATATCTTTCAAAAGCAGGGGAGCTGACTGGGGCAGGGCACAGTTAATGTGGTCTAACAAGACTTCCATTGCTGCTTTCCAGATGCATCCTTCTAAAGTGGGTGTAGCTCTTTTTGGAAATAAGAACTGGGATTCAGCACACTTAACCATGTGATCTCGCAAATTACTTAAACTTCTCAGGTCTGTTTCTCATCTATGTCACTGAGAAAACACTATTACCTTACCAACCTCAAAGGATTGAGGGAGTTACTTTGCAAAAAAAAAAAAAAAAAAGCTTTGAAAAAAAAATATGTAAAGGGCTACAAGGCAGCTTTTATTTTAACTTTAATCCAGGAAAATTTCCTAATGAAAGACTTGATTTTACAGTATCTACTCTAGGTGTGTGCCTCTTTATTTTTTAAAATCTTCTACTCTGCCATAAACTGGGTACCTTCTGAACTACATAGAGCCCTTGAAAGGTGAAAGGATCACAGCGGGCAGTATGTTCGGCACCGTATCTGCGTGGTGTACCTGATGTTCTAATTTCTTAGGAGGTGCGCCTGCAGAGCTGAAAATGATTTCGGCTTTGTGGGCCTTGGGAAGGCATCAGAGAGCACACACATTTAGCATTTTTTATTACAAAACCGGATCCTTCTCCGTTCATGTTAATATAAATCTTTGACTTGAGATTACATGCTGGCACAGCACTGGGGTACCACGAGGTTACTGTAAGCCACAGTGAGAGTGGGATGGCTTTATTTCCACTTATTTTTTTTTTTAATGTGAATGCTTGGGTTTCTTTCACTGTTCTGATACATTCTAATTACCCCAATCTTCCTGAGCTCTGGAAGCCAAACATAATAAGAATTTGTACCATGATAAAAATAAGTGAAAAAACCCATAACCCAGTACAAAAGGCTGGAAGACCAAGAACTTGACCATTTGGGATGCACATATCACTGCTTTTGAAGCTACTTTTCTTTCCTGATTCCACTTTTTAAAGAGAATTGTATTGTGATGCCTATTTGAGTCCCCCTTAATGGAATGTAAGCATCTAAGACAGATTTTTAACCTATACCTACTGACAGTAATCACAACTGTTTATCCTTTAAGCCTAACCAAAACTCATTAAAGGAGTTTGCTTTTAAATCAGAATCTGCGTTCTGTCTTGTTATATGAGCCAAGCAAATAATGGAGTTGTGTCTCCTAGAATTGCATTGCTATTGAAGGGCTGTGCCTTTTGCTGAAGAGAGCTTGAGATCATAATGAACAAATAAACAAAAAGCCTTGGCTCCTCATTACCCGTCATTACTGGAACACCCATCCACGGTAGGGAGCAGCAGAGGACACAGCTTTTGTGAGGATTTTGCAAAGGTTTAAGCCATAGGCTGAGCAGCCATCACTCCAAGCCTCCCTGGGGAGTTTGGGCTATGCACCATGGATAAAAGCCACAATGTGCGGTGCACCTAGGGCAGCAAATTATTCGCTAAGTGACAAACATCAGGACTTCCCCCTACCCCTGCACCGAAAAATGTTAAGAAGCTATTTATTTAATTCAACAAATACTTACTGAGCACTTACTGGTTCCAAACTGTTTTAGGGCCTGGGAGTATGGCAGTAAACAAAACACAAAGCCTCCAAGAAGCCTGTATTCTAGTTGAGATATCTAGTGATCACTCTTGTGAATTCCTAGCTGGTTTCTACCTCTCATCTTCTGACTACTCATCATTTACACAAATTAGGCATGTCCTACCATCCCTATTAGACTATAAGTCCTTGAGGAGAGGGCCCCCATTTAAACTCATTAGTGTGTACATCACTCAGCACAGTGCCCTCTAGGCAGGTACTCAATCAATATTTGTGGAGAGTGAGAAAGGAGAGGATTCCAAATATGAGGAAGAAGGATGAGAAGCTGTATTAACTTCAGATGTTATCTTTCTGGTGTAGTATATTTTCTTAAGAATAGACTCGTAACCTAAACACTAATTCCAGGCAGTTGGGGGTTGGTGGAACTGGGATGGGGTGAGAAGGCAGGTGACTTTTACAGGGAAGCCCATATGTAGATATCTGTTTTGTCCATGTGTTGCCATAGTCTTGGATGGTGTGTCACCAAGAGGTTCACACTGGAATCCTTACTACTTGTGTGGCCACTGTGTTTCAGTCCTCTCAGTGCCTCAGTTTCTTCATTGTAAAATGATGGGGTAGTTAAAAGCTTCTCATTTCAGATATCATGTTATATATTTCCTAGTGGAAAAAAATTCATTTTCTTGAGGATCACAGAGTCATGATGAAAGGTAGAGTCATGTTCTGGCCAATGTAGCCAATTGGTATCAAGTTTCCACCATTTTGCTTTGTGATATCTGAGTTATTCTCAGTTTCCTAACTGGCACTCCTTATTAGCATTCACTATGACAAGTAAGTGGGGCTGGTCAAACTAGGCATATATAAATTTCCAACCCCTTCCATAAAACCAGATGAACTATTGATCCTTGAAGACTCAGTTCAACAAACCATCAGAAGAAAGACTCTCTGATCTGAGTCAGGCTGAGTTGGGCATTTTCTTGTGCATTCCCATTAGGATCTATGTTCCCCTCTGTAACTGCACTGATCACACTTGACTGCGATCATCTGTTTACTTGATTGCTTCCCTACTAACCAACGAGCTCCTTGAGGGCTGGAAGCATGAATTACTTGTTTTTTCACTTTTTCCTTAAACTTATTACTAGTTCTTATCCAGGACAACAGACACAAGCAGTGTGAATAGGAATGTCTTGCTTTCAAGGACAACTTGAAACCATCTCTTCACATTTCAGCAGTTCTACTGGAAAGGATTGTGCAAAAGAGCCTTCTGTTTCCTTTTTTGTGTGTACTTAAGAAGATAAAATCATTCATTTGTTTCTCCCACTTCAAATATTATTCCTATTTATGTAGATTCTATGAAGAGGACCCCCCTTGAGTAACAACAGATCCATCCTTTCCAGTTTTCACAAAAAACCGAGTCTGAACTGGTCCTCTTTATGCAAAAAAAGGTCTTTGTTAGACGTGTTGGGTTCAGTTGCAATGAGATTGCAAACAAATCTATCCCCATCTTCGTCTGGAGTACAGTAAAGGGAAATTCATCTCCATCTGACAACTTTCAGCTAAGCTTTCTGAGCAAAGCCAATAATATGGAACTCACGAAAACAATCTGTAGACTGAACAGCTTTCTCTGTATTTGGAGAAACCATACCATTTTTTCTTGGTGCATAAATCCTCCAGTATCTGGACCACTATTAACATTGCTCTTTAAAAAAAAAAAACAAACCAACAACCATAGTTTGATGGCGAGATAATCATGCATGCATTCTTGACATGAGTTCAATGAAGAGAACAAGTTGTAGGTCACTGACCAGTAAGGACCATGAAAGAAAGTAGCTAGGATTTCATATGGATTTTTTAGGGGGTACAATTCACTGGCATTATGAGTGGAGGCTGCAATGGATAGAGTCACTGAGGCAGAATACTCCCCTTCTACTTAGTTTCTTGGGCAAAACCTTCCATCCTACTTAGTTTCAATATTTTGCAATTAGTGCTTTATCTTCAACAGGATGTATGTGAGAAGTAGCTCATAACTCCTCTGGGAAGGAGACATGAACACTCTGCCCCTCCCCAATGAAAGCAAATGCCTGAGGATTCAAGGATTGGGTCTGCTGCCACCTGTTATCAGTGTAGCAAATGCAGAAGAGCTAATGGCTCTGTTGGGAGATGCACTTTCCTGCCACTCCTTGCAACTCTCTCTCAGCGGCTTGGTGGTGGTTGCCATGGACACCAAATAGTGAAGGGGCTAGGGTCAGAGTTTGAAGGATTGTGCTGTGCTTGAGTGGGTGAGACTGAAATTAAGTTAATGTGTGTACAAATAAGGTGTGTTTCTTTCCTTTGTGCCTTTGAGAAAACTTCAACAAAGCAGTCTGTCAAGCAACAATTGATTTTATATTGGCCAGGGAAGAGGGAGGAGAAGCAATTTATTGAGTAGGAGGTTCTCAAGTTAAGCACAGGTGGTAGTTTGAAATAGGTCAAGAGAAGTGAAAAGGGCTCTTAGAGCTGTTGAAGAGATAGTAATGATGGAAAGGCACTTAACAATGGCCATTAAGAAGCTTCCTATAGTGCCTGCTTTGACTGGGACCATTGCTTCACAGGCGCTGGAGCCTCATTTCTTAATCTAAGATGCAGTATTACTGAGATTTCACTCCATTTGTATTTTCCCTGTTATTTACCTCTGCAACTGTGTGTGTGTGTGTGTCTGTCTGTCTTTTAGGTAACGGTTCATCCAGTTTTCCCTTTTCTGCGTCCCCATTCTTAAGATTGGTGGGCCCATTTTCTGCCAATGCTGAACTCAGAAAGACATTGCACCCTTCCTGCCCCCATCCTCAAGAATCATCCAGTTATAGCTGGTGCCAAATTTTCTACTGTTGGGACAATTAAAGGCATGAAAACAATTTAAACCAAACCACCTAAGTTGGAATAAAGTGCCCTTGTTTATGACCAGTTAACCCCACTAGGGTGGGACAGTCCTCTTTGCCCCTCAAACCATATGCAAAGCCCTTGCCACTGTCTTGGTAGCACTCAAATCCAAACCTTTAAGATGGTCAGAGTTAAGTAACAGCGCATCATCACAGACAAAGATGAAGACTCCAAACAGCAAGGGAGCACGTCCTAGCCACCAAACCCTTCTCAGTCTCCCTCTCTTGAAACCTGCCTAGAGGATTATAGAAGGAGCTTAAATGCTCTTAGAGTTCTCAGGAGCAGTGACCACATGTTCCTTTATTCATTTTCTCCTCCTTTAGAAATGAGGTGCAGCCACTCTAATTATAACACTTGATATTTGTGAACTTGCCCTCTCTGAGGAGTCTTAGAATACCTTAGAGAAATTGTCTGATTTGTCTTAACATCATTCTGGTAAGGCAGGGAAGGATTTTTATATTTTATGGCTCAGATGCTGAAAGGTGAGATGGCTGTGCAAGGTCATGCAGTAATCTTGAGATAGATCTCAGCCAGCTTTCTGGTCTTTGGCCTAGTGCTCCATGACTTTAGAGGGTATTTGTCAATTTCTGTTCTTTTTCAGAGTAGGCTGTTGGTGGTACATATATATCAGGGAGGCTGCTTGGTAGTTATATATATATGTTTTAAAAGGTTGCAGAGAAAGTGTGGTGTCTGGCTACTAATCTCTTCCACCTTAGCTCTATCTCTAGTGACGTGACACTAATTGTCACCCATCTCCCTAAGCCCTGGTCCATTGAATGGTGCACCTTACCTGTCAATTTGTTATAACCTTCGGGCAGAGCCAGTTTGACCCTGTCAAATATGGACAGAAGGCAAGCTGCCCCTACCAGGGTGGGATTAATTTGACTGAAAGGGCCAGGTGGGTGGTTAGTAACAATGGTATCAAGCTGATTGAGGGCTCTTTCCCACACTTAGTCTCATCAAAGTCCAGGCCTTGGCATGGATCAATGGCCTTTGCCCTTCAGTGTTAGTGCAGTAAGAACTCGAATCTTCACATTTTGTTGTATTTTTTGTCGCTGCACTTTGCCTTTGCTTGGTGTCTCTCTGTAAGGGAGTCTAGAGGTCTAAGTTATTTTAAAAATAAGGGTCCTGTGGCAATATGAGCTTGAACAGTAAGTGCTGCTGTTGTAAAATGTGGTTCTTGCAGCCCTTATGGAACTGTTTGTTATGGCATCTGTCAGCATTTAGGACGAGACTCCAGTAATCATACAGCTGTGGGATGAACCTTCTAATTGCTATATTTTTGTCGCTTTTAATCCAGGAAATTTTCCTAATAAAGCTGGATGATGATTCTGAAAAATTCATTAATGTTTACAAGCCAGTAATTCTACTCCATAGGACTTTGTTAAACTCTCAGTGCCTGCAAAGGCTCATAGTGTAAGCCATACAAAGGAACAGGTGTCTGGGTATTTTTCTCCCATGCCAACTAAAAACATACTCATTGCCTGTGGAGGGATAAAATAGTTATATGTGGTTAATATTTCCTTTCTTTCTGTTTTTTTTTTTAAAGAACAGATCTGAGGTCTCACATGGTTTAAGTGATGAGATTAACTCAAAGAAGGGTAAAGAAACAAATGAAGCAAAAAAAAAAATGAAGGAAGGTATTTGTATTTTATTTTTCCACTTGAATTGGTTAATATTTTATAATTTTAGAATAAAGTACCAGCTTTTATCCTAAAATGTTGATGGTAATGGATGGGAGAGAAAGTCTTTTTTTTTTTTTTTTTGTCTTTTTGCCTTTTCTAGGGCCACTCCCGTGACATATGGAGATTCCCAGGCTAGGGGTCCAATCAGAGCTGTAGCCACCGGCGTATGCCACAGCCACAGCAACACGGGATCCAAGCCGCATTGGCAACCTACACCACAGCTCATGGCAACGCCAGATCCTTAACCCACTGAGCAAGGCCAGGGATCGGACCCACAATCTCATGGTTCCTAGTCGGATTCGTTAACCACTGAGCCACGACGGGAACTCTGAGAGAAAGTCTTTTGACTTAATACATCTTTACCACAGTGTATTATATATTCCTACGTGCAAAGGGCATGTGAGCAGGAGTATAGCAGTAGATATGGCTATAATGAGGAAGTTATGATATGCTTGTGATGAACAAACAGACCTCAGCTAATCAGAATCCAACGGCCAGAAATTCTTAATTAATAGGAATTTCCCCCAGGCATTTTACATATAAGAACTGTTGTGATATTTTATATGCATATACGTGGCAAAGCTTTGATACACCAGAAATTTCTATTAGTGGGACATTTGTTGTTCTGTACTCTAAGGATAGAGGTGAATTATAAACTTCCAGGCTGTGTCCTGGCCTTGGAACATATCATCTCTATCTCCCCTTCATATGTGTCTCCAAGACTAAGCAAAGCTCACTGATGTTGAGGCTTGCAAGATTCTCAGTCAGCAAAGAAATATTCAGTGATGGTCACTAGCCTGGAAATCTGAGAAAGCAGGGCAGTTGACTCAGTCTTAGATCCTTATCGCATTCTGCCTTCCAGAGTCAGCACGTTATCTTATCACCCCCACTACTTGGGCAAGAAAAACATCTTCTCGCCCCTCCCACCATATCTAGCAGTGAGTATGGTACAATGGCTCAGGACTCAATCAATAGTTCTTGAATTGAATTTCCTATCTTGTTATTTGCAGCACTGGGACTCATAGCCTGTTGGAACTGGAAGGGACCATCATATTGAACACATTCATTTTGCAGTTTAGGAAATGTAGGCACAGAGAGCTAAGGTGACTTTTTGAAGTCATACAACTTGGAGCTAGATCCTAGGTCTCCTACCTCCAGGCCTCTGTACTCTGCTTTATAAAACTCTGGGCTGTTTCCAGTCATCCCAAGGATTCTCACGAGGTTCCCTAATGAAAATTAATTTGAATTTGTGTTTATTTTTAAAAACAAAACCTCCAAACCTCATGGGAAATAATCAAGCAAATGATGAGGTTATCACATTTTTTTTTAAGCGGGGGAGGGGAGTGAACTCTTGGTTGAACAGGAGCATTTTCTTTTTGAGACCAAAAAGTTTCTATCATCTGAAATAAACAAGAGTCTTGCTGTTTCAAAGTAATGATCTTGAATGTGTTTTTTTTATCTTTATTTTCCCAGAGGGGATTTGCTTCTAAATATTCAAAAAGCCAGTCTAGCCAGTCTAGTGTGAAGTATGACCAGAGCACCAGACCATCTTTTTCAACAAACTGAAGATAAATTTTCTAAATATAGAATACTGGTGTCTGCTACTAACTCTTAGGATAAATGTCTTTGCATTTTAGTGAACAAGTTTATTTAAGGCTGCCAGTGAGTATTAATATCACCTAACATGTTGAAGGATTTTATTGCAAGTACAGAGTCCCACTCATTTGGGGCCTAGAGGATGGTAGACTGGACTTAATAGAAACCATGTTTGCAGTGAACATCTTTAAGAAATTCAGCCATAGCCTTTGCTTTAGGGATAATGAACCTGTGATTTTGGGGTGCATTTGTGCCTCAAAAGATTAGGGTAGTCTAATATATGTTAAGTAATAGCATAAAATCACCACATCATTAGGGTAAGAAATAGAGACCACTGGATACCATGATTAGTGAGGTAAGAAAAAGGCTCCATGAAAGGGATGAATGAGGCAGCCACTTTATAGAGAGAAATCTGGGGTGGTCGGAAGTGGGGAAAGAAAGGGTACATTGAGCGAGATACAGGAAGAGATGCAGGCAGGCCAGTGGGTATGCTTGGCTCTGTACTCATCTAGGTCTGGAAGCATGCCCTCGAGGAGACTGGGGAGCAGGCAAAGCAAAGGGGAATGGGCCCTTTTTTTTTTTTTTTTTCCCCCACATATGGGCCTTAAAATGTGCCTGGGAGAAGAAGGAGAGGCATAGATCTTAGAAACACTTTGACCTTACATTTTATGATTAGTTTACTCATATACAAAAATAAGCTTGCAGACATTTATTTTTGGCTTTTAGAGCTGCACCTGCGGCACATGGAAGTTCCCAAGCTAGGGATCAAATGGGAGTTGCAGCTGCCAGCCTATGCCAGAGCCACAGCAATGTGGAATCCGGGTCAGATCTGTGACCTACACCACAGCTCATGGCAATGCCAGAGCCTTACCCACTGATTGAAGCCAGGGATCAAACCCGTGTCCTTATGGATACTAGTTGGGTTTGTTACCACTGAGCCATGATAGGAACTCCTATAGACTTTTTGTGGCCACACTCACAACATGCAGAAGTTACAGGGCCAGGGATCAAACCCAAGCCATGGCAGTGACCCAAGCCACAGCATTGACAGCACCGGATCCTTAACCCACTGAGCCTCCAGGGAACTCCAACTGCAGGCTTTTATTCCTTTTATTGTATAACACGTATGTACCTAGTCTTTATTACATAATTTTCCATGTGTTGAAGCTCTCTAACTTGGTTCACATGGCTAGGGGCTATTACAAATTTTAAAAAGGAAAGAAAGAAAATTTGTGTTTCTCCCAATAGTTCCTAATACAGTACTCCGAATATACGCCCTTGTATGATGTTCTCAGAACAGTTCCCTGGCCCTTGTCTGGGAAATTTTCTGTGTAAATGACAATAACTATTCTAGAGGTTGATATCTCTGCCTTGTTTCTTCTTTGTGAGTTACCTCTTGATTACGCAGTGATTTCTTAGGTAGCTAAGTGATTTTATCCATTCCAAGAGGTCCTATTTTGTGTGGCATCTTGTTTCTCTATCATGGGGGTATGGCCTCAGATTAGCCTTTGAAATACAGGTAAGTAATAGCTGCTAAATCCCTAACCTATCTTTGTCTTTTGAAGATTCTGAAGGACTTCTCAATTTAGCCCACCTGTTGACATGAGCTGGTAAATAAATGGCATCCTGCTCTGGTTCAAGGGGTCTCCAGTTTAGTTGTACTGTCTCCCATCTAGTACTGGGCCCACCACGTAATTTGAATGTCATGGAGGACATAGACCTACATGTGAAGGATAGAAGCACTACCATGTGGTAGTGGAAGAAAGCTTAATTCTCAGCTTATAACCACACTTCTGAAAGCAGGTCTCTAGAAGAACTTGAGACTTCTAAGTAGAGAGAATCTTCCTTAGACAACCTCTAGAGTTAAAAAGGATCTCACCAGCCATAGGGTGGGTGGTGACAGTGGGCAGTGGGCAGGAAACTGGGAGGACAAATTTGAGTAATTTACTTTCCTATCACCCCCCCAACCTATAATTTATCCTAACCAGGTCCCCCAACCATCTTCCTTTTTTGGACTTTGGATAGGGTAAAAGAGAATATATATCTATGGGATAAAGCAAAAAATGCAAGAGTATCAGGAAGATTCTCTGGAATAGCTTCTACCCCTGAGAAATAGATGTAGGTTAAAAAATCTTCCAAAAGAATGATGGGAGCATCACTCTCTAGCCCTTTTCTACCAGATACTTGATTAACTTGCCATAGCATTTAAACTAGTCAGAGAGAGAATCCGTTACAGTGGAAAGCACCCTCCACAGCCCTGCCTCACCAGGCAGCTATCACAATAGGTGATAGGAAGAGCTACATTCCCATTGGACGAGACTAGAGTGTTCAGAAAAACCTGCTCTCGGGGGATAAACTGGACATTTTGACAGGGGCATTTATATCTTGAGGCCATGAGAGATATAGGAGCAGACTCACCCCTAACACTTTTGGGGCCCACAGCAAGGGTACAAATGGAGGACCATGTGCCACATATCTAAACGTTACAAAGGCCAAAAACAAGGTATGCCTTGGCCTGGTCTCTACCTGTCAACCTAAAAAAAGAAATAAACTGAGGCAAGCTCAAATGACCAGAAACTGAGTATATTCTAGAACAGCAGAGAAATGGCAGTTCAGGAAATGAAGGCTGTAGCAAGCTCCAAGTGAGTCTGTTGAGGGTACTGGGTGGGCTGCATTTATGGCCAAGGAGTGCAAAGAGAGGGAAGTCCAGCCAGAGTCCAAGCAGTAGGTTCACTGGCTTGATGGGGAGAGAGGTTCCTTGGTCAGGAGGTAAGACTCAGAGTTCTGTAAATTAGGCATTTATGAGAAACCAATCTCTCAGTTTCATTTTCCTGAGTACACACATGTGAGATTCTCTATTTCATATCCTCTGGTTTTGTTTTAGATTAAAATCCTTTCATGCTTCCAGACCCTGAAGCCTACTCCCTTGAAATAGACTTGGAGGCTGATGGGCTCAGGCTCCCTCCCAGGCTGGCCCTACTACCTGTGAGATACACCGTTGAGGAAGGACAGGGTGGGGTGGGGTGGGTTAGCTGGGCCCTGGGCTCAGGACTTCTGGGTGGAGACTGGACCCACCTGAAGTTGGGATGGAGTGGACCTGTCAAGTCATCCAAGAAGCCAAGGATAGTAAGTTCCCCACCTTTACAGCTTACTGCTCTGACTTGGGGTTTCTAGGCAATTCTGCATATCTTCCAAAACTACATCATTCAAGTGGTGTCCAGGGATGAAATGCAGATACCTGGAAAAACTTATCTGCCAAAACCTTTCATTTAGGGTGATTTGGGGAGGGCACTTTAAAACAAAATTAACCATTGTCTCTGGTTTCCTATGGCAAGAGTTGTCATTTTCTCCTTCACTGCCCCTGCCCCTGCCCCCCACCTTGACCCCATGTGCCTTTGTTCTCTAATCTGGGGATCCCAGTTTGGCTTATGTGTCCCCCCCCCATGTTCAACCAGCTACTAACCTTTTAAAAACTCTCAAGACCCCGAAGAAAAAAATGTCTTTGTGTCCCAGTGTTTATGGTATGAGGAGACCTGTACAGCATGGAGCTCAAGGCAGTGGCCCTTCTTACCTGGGTTTAAGGGTGATACTAGGTGTGAGAGAGGAGTGTTCCCCTCAGAGCACTGCTACTCAAGTGTAGTGGCCCAGGAAAGCTGAGCACCCACCCCAAGTATTTATCCTGTGGACATTTAGGCTTTCCCAGAGCCAGTTTTATGTTATGCTGTATTTTCCAGGGCTTAAAGAAGGGAAGACGTGATGTACCTTCCAGACTTTGCCAGTTACATTCAAGTTATTCCTTAGCAAGGAAAGGAGGAAACGGGCAACCTCTAGGGCAGTTTTTGGTAAAATAATGAGGACTGCGGTTCTTTATCTGGGAATAAATGCAGGAAGATGGGAATTCTAATTGTGCTTACATATCACTCTGAGAAAATGCCCCTCACAATTTATTCCCGCTCTTGTGGAGCCCACTGCATAGTTAGATTGCTTTGGCACCACGAGTAAATGAACCTGTTCATCATAAATGAGTTCTTCACCAAAGGGTAAGTTTAAGGGGCATATTTTTAATTCCGTGTGTTAATGGAATATGGATCCTCATCAGTGGAGAAAATATCTGTGAAATGCTTGTTGTTTAACAATGCTTGTTGTAAACAAAACTGCTGCTCCAGGCTTCATCAGGATGCTTATCTCTTATAACTTCTGGTTGAATCTACTCCAATTGAAAACCTCCATCAAATACAGGGCTGATTAGTGCAAAGATTAACAACATTTGGAGCCAGTCTCCCTGGGTTCAAACTCCGGCTCCACCAATCATTAGCTGTATAACCTCTAAGTTTCAATTCCTACATATGTTAAATGGAGATAATATTCCTATCTACTTTATAGGGCTCATGTCAGGATTAACTCACATGAGATATATAAATGCATATATCAATTAAAAGAGTATCTGGGAGTTCCCGTCATGGTGTAGAGGAAATGAATCCGACTAGGAACCATGAGGTGGCAGGTTTGATCCCTGGCCTTGCTCAGTGGGTTAAAGATCTGGCGTGGCTATGGCTGTGGCGTAGGCTGGCCCCTACAGCTCCAATTAGACCCCTAGCCTGGGAACCTCCATATGCTGCAGGTGCAGCCCTAAACAGACAGAAAGACAAAAAAAAAAAAAAAAAAAAAAGAGTATCTGGAACAATGTAAGCATTGAATACATATTTGTTATTAAAAATGCCCAGTTGGTATATGTAGCTCAAGGCTTTAGTGCCTTTAATTACTTTAATTGATGCTGAAAAATCTAGTTTATTCTCAAATAGTCCTTGAGCTTATCAATCAATGCGTGCTACCCAAACACAGAGGTTGTCTAACATGCCAAACTCATATTAGTGAGAACTAAGCATGGCTCAAGTCTTAGACTCTGTTTTCATGATAAGACCTTAGATGGAACTGATATCTTGGAATATCCATGAGGACACTGTTGCTAGTCACTAAATAACTCATTTTCATAAGCACATAAACTTACCCCTCATGAGCAAATAGCTATGGTTACCAGCTATTGGGTGCTCTCCACATGTTACTTTGTATGTTACCTTCACATGTTACCTTGCTTGATCCTCACAACACATGAGAATCCCATGAAAGAAGGTAGTGAAATGGTCTTTTTAGATGAGAAAATTGAGCTTCAAAAACTTAAATCTCTTTTATGTCATGCAACAGGGGAGTGAGAGAGCTGGGATTTGAAATCATGTGTTTGATTCCCAAGTTTGTGTTTATTGACCTCGACCACAGACACTATTCCAAGAAGAGATGATACCCCCAACCTGTCTTTGGCCTGGCAAGTCAAATAAATGTTGTACAAGGATCATTGAGAAAGAAGGACTGGGACAAAAATGGGAGAGGCACTAGACTGTACCACTATGTGCTAAGTGGAGGTTGAAGTGAGGAGCCAACACAAGGCTTTATGATTTTTACTTCACTTGACCTAGGGCTGGCCTTTGTCAACAGTGCTCTGTGACCCCATATTTTAGAGACATATTTTGGAGTGAGCACTGTGTCTTTTGTGTTATAGCCTCATACTTTACAAGGGCCTCCAATATTGGTTCATCTTGTTTGAACTGTTTTCTTTAGAAACACGACTTTCTAATTTGGATTTTTTGTATCTTAAAATGACTTTTTGAAGTGATAGGGTCAAATGAAAGGAACCTAAGGGATTGACCTGCTTCAGGATTCTGTCCTTAAGAAGCACTACTTTCTGGAGTTCCCTGGTGACCTAGCAGTTGGGGACTTGGCATTGTCACTGCTGTGCCTGGGGTTACTGCTGTGACATGGGTTTGATTCCTGGACTGGGAACTTTTGCATGCTGTGGGCATGGCCAAAGGAAAAAAAAAAGCACTACTTTCCATGAGGAGGTGATTTTACCTTGTAATATTTCCAGGGGAAATCACACATTCTATATTTTTCCGGCATAGCACATTGAAACCTACTGGTTTGGGCTCCACTAAATTTGCATATGCTATAATCTAAGCAGGGGCTATCCTGAGATTTACCTTTGAATTATCTATGGAAAAATAAAAACATGGTAACACCAAAGGGAGATGTTTAAGTCTCTTTAAGCAAATGACCTTTCAGGTATCCAATGACTAGGCAATTAGGAAATATTCTTACCTATTTATTAAGATAAGTCTCTGTAAGGATATTTACTTGTCAACACACAGGATTAATTTGGAGTATTTGCATATTCCTGAAAGCAATCTACAACTATCCTAGATGTGACTTTTCACTCATTCAGAGTGGCCTCACCTTCACATAGCCCAGCTGGTGAGATTTCACTTTCCTCCAGTTTCCTGTCTCCCTGTAATGAGTCCTTCCTAATGTTGACACTCTCTCTAGTCTAGTTAAGCTCATTTGCTCTGGTACTGTCCTTAGGCATGCAGAACAGTTGGTCAGTGCCCTCTTTATGATAACTCTTTATACTTGAGGATGGTGATTAAACTGCCTCTTGGCTCTTTTTCACCAGGCTAAATAACCCCAACTCATTTAGCCTTTCCTCGTAGGCCCTATTTCCTAATGCTTTAATCATTTTTTGTTACACTTCTCTGGATTGTCTCCAATTGCTCTGCAATTGTTTTAAGATGTAACCTGATAAATGGGCCAAGTCTAGGGTTTGGCATTGGCTAACTATTGAATAAATGACCTAGAAATTAATGAAGATCTTTTAGTGCGGGGTTAAGAGCACTGGACTAGGAGTCAAAGACTTGAGTTTTGTCCTTGCTCTGCCACTGACTAGGGTTGAGCAGAGAGCCACATTTGGACAAATCATCTAGATGTCTCTAAGCATCAATTTATCATCTGTAAATTTGAGATAAACACATCTGCCCTGCCTGCTTCCCATAGTGAGGCTCAAATGACATAATCTACGTGAAAATGCTTAGGATCAAAGCACTACACAGACACTGTGTGTCAGGAACTTTTCTAAAAGCTTTGCATATATTAACCCATTAAGGTACAGTTATTATTTCCACTTTACAACCGGGAAACGGAGGCACAGAGAGTTCAGTAACTTGCTCTAGGTCACATAACTAGTAAGAGACAGAATCTATGCATATTAGCTCCAGAGACCATGCTCTGAAACTCTATGCTATGCTGTCTCTCCAAACAAACATTAACCATCCAACTGAGCCATTCATTTTATGCGACCTGACCTTCAAAAGCAGTCCACAGGGAAATACTACTGGGATGGAGGGTCTATTCAGTATGGGTATATAACTCTGTGAGAGGCAACTTTTTCACAAGTTAATGTTTAGACTGGTCACTGAATTGGGGCAGCTGTGCACAAGTGGAGAGGGCCTCATGAACACAGTACAGTAATGGGGATGCTCTGTCAGGTTAGGTCAATGGTTCATTCTTCCTAGTACACTTAAATCTTCCTATGGAAAGTGCTCATAATTCTTGGATTGAGGATCTATAGTTTCTAAATATTCTCTGTAAGTTCTGGCAACCTTTCATGGTTTCATCAGTCTCTAACTCTGTCCTTTTGTATGTTGATTCTTGTAGCTATAAATTTGGAATACTTTCCTTATAGATTAACTGTTAAGGAGAAATGTTAAAGACAGATTATCAACTAATTGGATCTTTTTTTCCTGCTGTGATCTGAAAGGTGGGCAGAAATAAAAAAAGAACTTTGGAAAGAAATGTTGGAAGAATTTTGATTTACCCCATAAGTGTTTGAATATTCATAGGGAAAATTAGAACCTATATCATGAAATGGGGAGGTACATTGAAGACCTACTTAGATTTGAAAAATTGTACCATATTGAGGTCTTTTCATTAATACCCATTGGCTATAGAATACAATATGAACTTTATGACCAAATCTGATCTAGAGGGAATTGGGTTGTAGTGGTGTAACAGGCGCTTCTACCTTAAACAGTGGCATGAAGTGTCATTTTATGGGAGACTATAGAAGTTTCCTTCTATAAAAATAAAGTTGAGGAGTTCCCGTCTTGGCGCAGCGGAAACAAATCTGACTAGGAACCATAAGGTTGCAGGTACGATCCCTGGCCTCGCTCAGTGGGTTAAGGATCTGGTGTTGCTGTGGCTGTGGTGTAGGCTGGTGGCTACAGCTCCAATTCGACCCCTAGCCTGGGAACCTCCATATGCCGTGGGTGTGGCCCTAAAAAGACAAAAGACAAAAAATAAATAAATAAAGTTGAAAGAAAATACCTTTGAACGACGGGAACATTTTGGGGGAGGACTTGAGTAGTAGTCAATTATTTAAAAAATGTTTAAAGAAACATCATGTTGAATTTGTTGCTTAAGTAATTCATTTAATGAGAAATCTATTTTTATATAAAGAAATAAATTTTGGTAAACACATGATATCAAAACAGGCTTGGGCAGAGAACTACTATCTTAAACCTTTGAGAAAATGACTACTTCAGTAATCATATTATGTGGCTACAGGCACTACTTTGCCTCTTAATGGAAGCATATCAAAATCACAGTAGAACTTACTGAAATGTGCTTGTTCAATATTCATCCACCCAACCATCTATCCATCCAGCACTATTTGCCAGGTACTCTGTTGGACACTACATATACAACAGCGACCAAGATAAACATGATTCCTATCTCATAGTACTTAATGGCTCAGTAGAAATTCCTTAAATGGTAAAGAAAACATTCATTAGTTGATAGTTGTGTGACAATTTTTTTGAAAGAGGGAAAAAGAGTAAGTGCAATTAACTCTCTAACCTTATCTGGATGTTGTTGAAATTTTTCTTTGAACAATATTCCCTGAAAGTGTTTTGAGGGCTGCTGTGAATGTGCATATAGAAGAAAGGAAGATAGAAAGTGAGCCATTCAAAGAGAGAGCAGGGTTTCTGAATTATGTTAGTTTAGTTTTCCTGAAAATGTTTAGTAATAGCGATTATTTTTTTCTATACATTTATGCCTTTCAAAGCAATTATACCAACCATATGAGGAAGAGAAAATTTTATATTTCCCATTATGTAGATGAGACAACTAAGGCGTAGAGATTTTAAATAGCCAAGATCCCGCAGCTATAGAGAATTCACAGCTCTACCCATGGCTTTTTCTATTACATCGTGCTGAAAAATCCTAGACTCCCATATAAGGTCCTATAAAACCCCAAACACTTATCAGAATGTAAAATATTCAAGAAGCCAAAGTCACTAGTACAAAAGAAGGAAAACAAAGTATGACAAGGAGGATGTTCCTCTGCTTTAGGCTATTAAGTAGGTCACCCACTAAAAGGCTATTTTGGTATCAGATTTTAGAGGGCATGTAGTACATACACCAACATCACTGACCTGATTCTTCACTTTCAAGATCTAAGAAAATCACAGGCAGCAGCTTTTTTTTTTTTTTTTTTTTCTTTTGGAAGGGAGGGGTGGATCATTTGAGTAGCAATGGAATTTGATTTAGCCAGGCTAGTGCTCTGGATTTTTTGTGAGGTTGATTCACTAGAGGTGATAGTGTTCTTAAGAAGTGGACAGCTTTGTATCTCTAGGATGCAGAGGCAGCCCTTCCTTCCTTCCTTCTTTCCTCCCTTCCTCCTCTTCTTTCCCCTCCCTTCCCTTCCCTTTTCTCACTGATTTTTTTTTTCGTTGTTGTTTTGCATTCTCTTCTTATGGGGACATAGCTGACAAATTGTTAATATTTAATTTGCTATAAAACCGCTCTCCCAGGCAAAGGCTGCTCACTATAATTTCAATCTCTGAAGCTGTTTTGGCCCGTAGGTACACTGGGATCGAATTAGAATGGAAATGTTTCCCTTACAGTTTTGTTTATGGCAGCATAGGCGCTTTGTTATTAACTGGCAAATTGAGACTTCTAAGGAAAATAATAAACTTTCACCATATTTCTATTTGTCTCTTTACTCCAAACTGAATATCCATCTGGTTTAGAGTGAAACATTTCTTCTAATATTTTTCAGTCTTAAATTTAAATCTCCAAGATTAATAATAAATATATTTTGGCCCGTTGAATTGTACTTCCCCCAAGTCTAATTCTTTTTCACTTTCTTCACACTTTAAAAACCATAAACATTTTTTTCTCTTATCCCATCTTACTTTAAAAGTGGTCTTCAATTATATACACACATATTCTCATTCATTTTCTCTCTCTCTTGCCCTCTCTCTCAAATCAGAGGATATTCTGCAAAAATATCCACAAATTCAAGCTTAGTGAATACTGCTCTGACACTTTGCGACTAGGCCCCTGAAACAAAAACCTTATCCTTCTGCCCTACCTAATGCCTTGTCTGTTCCTTGCTGGGAGGAAGGTATGAGAAAGGAAGGGGATTACTTTGAAATAGTCAGCTATCTATGAAACAGGTGTGGAAGGGTGTGTTTATCTGATAGGTAGCATTAAATTGCAGAGACTACCAGATCAATCATGGTATGCAATTTTCAACAGCTTAGATTTTCTTTTCTTTCTTTCTCTCACTCTTTTTTTTTTTTTCTGCAGCCACTGAGGAGGAAAAAAGGATTAGAGAGACTATCAAAAACTGTTGGCACATTTAGTCTGTTAGCTACTTAATTTATTAACAAATATGGGAACTGCCTCAAGTTGATGATTTAACAGGTTGGCTGGGGGTGAAATAAATCTCAAACTACCTGTTCCAAAATTGTGTTAATCCTTTCGACTTCACAGTCGATCAAGTATCGCTTTTCCTGCCTTCTGTCCATTTCTTCAATGATGCGCCTGAATTCTTGGACGTCCTTAATGTTTCCCACAGACCTTGCTGTCACTTGCCAGTTGTTTTGCACTGCTGCTTCCATAATTGCTTGGAGGATGGAAAATCCTGAAAGAAGGAAAAAGTTCCACATTGATTATTTTTTCTTTTAAAAATCTTCTATAGGTATTAAAGTTTCTACAGACTTTTTATTCACAGTCCATTGGGTCCCCTTGAACTTTATCCATTGTGGACAGCAGGCTTCATCATAACCTCAGCCTTAACCTTCCAGACAGTTGGCATCTCTATCTTGTTTTAAAGAAAAGAAGATTCTGCAACTTGTGGGCAACGGGCTAGTTGTTTATCAAGCCTGTCCTTAAGCAAGCACAGCTGAATTACAGTACCTAATGGTTTTTATTGACATGCACTATCAAAATACCTATGGAATGAATGCCAGTAGCTTCTTTCTTATTTCTGGCCACAATCTTTCCTATTGCAGTTGAAGCTCATCTTCCACATCAACATTCTTCAGAATTAGAAACAGCTTTAGTAGAGATAGAACCTCATTATAATATGGCTGATCCTTACATAGATATGACTAGCCAACAAGGTAAATTATGTCTCCCAAATAATATGACTCTCAGAAAACCTGACACAAACAGTCTGGGAAAAAAGATATTATACTGTTCTTTGTTCACAGCATTATGAAAAGTTCAATCATATTAAATCTCCCTGAGTTCTTCCCCTTTCTCAACTAAATTTACCAGAGATTCTTGGTGCCTTTTTAGTTAATTTATATCAGACTACTGCTAACTACTAACACTGAATCTATGCTGAATGGAAAGAGAAAAGGTCTGATGCTTGAATTTGGGGGAAGCTTTTTGGAGTCAGGGTTGGAGAAGGTGGAAAGAACAGTATGTCTTAAAGTATGAACCACAGAATAGCACAAGGGTTTCCTATGCACTGGTCTTTTAGAGTATTCCTGTCTCTTTTTTTGACTGTTTCCTAGTCTCTTTATGTTTATCTTAAATTTTTTAAATGATTTTTCTTTGTTCCATTATAGTTGGTTTGAGTATTCCTGTCTTTAACATTCTAGCATGTCTATATTTTTGCATAATCTGAGTGTAATTTCGTCAGCTATAGATATCATTTTCATGGGACATCGTCAAAAGCAGCTCCTTTCCTCTCATTAAATGTAAATTGTTTTCCATTTATATTTAGGTAATGACTAATGGGAGTGGGTAATGGGGGTGATTTGCAAGGCTGAAATGATCTGCAGCCTGACAGTTTGGCCACCGGAGGAGTAGAGAATGGAGGACGATTATGCTGCCCTTGGAACGCATCTGGGTTCTGTGCTGCCTTGGGCTCACCCTGTAATGGAAGCAGGTTACGGTTGGCAATCTTCTTCACCGCACCATAGAAAATGGTATTGACATTTGGAGAGCACGCTTCGGGGAGATGGCAGCGGTGACTCAGCCGGTCATTATGACTCCTTTGTGTGCTGGGTGTATGCAGGAAGATCACAAATGAGACCCAAGCACTTGGCAATTTCCAAGTGAGCAATTTCAGCACAGGAGCTCAAAATTACAGATCAGACTAAATTACCATCGTTTTAAATGTTAATTCTTCCTCTTTCTCAACCAACCACACATATTTATTTCTCAGATTTACATTTTTGTGTGGGTTTGCGATGTGCTCTCTGCTTCCGTGGGAGTTGAGGGCACATGGTGGGCTAAGGCAGGAGATTAAGAAATAAATTTAGGAAGAAAAAGATTAAAGTATTTGAAAATCTTCCTTCAGAAATACACAATAAGGCCTCATTATTTTCAATCCCACTAATTAAGAATTTATGAAAATTCAGCAAGGACCAGGTTGAATTTTACTTCTGTACTATTTATGAAGCAAGTGTCAGCTGAATAATAATGGTAATGAAATTACACAGGGCATCCTCGCTATATTTAAACTTTAAAAAATACCCTTTAGCAAAATACAAGTGTTTTTTTTGGCCTGTGGAGTCAAAACCTATATTCCTGTAATCTCGACTCCTTAGGCCTATTCTACCATTTTGGAATAAAAGGGACAAATTTAATCCCTTTTCCATGTGACACCCCTTCACATTTTTAAAATCAGCACATGCCTCCCATTAGCTTCTTTTCTTCAGGCTAAAAGTGTTCCAGTCTTTCAACAATTACTTTCATGACATGGTAATAGGTTCCCTTATCATTCTGTATCTCTCCTGTGGACATTTGTCAATATTTTATTGATCCTGACAATTCAGATGTGATTTGACCAGTGTGGATTTTTGCTCACTTTGATATGGACTCTTATTTTAGCAGCCTAGGATTGCTAATACTTCTGAATAGCCACATTGTATTGTTCATTGATATCAAGCTTGGATTCAAGTAAAGCTTGTCAATTCTCTCTGTAAAATCTCTGCTCAGTAACAACTCACCATGTATCAAGACTCATTCTATTCCAAGCTGCTTTTTTTTGTTGTCTTTTTTTTAGGGCCACACCTGAAGCATATGGAGGTTCCCAGGCTAGGGGTCCAGTCAGAGCCACAGCTGCCAGCCTACGCCACAGCCACAGCAACACCAGATCCGAGCTGTGTCTGCAGCCTACACCAGAGGTCACAGCAATGCTGGATCCTTAACCTACTGAACAGGCTAGGGACTGAATCCTCAACCTCATGGTTCCTAGTTGGATTCGTTTCTGCTGCCCCACAACGGGAACTCCCCAAGCTGCTTTTATCTCCATTTTTCTTTACTCCTTCACCCCATCCCATTTTCCATCTCCCCTATTTTCACGTTTGCTCAAATCTGGGAAGATGATATTGCCCACTTAAGCAGTGCTCTTATTGTTACCTACTCAAGGCAATTGTACCTGTCTGCCTCCTTTTTCTGGCATCCCCTGCTACCTATAGACCTTTGTGAATGACTCTTGTCCTCCATGAAGCTTCTTTTACTGACTGCTCATACATTCCCCAGAGATGAGTAAATTTAAAAGATGGTAAATTAGTTATAAGTAGTGGAGAAAACAATTCAAAGAACTGTAGACAGACATTTAAAGATTCAAAATAAAACTGGATAAATAAATTACGGTACACACGTGGATTACTATGCTGCTGTTAAAAAGATAGCTCAATCTCTATATAGCGAAAGGAAACATTTCAGCAATATACTATTACATAGAAGAAAGCTTCAAAATAGCATTTATCATATAGTTCCATTTTTATAAAAAATATACACATTTGTATGTGTTCAGAAAAAACTGGAAGGAGTTGGCAGTAGTTATCTCAGAGGTGTAGGATGACCAAGAACTTCTTACTTGCACTGTCATTTACTTATGTAATGTTTGACTTTTTTACAAGAAGCAGGTATTATTTTCTGTAAGTACAAAAACAATAAAGATTAAAAAGTACAACTCATGCTGTCCTCTCAGAGCAAAGCTTCTGGAAGATATGGATGACAAATGAGGGCCGCTCTATATGCTCCCAGCTGCCCCAAATGCTAGGCCTCTTAATAAACACTGATTTCATAGATCTTTTTAGACTTCTTTTCTTTGAACCATGGGAAGGTATTACTCATTCAAAAATTAAATAGAAAAATCATACTGATTTCTTAATGAACTTGGGTCTGAGGCCTCCTGGGCTATGAGTCTCACTCACATTTCTGAGCAAATCAGAACTGTAGCTTAACACCGCAGTATCTTTTTCATCACGCAGAGTTTCTCTGTGTCTGCTTGAGCATGTGGCTGTGGACTCAAGCACCCTGGGGGCAACGGTCACCTCAATTCTGTACATGTCAGTGAGCAATCCACCAAAAAAGAGCTTTCGTTTGTTTTCGTGCCTAATTTATTATAGTTTGACTGCATCCTGTGACAGCTGACTGAAGAGAGTAAATATGAGTTTGAGGGAGGAAAAAAAAAAAAGAAAAAAGAAGAGTTTGGCTCTGGAAGCAGAGCAGAAGCAGGCGTTGGTGCTTGTAGGAGGTGAGGGGCGTAACAAAGCCTTGGCTTTGTAAAAATAAGCCTGCTGTTTTAGCAGCTTCAGAATTGTCCTCGGCTCTGTGTGAGCTTCAATGTGCTCAGCTTTGCAAGACTGAAAGCTCCTTTCATTTGAGCAGCAAATTCTCTCAACCTAATTCCAAACCACCATTGCTGTCCACCTTCTGTTTCTTCTTCAGTTTAAGGAATGGGAGTTACCACATAGGTAACTGGGTGAATGGTTGATTGTCATCTGCACTCAACCTAGATGGCAGAGGAGGAGTGGCAAGGTGATTATGGATGAAGAGTTGTGCCACAGCTATGACTGATCCAATCCTTCTGGGCTGGTGGTTGGGCACCTCTTGCTAAACAAGGAGACCATCTTGACCATCAAGGTGCAGTGCTATGCAGCCCAGACCCCCCTTTACCACCAAAGGACTTATTCCTTCAGTTTCTCATAAGGTCGTTGGCTCAAGAGAGCTTCCTAACTTAGGGTAATAGTCCCCTCCCAGGGCAGCCTGCAACCAGTTGTTACGGGGAATCAAGGAACAACCTCTTCACTCCAAATGGGGTAACTCTAATGGACCATGCCAACTTCAGGGCTCCCTGAAGTGTAGGTTGAGGTCTTGTTATGACTGCACCACAGCCCATCTCCTTCTGCCCAAACCTGCTTCCTTCTTTTCCTCCCACAAGTGTTTTCAATGTGAATACTCATCAATAAAATTTTGCATGCAAATCTCCATCTCAGAATCTCCTCTCAGGGAACTCAATCCATGACAATTAGCTTGACCTCATGACAGGAGTGACAGCAGATGCAAAAGAATCTCAAATATATAATCAGAAGCATTTTCACAGGCCAGGATTTTGTTCAATGTGCAAACAAAATAAGAAGCTGTTCCATGCTGAACACCTTTAGTATTTGATCTGAAAACACAGAAGAACAAGAAATAGGATATTATGATATATGGATATTAGTGATGAAGACACCCAAGGAAATATAGTTGATAATTTCGTTCTTGGGGCTGGCACCACCTGTGTTGCTCATGAACCTGTACCGGTTCTCTCTGAGCTATTCCATCTGTAGTTCTGAGAGGGTCTCTAGCAGTCCTTGAAATGATGGGGATCTCTGATATTGACTAATGGGCTCCACATTCATAGCATTCTGTGACTGGCTAGGATTCTAGGAGAATTTTCCATAAAGCTCCAAAAGGGATTGCTGACTCTCTAGAAATGTTCTAGAGTGGTAAACTGATCTTTCCCAGAGGGTAATTCAGTATTTGTCCCATTGGCCTGTGCCAGAAACCGCCTTTTTAGTATTTGCAGGTTGAAAAAGAGAGGCTCAAACTGGCCTATGAAAATTCTCATGGTCTTCACTTTTCAGTCATAGAATCACAGCATTGCAGGCTAGAAGGACTCTTATAGATGGCTCAGAGCAGTCATACAAAATTTTTAAATCTCTGGAACTTCTTTTTCATATGAAGTTTTCATCTGTCTTATGAGATAAATGTGGGGCTTCTCTGGTTGGAGGGGTGGTAGTTAGAAGAAGTGACTTGCCTATGATCACAGAGAGTCAGAAGCAAAACTAGAATCTAAGTAAACCAGGTCAGGACTAGGACGAAGCAAGAGGATCAGCTAGGGTACAAAGTTTTGTTTGTTTGGTTCGTTGTCTTTTTTTTTTTTTTTAACTGTATTGACATCTAATTGACACATAGAAATTATACATATTTAAGGTGTACAGCTTGATGTTTTGATGTATATATACAATGTGAAATGATTAGCACAATCAAGCTAATGAATATATCTATCACCTCACGTGGTTACCATTTTAGTTTTTTTTTTTTTGTATGTGTGGTGAGATCACTTAATATTTACCCTCCTAGCAAATGTTAAGTGTACAATACAGTATTATTTACTGTGGTCACCAAAAAGTATTGTTAACTGCAGTTAAGGTACACCATGCTGGGCATTCCCATTGTGGCGCAGCAGAAACAAAACCGACTAGGAGCCGTGAGGCTGTGGGTTCAATCCCTGCCTTCCCTCAGTGGGTTAAGGATTCGGCGTTGCCATGAGCTGGGGTGTAGGTCGCAGATGCGGCTTGGATCTGGCATTGCTATGGCTGTTGTGTAGGCTGGCAGCTGTAGCTCCAATTCGACCCCTAGCCTGGGAACCTCCATATGCCCTAAAAAGACAAAAGACAAAAAAAAAAAAAAAAAAGTACACCATGCTGTACATTAGGAATCCAGAACTTATTTGCCTTGCATAATGGAAACTTTGTACCCTTTGACCAACTCTCCTCACTTCCTCCAGGCCCCCAAGAAGGCACTTCCACAGGGTTGTGCAAATGTAGCTTCACTTGCCTCACTCTAGTCCTGGCCCTAAAGCAAGTCTCTTCACTTCCAACTCTGTGCTCTTTCAAGCACAGAGCCTGCTTTATAGGTCTCGTTTCAGGATGTCCTTTGGCAATCTTCTGAAGTGGACAGAGCTTGTCTCTTTGTGTGTCCTTTCATCTTCTTGATGCCACACAAGATCCTGATGTTCCCTGTCTACCCAATACCCCAACTGCACCTATCACCCCCACTTCTGGCTTTTTCTTTCCTCCTTTCCCACATTGAAACATCCCTGTCCTATGTCCCATTCTCTCAGCATTCTGTCCTTATCTAGGTGCTAGCATAAGAATGGCTAATGGCTTAGTGTGTTACCCCTCCAGCTAACATAGTTGCTTTTTAGCAGTGGCCTTAACACAAACGAGTTTGGAAGAAAAGGAAAAGAGGATGTTGAACCTTGTTTTGGGGTCTGCTCATCTCCTGGGGTCATTCAGATAATGAATGTGAAAGTTGGTGATGTGCTTTTTGATCTTTAGGCTATTACATTTAACAAATCAACATCTGGTAGCTTGTCAGTATCTCAGGTATCAGTGGTGGAAAAAGTCCTCTAAGGGTTAATGTCAATCCTGCCTATCTTACTAACTGAATTCAGCTGAAGAAAGCATCATTCAATTTTCTGTATCTTCACTTACCTCTGTGTTTCTCAACTCTGGTTGTGCATTATAATCACCTTCTGAGCTTTAAAAAATTGATGTTCATGAAGTTCCCTGGTGGCCTAGCAGGTTAAGGATACAGTGTTGTCACTGCTGTGGCATGGATTCGGTCCCTGGCCTGGGAACTTCTGTGTGCCATAGCTGCGGCCAAAAAAGAATATTGATATCCAAGCTTTACCCTGGACCAATTAAATCAGAATCACTGGAAGTGATTTTTGGTTTCGTTTCATTTTATTTTAAACTCCCTGGGTAATCCTCATTTACAACCAGAGTTGAGAACCACTGACCTAATGTAAAGGCTAGCCAATGCAAATGAGATTCATAGAAGCAGGTCTCTTTTCTTAGGTGTCCTTCATGTCTGGCAGTAAAGTTCTGGGTAATAAAAGCATGATCCAAGAAAGGCTCTAAACCATCCCGAAATAAACAGACAAAGGCACAAAGGCTAGGGGGAAGGCTCAGGCCAGGGTTACAAATTGCTTCTTCCTGTAGCAGATGAGGAACCTGGGAACACTCTGTGGGAGGCTGACTCTGATGGACTCAAAGCACTTGACAAATGTCTGTCATCTTCTGAGGTAGCATCTGTGTTCTTCTTAGTATAAAATTAATATGTGCTCATTTTGGACATTTGAGAAGACACAAAAATGAAAAAATAAAATCGATAAAAAAAATCTATTCCTCAGAACCACTGTTAACATTTGATGTATTTCTTTCCATTCTATTTTATATACATATGCTGCATACTATTAATTTTAGTAAAATGGATTGAATAATCTGTGTCCTGTCTTTTAAAAAATCTAACATTATATCTTGGACTTTTTCTTAAGTTACTAAATGTTTTCAAACATGATTTTAGTGGCTACACAATATCCCATCCATTAAACATACTGTAATTGATTTAACCATTCCCCAACATGATCATTTCAACTGTTTCCAATCTCAACTTATTGTGAATAATGGTGTGATGACAACACTCATACAGCATCTCTAATAATTTCCAGAGAATAAATGTCTAGAGGTAGGGATGTCAGGCCAAACATTTATGAACACTTTGAAGGCTTTTGATACATATTGCCAATTTGCCCTCCAGAAAGGTTGTACCACTTTATGTTCCATCAGCAGAATATGAGAGAACTTGTCTCTCTGCCCTCTTCTTAGCATTGAATCATATATTTGCCCATTTAATAGGGAAATACAAAAAGATTCTTTTTCGTTAGCATTTCTTTTGTTATTAGTAAAGTTAGTGGCTTTTTTCATTTTTGTGTCCATCTTTATGCCTTATTTTGAGAATTTGCTGTTTATTTCCTTGTTCAGTTTTTTATTGTTTTTTTTTGTTTGTTTGTTTGTCTTTTTAGGGCTGCACCTGAGGCAAATGGAAGTTCCCAGGCTAGGGGTCTAATTGGAGATGTGGCTGCCAGCCTACGCCACAGCAACGCTGGATCTGAGCCACGACTGTGACTTGCACCACAGCTCACAGCAAGGCTGGATGCTTAACTCACTGAGTGACACCAGAGATCGAACCCACACCCTCATGGATACTAGTCGGATACGTTTCCTGCTGTGCCACAACAGGAACTCCCATGAGAGTTCTATTGTGATGTTAATGTCCTTCTTATTGATTTATGGGAGGCTTTATAGATTAATGATATTATGTGTCTGTAATATATGTCATATTTTAATTCCGTTTATTTGACATTTAATGTTTGTGACACAGTTTATTTAACTGGTTTGACATTTTATGAAATTAACATTCTTATTCATCAAAAAATTATGTAAGATGGAAGGAGGCAAATGAAAATTACTCTTCTGCCCTTGTTCTGGTCCTCAGCTGGGCTTTGAACACAAATCTTATGCAAACCACTCTCTCCATTTATTATAATTCCTTTGGTGTCCATGGGATTTCAGATAAATTTCTCTTGTATATTGTGACAAAGCAAGTGAATACGAGAAGCTACATATGAAATCTGAAGGCATTTGCTGAGATACAAGGAAAGAGCAGAAAAAGAGGCAGAGGAAAGAGAGATGCTGAGCCCAATTCAGATATTTCGTGTTCTATTTTGCCATATCTAAGAAATCTGACATTCAAAAGTCTGAACTTAAATCCAGTACTTCAGGGTATGAGTATTCCTATTACAAAATATACTTTTCTTTAAAAACAATTCATGGAAAGATTCCCACAGCACATTTGAATCCGCATTTTGTTGTTTTGTTGTCGTTTGAACTTGATTTCAACATATTTGGTTTCCACAAAAATCAATATAGTGGTTGTCTAAATTTGAGCTGCTAGTGCAGAAACTCTTCTGCATGTGAGGTGTTTGGGAAGGGAAGATTGAGAACCCCTCTGTGTTTGCATATGGATGTCAGTCTGTGGATTTTATGGAACAAGATAAAAACAAATATTCACCCACATCCAGCCCAATTTACCAATGGCAAATTAAGATTTCCCTGAGGTCTTCATTCCTCATAATTGTGTTTGTTTAAGTTTCCCTTTAATTAAGAGCTGACCCTCTGCAAATCTTCTCTTCCTCACGGCTGCATTATTAGAATGAGTCCTTAGCTAGTTGGTGGCGTCAGCGAACAGAAGGTGCCCCGAGTGTCCCAGTTCTGCGTCCTTTTCCTCTCCCCCAGTACAAATCCTCCCTCATACTAGACTGGCCACATCTGATTAAAGCTTCAGTTGTGATCCCCTCCGTGAAGGATTTGTTTGACTTAGAATCAAAGCCTTAAAAAAAACAAAAGGGGCAACTGTAACGGAGAAATTGTAGACAGTAGTAAGTGGGAGATACCCAGATACCCAAATATCCCAGAAAGGAGGCAACTTCCAACTACCTGTCAAGTTTAAAGCCCTAAAGCTAGCAGCGCATGTCATCCTACTTTTTCCATTTTTCTCTTTCATCCAGTTCTTTGTTATGAATGCTGTCTCCCTGCTGGTTAGTTAGGGAGCCCCATTCTCCAACCATAAGCTGAGAAAGAAAGTATGCCCAAATAGTTCTATCAGTTTCATTGAGTAAACCTGCTTTGCACTGTCAGCTGAACAAAATTTGGAAGACCATCTGGAGCAGATTTGCTGATGGTCTGGGAAAAGCAGAATAGGCAAGTCTTCTGATCTTCAACCACACAAAAGTCTGACATAAGAAAGTAAAGAATAAAAACAACTGAGAGCAACTGGAGTTTGGATGAAAGGGGACACTACAGTGCTTGGGCACAGTTCCTCTATGTTTCTGTTTGGTATCTCAATAATTGGCCTGGGATAGGCTGCCTGCAGTGCAGACTCATGGGGGATACAAGTCATCTCAAAGTTGCTCTGTGGAGTGCTGTACACTGAATAGATGTCATAGGATGATCAATCCTGCCATTAATTGGCTTTTTTTTTTTTTGTCTTTTGTTGTTGTTGCTATTTCTTGGGCCGCTCCCGCGGCATATGGAGGTTCCCAGACCAGGGGTTGAATCGGAGCTGTAGCCACCGGCCTACGCCAGAGCCACAGCAACGCGGGATCCGAGCCGTGTCTGCAACCTACACCACAGCTCACAGCAACGCCGGATCGTTAACCCACTGAGCAAGGGCAGGGACGGAACCCGCCACCTCATGGTTCCTAGTCGGATTCGTTAACCACTGTGCCACGACGGGAACTCCTAATTGGGTTTCTTATATAACATTTCCTCACTTGGCTTTTAATCCACCTGAAATTAACAATTTCCAGCACTGATCACATGACTGAATCTGCCAGCCAAGTGAGTGGTGAGCAGTCGCGGGGGGGGGGGGGGGGGGGGGCGGTAGCAGACACTTTACAGGCACCTGGGGGAGGGAGCAGACTGTGGACCTCAACTGGAGAATGTACTTGCCAGCTTTGGTGGTGGGGCACTGGGGAGTGGCTTTATGCATGATTTAAAGGGGCCCCAACTTGCAGGTTGGGGGAAAAAGTTGCTACCAATTTGCCACATTTTATCTTCTTACCAAGTCTGATCTATTCTAAATAGAACCTAGCAGCCACAATTATGAAGATGGCCCCTCACGCTGCCACCCATCAGTTCCCAGGAGTGGGTACATTTTGTGTTGAGCTTTCGGATCCTGGACTTCCCTTTGCACACTGTAGTTTACACTGTGGCCTGTGCCTGTGGAGTAGTAACGTGGATGGACCCAGCTGGGACATGAGCTCAGAAAATATATGCTTGCTTTCCATTAAGCAAAAGTGTTCGCATCAGGAAAGTGACTTATCTGGAAACATTCTTCAGCATTCCCAATTCTGAGAAAGCAAGGCCAAATTCCAAACCCCTTAACATTTCAGAGCTTTGGGGAGGGGAAGGTATGGATGATGGCTGCCAGGGATAAGGGAAGGAGGTGGAAAGTGGGGGTGAATTTATGTTAGAGAGGAATGGGGTCCAGATCTGACTGCAAAGGGCTGTAGCTTATTCTATCTACTGGACTGCTCAGACTTCTTGATCCTGATGCTGTTGGAAGGCTGTCAAAGGTAATATTAAGGGCAAGCTTTTGCCTAGAGGATACAGGTGGGTGAAAAAAAACAGTCCTGAGAACAATGGAGAACACACTTTTCCCTTGAGGAAAAAAGTTTCCTTTGACTTAATACTGCGGTCTAAAAACTGTTTGAGAAACACCCAAAAAGGTATGTGCAAAACTTCCAAGGTAAATAAGAGTTTTCATGTGCCCTCCCCTATACTAAACAAAAGAAGCACACGTATAAATACGTCACCAAGATCAACTCATTTTGATTAGTTGTTTTCTTTCCACTGAGTTTTCCAAATGAAGATATGAGAGTGGATTTAGAAGTACAGAGGAGGTTTACAGGCTAATGTTTCATCTTGTGCAGACCTTGAGCTCCAGGAAGAGTGGCTGAATCTTGCCTGAGCTGCAGAGAAGTTAGGTTGTCTGAGGTGTCCAGAATTCTTCTCAGTCTCTTAGAATTCTCAAATATGAGAGCCAGAATTTAGTGATGGTCCCAATCGCTTAATTGTACAAACGAGAAACTGAAGTTCAGAGAGAGAGAAAATGAGTGGTAGATCCCTTTCTCTATTTTAACTTCCTTCCTTCCCTTTCTCTTTATCTCTCTCCTTCCTTCCTTTCTTCCTTCTTTTTTTTTTTTTTTTTTTTTTTGGTTTTTTAGGGCCACACCTGCAGCATATGGAAGTTCCCAGGCTAGGGGTTGAATCGGAGCTACAGCTGCTGGCTTACACCACAGCCACAGCAACGCAGGAACCAAGCCATGTCTGCGACCTACCCCACAGCTCACAGCAAGGCCAGGGATCAAACCCACATCCTCATGGATCCTAGTCGGGTTTGTAAACCACTGAGCCACAACAGAAACTCCTGTGTTTTAACTTTCAACCGGACTGTGAAATGATGTTTCTGTTATGTTTGCTGGATTAAGATTTATTTTGATATCGAGTAAGAGTTAAAATCCAACAGGAACATCTATGACCCTTTTTAGCTTTGTCTACGAGACTCCTGTGACTTCCTTAAAGGCTCTGCCGCTCCTTCCTTCAATACCTGTGCATGGAGAAGCCCGAGATTCCTCAATTTAGTTTGTATATTGGAGCATATTTTCCTCCTCAAATCTAGCTGGGACTCCCATTTTCTACTGGGGCCCACTCTAATCTACACAGGCTTCAAACCCATGGCTTAGCTTATCCTGCCTAAGCACACAGTCCTCAGGCAGGACATAGCCTTCTCTAGCATCTTCAAT
The DNA here is from genome assembly GCF_016906955.1 of Phacochoerus africanus. Taxonomy (NCBI): domain Eukaryota; kingdom Metazoa; phylum Chordata; class Mammalia; order Artiodactyla; family Suidae; genus Phacochoerus; species Phacochoerus africanus. The sequence goes on along the minus strand of NC_062560.1, from coordinate 105,100,814 downwards.
ATCTAGTGTCTAACTGGCTGCCCTTGACACCTAGAAAAGCCTCCCTCCTATCCCACAAACCTCTCATTCATGATGACTCAGCTCAGAACAGAGCTCACCAAAGAGATTGCCTGATTGAGATAGAGGGAAATGAAGGGTCCAAGCTTTCACATGCATCTGCTATTAGCTTGAGAAACTTAGGCCACAGGGGGTGAGCACTCTCTCTCAAGTGTGATGCTATGCCACCTTTAAATCATCACTGAAATAATAGATTTTTTGTACTGTATTTTTCACTCTCATTCCTCAAATTTTAAATTAAACCCCTTTTCCTTTCACTGTCAAGTCTGGGATAAGAGAATGAAGCAACATTTACTGAATGCCTACTTTGGACTGGGCTCTATGCTAAGCATTTATACATACTACATTTAATCTTCTGAACAACCCTAAGCATAGAGAGTTATCCCCAATTAACAGCTGAGGAAATTGAGTCTCAGAGAGGTACACATTTATGAATAAAAGAACATAACAAGTAAATTTTGGAGCTGGGATCTATACCCAGGTTTGGCTTCCAAGCTCATACTCTTCTTATTCCTTATCAGTGGCTGAAATTACTCTGCAATGTTCAGGTGCCCAGGAAAGATGAAACCATACATTTTCCTAAGTATTTCTCCATGACGGGGAGGGCTCTAGAATACATTGTTGTATAACTACCTGAAGACACCCCAGGATTTTTCAGGCCCACCAGGATGTATGCCATGCAATCAACTGTAAGTGAATGCTTAGCAGAAACACAGTCAGAGTTCTCTGCATAATGGCCTATCTTTCATCAGTTAATCACCACTTTTGGAGCTGAGCTGGAGTTACTAGACTGGGTGGGTTTTATCATCCCTTGTGTCCTTATTTATTTCTCACTCTGTCTCAGATGCCTCCTGCCTCCAAAGCAGCTGTTTTTTTTTTTTTTCCCCCGACGTTCCTATTTCTGTCAAATTTCCTAATTATCAAATCTGAGCATTATCTTTCTTTAAGATAATTTTTATTGGAGTATAGTTGTCTTACAAAGTTGTGTTAGTTTTGGGTGTACAGCAAAGTAAATCAGCTATACATATACATATATCCATTCCTTTTCAGATTCTGTTCCCATCTAGGTTATTATTGCAGTACTGAGTAGATTTCCCTGTGCTATAAGTAGGTCCTTGTAATCTATTTTACATATAGTAGTATGTATATGTCAGTCCCAACTCCCTAATTTATCCCTCCCCACCCCACATTTCACATTTGGTAAGCATAAATTTGGATTCGAAAATCTTTGAGTCTGTTTCTCTTTTGTAAGTTCTTTTGTATCATTTAAAAAAATAGATTCCACATATTAGTGATCTCATGATATTTACAATAGCCAAGATATGGAAGCAAACTAAATGCCCATCAATAGAGGACTGTATAAAGAAGATGTAGTACACATATACAGTGGAATATTACTCAGCCATAAAAAAGAATGAAATAATGATATTTGCAGCAACATGGATAGACCTAGAAATTATCATACTAAGTGAAGTCAGAGAAAGACAAATATTATCTGAGCATTAGCTTTGACTCTTCCATTGTCCTAGGCAAACATGAAATCAAATTAATTCATCCTTTCTCTGTCTTCCCCTTTATTTACATTCCCATTACTACCAGTTACTTTGAAGTTATTAGTAGCATTTGCTTGGGCTACTCCAATAGTCCTTCCTCTGACATTCAAGCTCCTCACTAAGACCAGCTCTAACCTTTTCACCCTTTTGATTATGTAATTGCCATGCTCTTTCTCTAAAATCTTCAACAGTTTTTCTTTGCTCATAGGATAAAGTTCAGAGGAGGTATTATAAATGTTTCAACTTGCTTGCAATCTAGGATTTATCTTCTAAGAAAGTCTTGAGAGGCTTATTAAACTGGGTGAGCATGTGGTTGTTCATTTCCCATTCTGGGACTCAGTTTCTTCAATATTCTATTTTGAGGGGTCCCTTAGGATTATATAAATAGGTACTGTCAGAAAGTTTGGAGGGTGGATCATGAATGTTCTATTCTGATAATAGGCAAATGGAGGCTAGGACTTAGAGAAAAGGAAGGATAACCTGAAAGAGGGACAGATAGAGAAAACATATAAAAATTTCTGCTCATATGCCTGCACCCTCATTGTTCCTAATTAGCATTTCACTTGGAAATTGACACTTTGGCCAGAGCTATGAGTACAAAGCAAAGAGATGTAAACAAAGTCAGCCCCACTATTAGGCCCAGCCTCCTTTGCCACCAATGGCACAGATTACTAAGAACTGGCTGGCCAAGATGGAGGAGCAAGTCTAGACCTGCGGACGAGAAGGAAGCTAAATGGCCCTAAGCAGCCATCAAAGTCATAGCCTTTGGTTCATTTAGCCAGGAGAGCTCCCCAACTGAGTTAGCTAGTTGCAAAGGATGAACAAGGCTATATGGAGTGATTCAGCAAATTAGAATCTGGAAGGTTTACAGAGGGAGAGCGCTGAATTGCTTAGAGTTAAGATGCCAACCCTAGTAATGAACTACTGGGAAACTGCACTGGATAGAAATTTATTTTAATAAAGTGAATCTAATTCGGAACCACGTAGCTGGTCATCATAATAATTAGTGGAGGGACTAGTCAACCATGCTCAGAAAGCTCCTGTGCTCATTTAGACAAAGTGCTCAGTGACAGACCACATCAAAATGGCTAAGTGCATTCGCCTTGGCTGGAAATTTGATCCCACTGGCTGGTGTGCTAGTTCTTATATGTCATTTTGAAGGAAAAGTGGAGGGGTAGAGTCCTGTGAAGATCAACATATTTATTAAACTCTCCAGGAGAGATAAATAACCAGTTTGGGAGGGCAGTGGCATTGTACAAGAGGGAAGCAGTTAATGACAAACATTTCTTTAGCTTGGAGACACCACCAGAGCTAGCAGTGGCCAATCCAGTAAGACTTGTGCCCATGTAGCCACCAGGGAGTGTAGGTGTGGGGCCATTCTGGATCCCCAAGTAGGCCTACTTTTAAAACCATCTTAAATTTGCCAGCATGTTTTAAAACATTGTTTGATGACGCCCTTAGACCATAAAACATGTTTATATTTTGGATCATAACCACGTAATCGTAATGCTCTGGAATCTTCTTAGGGGAACCTTCCCTTCTGCAGTGTTTAGTTCTGCAAAAATGAATGTAACAGAGCACCCCCTAAACCAAATACCAATGTTCTAAAAGGTTTATTTTGAGCAAAGAACACAATCAGCAGCAATGCTAAAGAGGAAAGAATTCAGGAATTACTTTAGGAGAGGGAGAAGCAAGGCAGTGAATTTCTTTAGCAAAGTTATGTTTTAAAAACCCCGAGAGTTATACACCTTGTGCCTCAGAGGAGAGATGGGCTTGCTCTGTCCAGCGTGGCATTGATGCACTAAGACATCTGAGGCCTACTCAGGGGTACATTGCTCTCTACCGAGGAGCTAACTAGTGCAAAAAGCCTATTTCCTATAACCTTAAAGCTAGGCAACTGGCCAGAACTTAGCTGGCCCCACTTGGATAGAAGATTGTTTTTTCCAGCATGAAATAAATGGATTGTGCCTTGGATGATGTAGCTACTTCCGTTGTCTTAACCACTGATGCAGATCACAGCATGAGTGATGTGGCAGTAGCAGCCATCCAGAGCCACTGTGAGAATGGATGCGATGAATGGAGTGGCTGGACCCCAAATGAGTTTGGCCTGCATGACTGGCTTTGGGAAGCAGGGCAGGTGCCAAGGAGGGCTTATTCAAGTAAACCAGGTCCCAAGAAAAATAGCCTCTGCCAAGGTCCACATTTGCCACACCCTCTGCACAGCTCTGGTTACACTAAAGGATTATTTTAGCTTCCACATAAAAGAATGCTATCATTAACTGTTAAGGAGAGAGGTCATAAGCTCTTACTCCAAGCAGCAGGGTGGGGTTTAGCTCTTTCAGAAGATGGTATATGCTCTTGCTACTTAAAGTGTGGTCCCTGGATCAGCATATCAATTATAGAAGATCCTAAAGATGCTGTACTGACACCTTTACTGTTTAAGGTATGGTCCATGGATCACAACATTGGGCATCACCAAGGCTGCTTGTTAAAAATGCAGACTCTCAGGTCCCACGCCAAACTTAAATGAATCAGAATTTGCATTTTAACAAGGTCCCCAGGTGATTTGTAATCACATCACAGTTTAAGAAGCACTAGTTGTCATTGCTGTGGCTCGGGTCACTGCTCTGGTGTGGGAACTTTTGCAGGCCACAAAGAAGAGGCACTAGTCTGGTCCTTATTATTCATCTACTGAGAACCACACTTCGGTGGTTATCCCAGATGAGTGATTTGGGGCGGGAGGGAAAGCCCAGACTGCAGTAGAGGTAATAGATGGGAAGTGAACAGCATAGGGCTAGAAGGGGACAAGGGCATGAACTGACAAAAGCTGGTGATTGACTCACTCAACCTAGGCCCAGGAGAAGCATCTTAGTTCCCAGGATAGGGGGGTCGAATTGTAGTTGCAGCTGCCGGCTTATGCCACAGCCACAGCAATGCAGAATCCTTAAGACACTGAGCGAGGCCAGGGATCGAACCCTCATCCTCATGGACACTAGTTGGGTTTGTAACCTGCTGAACCACCACGGTAACTCCAAGGAGAAACATCTTGACAACATGCTGAGAAATGTATGCTGATGGTTCTATGACACACTGAGGAGAAAGTCAGGGTTCTTGTCTACTGGGTGGATGCAGGGAAAATCCTAGCATTACTGCGCTGGAAGGAACCCTACTACTCAGTCCAAATGGGCAGCCTAATTGCATCTGTTACTCTGTTGCCCTCCCTTTCCCAGCAGCCATGGTGGCTCACAAGGGCTGCAGCCAAAGAGTTTTCGGAAGGGAGACTCTGGAACACAGCAGCTTCCCAGACAGGTATGAAGGGCTGAATGTAGGGAAGACCTTGGACTGAATCCTGCAGCAAGGAGGATCAAAGCATCTAGAGGACTGTCCCCAGCCCTATCTTCCTAGGCAGCATGGAGGCTGTAGATAGCTGATGGTGGCAGTGAGTGGGGGATTAAATCTACCACAGGAAGAACTGCAGTATTGTTATTCCTCAGTTGTGTCTCTGTTCTACATGAAATAATCTTCAATTCCAGGTTTTGAAATCCTCCAGGAGTTTTGCCTCCAGTGGTGGTTGCCAAACAACAAATCCCATATATCCCACATCAAATCCTGCTTACTTGAACCATTCGGTTTTTGTTCTCCTTGAACCAACCATAAAACTGTGATACGGCACACAGGGAAGTGCCATAGCCTATTAGCATCCCACCTCTTACCCCAACCAGCTTAGCCAGCAAGCGCTCTGAAGCTATGCAAAATTTTGTTGCTGGTGGTAGATGCGCATTGATGAAAAATCTGACAGGAGTTCTCAAGGTATCCCAAGGTTGTTTCAAGACGGAAGATGTTATGAGGTCTTTGTCCTGACTTTGCCTTGCTGGTGGCTGCTTGGAGATGAAAGACTTGTAAACTATTTCCTGTCCCTAGAGCCTGACAGTCCCCTGTACCATTTTAATTTGAGCTTTTTGGATTGGAATAGAATGAACAAGCAGGGGAGGTTAATTATCCTAATTAGAAAAGAAGTGATGCCATGGCCCTTCTAGGTCAGACATTGGACAAATCTCCCCCCGCTCCAAGCTTTGGGCATTAGCTTGTCACTTGAATGCCAGCAGATATACAAAGCATCCTCCCCAATCTTATGCCAGGGTCCCCAGAGCAAGACAGAGGAGAATCCTTTTCAGGAAGTTGTTTGTGATAAGCCTGTGCCCAAGGACCCGAGGGTTACCTGAAGGTGGCAAACATGTGGGCATAGTTGGATGGGTACATGGGTGTTGCTTCAACCCCAGGCTCCCCTTCTCAGTAGTGCTGAGCAAGCTCAAGGTAGCTTGCTTGAAATGTGATTATTTCAAAAGGTATGCATCTTTCCCTGAGCTTCTTGGTCCCTATTTTTAGCTGGCCTGAGGATATTGATGTCTTTCTGGAAGGTGAGCTCCTCTGGTGTATTCTTGCTGGTACTTCTTAGACCAATGTTTTGTTGTTGGATTTATTGATTTCCAGATCCCTCTCTCCAAAGAACCATCTATTCTTGAAATTGATCAATCCTGCTCCCAATATAGAACCTACTTTACATGATGTATTTGAAAGTTCCTAGCACAGTGTCTGGCACATAGTAGGTCTCATTAAGTGTTAGTTTACTCCCTTCCTTCTTACAGAGAAGAGTGTGTGGAACACAGCCACAATAGTCACTTGTTCTGCTCTTTGAGCCTTGTATTTGATGTATATCTCGTCAATTTGTGAACTGGTGACAAAGGGAAGCATAAAGGCAGAGAGTAGTGACTGTGTGATATTAAATATCAAACTGGCCAATTAGCCGGACATGCCCAACAGATACGCCTAGTACTTGCCTTTGAATTATCCACATACCCAAGGGATGAATAAAAAAAGAACTTAAACTTCATCTTTCAAAATAGGCCTCAGATTGTTGAACGATCAGTCTGTGGATCTATTACAATTTGCTTTATTCATACAGAATAGTCCAATAACATTAACATCAATGACTCCTAGCAGAATGATAGAGCAAGTGGCGCTCTCAATAGACCATTTAGTCTACCCAACCCTGCTTCCCCCTGCCTCCTCTCTCCAGCCATTCTGTCTACCTGCTCTTTAAAATTTACTCTTCTTGATCATTTGCAGTAGGGACAGCCAACCCAAGGTGTGAATAGTACTGAAGAGTGAATACACTTAAATTCACTTGTACTTAATTTTAGAATCTTTCTTATACATTGTAATTGAACAGGTGTCTGCATGATACATATTCACGGGAATGAATTTAAATATAAAGGGCTGGTGCTAGAGGAAATGGGAACAAACCCAGGGTCGTATAGTACTTATCGCTGGTGTGTTTTGTATCCACAACTCTCCATGCTCATCTCTCAGACTTTACAAGATGCCCATGTAGAATTGTCCTCTCCCAAATCTTCCCTAGTGCAGAGGGGTGGCTGTCAGTTTTAAAAGATAAATAGAAAGTAAATATAGGCTGTTTGATATATTGGGAAAAACAGTAATTTAAACTGGATACCAATGGTCACACTCTATAACTGAATGAGGACAATACAGGAGAGAAGACTTCTGAAACCTTGATGTTTAATCTTGGTCTGAGAATTATCTTTTGAATCTGTGTAGAAAATCTCTATGTTGGGATAGATAACATGCAGATAATACAGTACTCATGAGGTTGTTTTTCTGACTTCTTGGTTTTCTTTATTTTTTGTTGTTTGGTTAGTTTCTAAGTCTTGGCGTCACACTCTTCAGTAACTAGAATAAGTCACCCTCTAGTAGTCAGAATTGGCAGCAGAGGTTGACTTTGTATTAAGGTGGGTGTGAGTTCAAAATTAGGCCATCATATATAAACTTTATTTGAAAGTTTTTCTCAGCCTCCTAGAAGCGTAAGTCCCAGTATTGATGACTGGTGCAGGGAAGCTTCTGAGAGCAAGTTTTGTGAGAGGAAGTGTCCAGGTGCTAGATTTATTTGCGTGATGAGTCATATTCTCCGAAATATTTAATATTCTAGAACTTTCAAGGTACTCTCTCTCTCTCTTTTTTTTGTCATTGAAGCTTTATACTATCACCACTTAGGAAAGAGAGGACCAGACATGCATTTTGAACTTGCTGAGAGTTGGCAGAGTGAATCTTAAGAAGATAAGGCATTTTTGTTAAGACTGCCACCAAATCCCAAGACTGCCTGTGGCATTATTGACAATAAGTAAAATCTTCTCTTTATTTATTTTATCTGATTTATTCCAAGACACTCTTCTTGCCTTTCAATTAATGATACAAACTTAATTTCAAGCTAGCTCCAGGCCAGTATACCCTCTTGGAAGCAGTTGCCGAACTCTCCTTTATTTAATTTTTTATTTAATATTTCTATGCTTGTCAGATGGATTTCTGTTCTTCCATGGCAAGCTGGCCTCATCAACCATCAAAGGTACCTGATAAACTTCCACAGATGGGACCAGCAAGACCTCTGCCCTTAGTAAACTTGGCCTAATAGCCCTGAGATGGACTCCCTGGCCTTTGCTACTTCAAAGGCACTGAATGGGAGTGGGAACCTCAGAGAAACTATTTTCTTCTGAGGTAGGTCCTGCTAGGATTATGCATAGTGCCAAAAATACAGAGGCCAGGCAAAAGATCATAGAAATGACATAATCAGAGTTCCTGTCATGGCTCAGTGGTTAACAAATCTGACTAGGAACCATGAGGTTGCGGGTTCGATCCCTGGCCTTGCTCAGTGGGTTAAGGATCTGGCGTTGCCATGAGCTGTGGTGTAGGTTGCCGATGCGGCTCAGATCCTGTGTTGCTGTGGCTCTGGTGTAGACCAGCGGCTACAGCTCCAATTAGACCCCTAGCCTAAGAACCTCCATATGTTGTGGGTGCGACCCTAGAAAAAGACAAAAAAAAAAAAAAGAAATGACATAATCATGGAGCATCAGAATGGAAACGGACCTTAGATCTAACCTAATCTAAGCTTATTTTGCAGATGTACACACTAAGGGCCAGAGGGGAATGTGGCATGCTCAGGGAATTGCAAAGGGAGGGGAAGGAGAAAAATGCCTTCTAGTAAAGTGTACATAACTTTCTGGGTACCTGAGTGCTTGACAGAAAGTCCTTGTTGTTATTATTAAAGTGCTATTGAAATGTTTCTAATTCATGTAAGCCTACCATTCTTCCTTAATAAATGTAACCCAGTGAATATTGCAGAATCTCTCTTGATGCCCAAGGATCTTGCAGCATTTCAGGGTCATCATGCTGAACATAGTATTCACTGCCCAGGACTGTGGAAGTCAAAAGTAGAAGCAGTTGGCCAATGTATACTGATCCTGGAGCAGTGCAAGGAAATTGTCACTTTTACTAAATCTCTGATATCACCTGTTCTTTATGTTTTTTCAGCCACTTCCTACAAACTCTGGGCAGAAATTTTGGCTATTTGAAGATTCTGACCCATCAGATTCTGATTGATGTAATTTTACTATAAAAAGATAACCAATGTTATTTTGGAACCTGAAACTAGGGCAGATACATGATAGGCATTCATTGGATTCTCCTTGGGCTTAGCACTAAAAGTGAGGCCTTTGGAGTTATGGGAGGGCCTCTCCACAGGGGAAGGGCCTGAAGCAAGCCAGAATGCTCCTGGGGCAGGGCCATTGGAAGTCGAGGTAGAGTGGTCAAAATTGTGGTTCCAAAGAACCACACAGCCTTATTGCAAAGAGTGGTACAAATTAGTCCGGACCCTGCCTGAAATCAGTAATGCAAAGCATTAAGCATAGATGAAACTTCAGGGAAAGTGATGGGCCTTTTAACCACAGAGCCTTCCCCAATACGCGTTTCCTTAAAATGTTTCAATAGTAAAGCATGTGACTCTCATAAATGGATGACAGATTATTCCCAGCAGATGTGCCACTGGATGAATTATACATTTTAATTCAACTTAATATCTTTTCCCGTATATAGCACATTGTCACCCAAACCAGGATGACAAATGCTCCTTGGAAGCATCCTTTTATTTCTCTGGATAGTCTGGGGAGAACTAAGCCTTTCTACCTGGACCAAAGTGCTGCTCTGAAAACAAATGAGTGATTTTATGACTTCTTTTGATCAGTCAAACGACAAGCCTGAATCCCAGCCACTACTGAGTAACTATGCCTCCCTGTGTGATTAGTCAGGAACCTAGACACACCCTTGCTAGATTCTGCAGCCTACCTTTCCATTAGAGTGCCACAGGGCATATCTGAATAAAATCTAAATGCACTAAAATTAATTGTATTTTAAAGAAATTTTACAGTAGTCCTTGAAAGTAATAGGAGACTCTTCAGAGGTGAGAAAATGGTGAAAGGATTGGCAGTGGAAATTTTATGCTTTAAAACTTGAAACAGTCCCAGGGCACTCAGGCCATAGGAAAAAAGTCCTATTGCAGGTGTGTTATATTGGATACTTGTCCTTTTAGGCCTAGACAAAGGATGGCATCGCGAAGGGGAAAGCCATGACCTTTGAAATAGTTACTTACCCAGCCTTTCTCTGACCTTTTCAAAAGATAAAAACTCAACGGAAACTTCCGGAAAGAAATGTCAGTGGTAGGAGAACATGTTTGGCTTGTGTTGCTGTTGATTTCTCTTATCACAACAAAGTAGCTCAGGGCAGATAGAGTAATAAACTTCTTAACGATCCCCCGAAAGTCATGGAGAGAGCTGCATCAATAAACTGAGTGTCTGCTAGTTCATAAGCACCCCCGCCCCCCGCCACGTAAGCCTGTGAGGTGGCAATATTGTCTCTAAGAGGAAACTCAGGCCCCAGAGAGGAGCATGTTTTGGCCAAGATCACCCATCTTCTGAGTGTTAGGGGAGCAAGGAGGTAGTCCTAGGTCTGTCTGGTTCCAAAGCCCGTGCTCTTTTCACCTTATTAGAGACTGGGGAGCAGAAAACTGGTATGGATGAAAGATGCTTTCCAAACTGTAAAGAACATATTGTGGTTGGGAAGAATTTAGTCTTCCTTTACAGATATGGAAAATGAAATCCAGAGAATACCAGTTGACTCAAGGTCACAGGGAAGAGAGCTTGGCCAAAATTTTAACACCGAATCCATCTTATCTGAACAAGAACCCAGGTTAAAAAGAACCAACACCTATTCTCTAATCCAGTGGCACCTGATTCCATGACTAAAAATAAGATTTCAGGAGTTCCCATTGTGGCTCAGTGGTAATGAACCTGACTAGTATCCATATGCCACAGGTGCGACCCTAAAAAGAAAAAAAAAAAAAGATTCCAAACCATCCTGAACATTTTCAATCTGTCTTTTGAAGGTGTGGTTTGTACAGAAAGCCTATTATTTACATAATGGGCTCATCAGGGCCTGATGTCTTTATCTTGGGCCTTGGGTACAGCCCATGCCCTTACTCCTGTCAGCTATCTAGGGAGTCCCTGTTACTCGTCATGAAGTTATCCAGGAAGAGGAGTGTGAATTGTTGGGTGAAGCCATACCTACTCCTCAAAAAACAAAAGTTTTTAGGAACTTTGTTTCAAGTGACATCTGCCTGAAAACATATGAAGACATCACAAGAAACATTTTTAGTTAATTGTCTAATTCTTCCGTAGGCCCAGCATCCACAGCAGGATTTGGCTCACAAGTTATTTCAGAAGTTTGGATTTGGAGTGATTTTCTTCTTTCCCCCCACCAGGGGTACATTTTAAGGTATGTAACAGAGTTAAGAAAATGGGCTATGTAGTTATACAAACTAGTGTTCAAATTCTAGCTCCATCACTTACAAGCTGTGTGACTTTGGAGTAGTTATTTAACTTCTCTCTGCATCAGTTTCCGTATTCATAAAGTGAAAATATTAAGACTGACATTTATTGTACGGTTACTACATGCTGGGCATTGTTCTAAGTATTTCATACACATCAGTTCCTTTAAGCCTTACAGGTAGGTATCCCCTGAGGTAAGTACTACTATTATCTCCATTGTACAGATAAAGAAATTAAGGCACAGAGAGTTTAAATATCTTGCCCATGATCACACAGCTAGTAAGCAACAAAAGCAGGATTCAAACCCAGACCACTGGATTTCAGAGCTGGTGCACTCAGCCACTACATTCAACCTAACTCATTGAGTTAATAATGTAAGGATAAGTGGGACAATATATTAAAAAGTGAAACCTACGGCCTTGACAAATAGAAGTATTTGCTGAACATTAGCTACTGTTACCTATTTTCCCTACTGCCCCAAATATTGGTTGGTTACATGTGAATAGCTCCTTTTTAAAAAATCATTTATATATATATATATATATATATATATATATATATATATATATATATATATTTTTTTTTTTCCTACTGTATGGCATGGTGACCCAGTTACACATACATGTGTACATTCTTTTTTCTCACATTACATGTTCCATCATAAGTGTCTAGAAAGAGTTCCCAGTGCTACACAGCAGGATCCCATTGCTAATCCATCCCGAAGGCTACATTCTACATGTCCATTTTTAAAATGCCTTCCCTGAATAACCCAACCTGCCTGATCTTCCCTATGACTACATTATTGCAATAAAAAGCATACAATTTAGGACTAGATTATGCATTGTCCTGAATAAAAGCCATATCTTTTCCTTCTTCTATATTCTCCACAGAGCCTAATAAACCCACAGGGGCTTAAGGAGTGTTTGTGGACTGGAATATACAGTGTGACAATTGGTGTGTGGTGACAGGACCAACACCTGTTCCCAAAGCACAGTGCTGCCCAAGCTTTCACTTGCACATGGATCACATCAGAATCTTGTGAATATGAATTCTGATTCCATAGGTCTGTGGTGGGGTCTACATTTCTGAAAAGCTCCCAGATGATGCTGATGCTTCTAGTCTGTGAGCCACACTTTAAGTAGCAAGGCTCTAGGGTGCAGTGTCTTTAGGGTCTTGTCCATAATTGATACGTTTTGGTAGAGGTGTGCTTGAAGCCATGTAATAAGTTAAGGTATATAAAGACTCATTTATCACCGTACAAGGAGAAATCAAGAATTTTATTATGGAATAAACAATAATCTGGAAATTTGAGGCTGGCCATCAATAGCCATTCACTTAACATGTCTTCATTAAAAACCCTACTACAGGCAAAAGCTTTGTGTGAACAGTTACTGTGGACAATATAAATAGGAGTTTAAGGCTTAGGCTACATATTGCCATGTGGATTGTCAGCTTTGGTAAAGGCTTCTGCTTTCTGCTCTAGTGAACTAAGTGGACTCTGTACGTCCAAATTGAAATCTGGAAGGAAACTGGCATAATTATTTATTTGTGTGCAGGAATTAGTAATGCCAATTAAGACCATTTAGATTTGCTGATTGTACTTAACACTGTATTTTCTACTGTTTATTATTGGAGTAATTATTTGTGTCAAAGTAATTTCTGAGGGAACATAGTGTAATTTTATCTCAAGTCCCAATTAGATGATCTGGATGTTGCAGCCTCTTGCATAGTAGCAGGATACATGGGCTTTTAAGTGGTGTCTGGAGGTGGGTGGGAGGTGGGGAGGGTGCTGGTAACAGGAGTGGGGAGATGAACCAGTTTGATTCATGAGCATAGGGTAAGAAAATAACATCCCAGACATTTATTTACATATTCTTCTCAAAGTAAATTAATCAGGGGCAGCACAGGCTGTAGAGAGCATAGTTTGGTAGTAAGAATATTGGGCCGAAAGTCAGGAGACCTGCAATCTAGTCCTTCTTCTATATTGATCTAGTGTGGGACCTTGGATAAGGTGCTCTACCTCGCCAAGCCTGCCAAAGTGGAATTCGCCTGTCTTAGTGGTCAGATCCATAGACATTACCTGAGGATATTCATTGCCAGGCAGAAGTAGTGTAAAAAGGCAATGTAGCATTAGCAGTTATTAGCAATTATTGTGCATTCATTTAAATCAAAAACGGTTCTTCAAACTTCCTACATATATGATGGAAAGACAAGGATCATTCTCCATTTATTCCAAGATGTGAGTGGGAGAAATACCATTTTACTTACAGAATATCTTTAAAGCCAGAGAAGGAAAGGGTCCTTACCCACCTATCATTTATCTTAGTGACACCTTCCAACATTTTAAAGGATGGAGATAGAAAAGAGATTTAGAGGATCGGACCTTCTCCCATTCTTCTGCCAAATATGTCCTTGATCAGAAAAAAAAAAAAAGTAATGTGAGCATTGTGTGTGTGGGGGGGTGTGATTTGCCTCTTCCATTTGAAAATTAGATGTGCCTGAAACCCAATCAGAACTAAAAACTGTTTCTAATCAATCTGCTCCTGTCCAACTTGGGTTTTATTGGAACAATTATTTGTTCCCTTTCTTATAGATCCTAATTCTGACTCAGTGAGCATCTGGATCCAGCTATGGACCGACACTTAAATCATAATGTACTTTGGATGGTGTCCCTCTTGCAGGGTTACTATAACTCAGAACACTTCCTGGGCATGCTATTTAAATATCCAGCTCAGCATCCTGCCATATAAAGAACCCTTCCATGCCATTTGCTATGATGGGTGCTGTGAGGCACGACTCTGATTCCTGGGACTCAAATGTACAATAAATCTGACTATACTCTGCTGGCAGTGCACATAATTATAAAATATGCAGAATGCTTGTTATTAACTAGTCTCATGGAGAAGATCTACCGTGCTATGAAGGATATATTTTGGAATAGAGCTACAAACAGTGATTGATTTTTTAAAATTCACATCTCTCCTATCCCTTTAATCATTCAACCTCTAAGAACTAGAAAACATTTATAGACATTTAATGAATGGGAAGCAAGGCCCATCGCAAAGGCTGGTAAAAATTATTGTTTGCCTCTTAAGTGAAGATTAAGTTCCAGTTTTGTTTTTAATATGAAATTACTTAACATAGCATTTTTTATGGTGTCTATGCAGAAATAGAGACCTAAACATAAATCAGTCAGGAATTATCAAGGGAGCCTCCTAATAGTTATAAAAACAATGAAAGCCATTCATCATCTTTAACTGTTTGAATCCCAATTGGATAGGCTATCTTTCTTCGGCCAATATTTATTCCCAGAAGATAGGCTTTCATGTACATTAAAAATAAAGCAACAAAGTCATCAAAAATATACACACCATTTCTTCTGCAGCGAAGCTACAGCAGTTAATGGTATGGAAGACCCTTTTAGAAGAAGGAATGCTCATAAGGATTGACTGAAAGCCCTAAGGATGATGCCAGACTCCATTGCAGTGAGAGGCTGCAGGCACGTAAAAACAGAGCTAGGCTTTTCTCAGTTGATGCTAGCTCTGAACCTTAGTATGGTGCTCCCTACAGTGTGATGCTACTGGTTTCCTGTTCCAAGAAATATTCCAGGCCAGAGCTACAGAGATACGTGCCTTCATCATGGCTTCTTCCTTTTCCTATTTAGAAGGGAGTCTCTTTGGGAACAGGAAGTTCTAGAGCTAGCTTCTGTTAGTGCTAAGGGACTCATCACTGGAGAGTCGAGACTGCAAGCCCTCAGCAACAACAGGTTCTGGAAATTAAGGAGCCTCCAAACACATGCTTCTCCTGTGTAGCAGCTGGTGTCTTAGAAATATGAAGGGGCATCTATAACTGTTTCAGGCTACTTATTAAAGGGAACACTTGAAATTCAGCTGCCTTCAGTTTCTGCTATTCACTGCCGATTGGTGACATTTTCTTCTATTTGTCCATCAAAGATTGGTAGAGCTTTACCAGCAGAGTCTGGAGTCAGACTGCAGAAGTTTATCTCCCAGCTTGGCTACCTAATAGCTGCATGACTCTGGGTAAGTTACTTAACCTCTTTGTCCTTTTAGTTTCTTTGTTTTTAAAATGGGGATACTAAAACAGTACTTAACCAACTGGGTTGTGAGATTCAATAAAATGTTGTCTATAAAGCACTTAAGCCAGTGTCTTATCCATGATAAACAGCCAATAGATGTTTTTTTTTTTTTTTTAAATTAGTAAGAACTCTTTGGCTCTAAGGGACAGAAGCTTGAGTTAAACTGAATTTAAAAAAAGGCATTATTAATCAAAGACCTGGGAATACACCTGACCAAGGAGGTAAAAGACTTATATGCCAAGAACTATAAAACATTAATCAAGGAAATTAAAGAAGATGTAAAGAAATGGAAAGATATTCCATGATTCTGGGTTGGAAAAATTAATGTTGTAAAAATGGCCATACTACCCAAAGCAATCTATAGATTCAATGTGATCCCTATCAAATTACCCACGACATTTTTCACAGAACTAGAACAATCCAAAAATTTTTATGGAACCACAAAAGACCCAGAATTGCCAAAGCAATTCTGAGGAACAAAAATCAAGCAGGAGGCATAACTCTTCCAGACTTCAGGCAATATCACAAAGCCACAGTCATCAAGACAGTGTGGGACTGGTACCAAAACAGACAGACAGACCAATGGGACAGAATAGAGAACCCAGAAATAAACCCTGACACCTATGGTCAATTAATCTTTGACAAAGGAGGCAAGAACATAAAATTGGAAAAAGACAGTCTCTTCAGCAAGCATTGCTGGGAAACCAGGACAGCTGCATGCAAATCAATGAAACTAGAACACACCCTCACACCATGCACAAAAATAAATTCAAAATGGTCTAAAGACTTAAATATAAGACAAGACACCATCCAACTCCTGGAAGAGAACATAGGCAAAACATTCTCTGACATCAACCTTATGAATATTTTCTCAGGTCAGGCTCCCAAAGCATCAGAAATAAAAGCAAAAATAAAGCAATGGGACCTAATCAAACTGACAAGCTTTTGCACAGCAAAGGAAACCAAAAAGACAACTTTCAGAATGGGAGAAAATAGTTTCACATGATGCAACCGACAAGGGCTTAATCTCTAGAATAGACAAGCAATTCATACAACTCAACACCAAAAAAGCCAACAACCCAATGGAAAAATGGGCAAAAGACCTGAATAGACATTTCTCCAAGGAAAATATACAGATGGCCAACAAGCACATGAAAAAAATGCTCAACATCCCTGATTATTAGAGAAATGCAAATGAAAACTACCATGAGATACCACCTCACACCAGTCAGAATGGCCATCATTAATAAATGTACAAATAACAATTGCTGGGAGGGGGTGTGGAGTAAAGGGAACCCTCCTGCACTGTTGGGAATGGAAGCTGGTACAACCACTATGGAGAATAGTATGGAGGTACCTTAGAAATCTATACATAGAACTACCATATGACCCAGCAATCCCACTCTTGGGCATATATTCGGACACAACTTTCCTTGAAAAAGACACATGCACCCGCATGTTCATTGGAGCAGTATTCACAATAGGCAAGACATGGAAACAACCCAAATGTCCATCAACAGATGATTGGATGAGGAAGGTGTGGTATATATACACAATGGAATACTACTCAGCCATTAAAAAGAATGACATAATGCCATTTGCAGCAACATGGATGAAACTAGAGACTCTCATACTGAGTGAAGTAAGTCAGAAAGAGAAAGACAATTACCATATGATATCACTTATATCTGGAACCTAATATATGGCACAAATGAACCTTTCCATGGAAAAGAAAATCATGGAGTTAGAGAATAGACTTGTGGTTGCCTAGGGAGAGCAGGAGGGAGTGGGATTGATTGGGAGCTTGGGGTTAATAGATGCAAACTATTGCTTTTGGAGTGGATTAGCAATGAGATCCTGCTGTGTAGCACTGAGAACTATGTCTAGTCACTTATGACGGAGCCTGATAATGGGAGAAAAAAGAATGTATACATGTATATGTAACTGGGTCACCATGCTGTACAGTAAAAAAAAAAAAATGTATTGGGGAAATAACAAGAAAAAAATTTAAAAAGGCATTATTGGGTTAAGTAATTGAAAAGTCCAGAGATCAAATGACATCAAGACTCTTTCTGCATTGCTTGTCTTTTGCTTTACAAATATCAAATTTTGGCTTAAACTCCTTGCCTCCATTTCTTAGTCTGTAAAATAGAATAATAATAATGGAAAATCTACTTCATGAGATCATTGAGAAAATTAAATGAGTCAATGCATGTGAGGTGTTTCCAACAGGGCTTGTACATATCAGGCCTTATGTAAGTGTTAGCTATCATTAGTGTTATTGTTGTTATTATTATTTTAATATCCAATGTCTCTTCTGCCTGTGTTTTCCCTTTACCTCTTGACATCCCTCCTCCCTTTTGCTTCTGCTCTCAGCTGCTTCTTTTATTCTCCTTCCCATGTCCCTTCCCTACCTATTCTATTTATCCTGCTTCACAACTTATATTCACCCTGCCCACCCACCCATTCCAATGCCTCTATCTATAGAGGTGTATGTTGGGTGGGTTTTCCTATCAGGTACAGGCAAGCAAAAGCACAGGGCATATGCTAGATGTTACAAAGTAGGAATGAACGCATTTATTCCATCAGCCATATCCTCCCCCTCAACCCTCACACAATCTTTCATGGTTTGGATTTAGTAGATACTTCCTATAAGTAAAGTAAGACACTGCACTGGCCACTTTGCTATACTCTGCTTCATTTAAAGAATGGCCTAAAGACCCCAGTATGGATATACTTCTCTGATTCAAATAGAAGATTTGCAAGGACAAGTGTCATGATTGCCTACTCCTTCCAGGGCCCTGCCACTCTTCTGCTCCTTTGTCAGCATCCTCTCTCCCCAGGAGTCTGGTGTCCATGTCTTCTCCCTTGCCTGTCCTAGACCTCCTCCTTACACCTTACTGAGTTCTGCTTGGGCCCTAAATTACAAACCATCTCTTCCTTATTCCTCAAAAAAAAAAAAAAAAGGTTTGCATTTTATGTGCCTTAACTTTGGCTCCCTGATCTCATCTGGGAGACAGTCGGCCCGGATAAATGAATCTCAGGTAATATGTTATCCTTCACGAAAATGGAATGCACCTGTCACCAGAAGACCCTTAAGAAACAGCATTAATGCGACTTTCACCTTGATAAACCATGGAAAACAAAGTCTGTGGTCAAGAAGTTCCTTTCCAAATCACATCATGTGGGTAGTTTTGCTCAACTGCAACAAGGTTGATTTTGTAGAGTCTATGCAGTGGGATCCTACTGGCTTCTCCCAGACTTCCCCAGAGTTGTTTTTCATTCTGCCTTTACTCAAAACAAAATATTATTAACTGCAGGGATTATCTGGTTGGCTCCATATGCCTCAAAGTAGCAAAGATCTTTTCTTTCCTGAGAGTCATTTATTCATCTCTCCTTGGAGAGAGAATCCCCTTAATTGAAATCCTTCTAGAGCTCTTTATCATTTGGCCTTTGCTTTGTTTTGAGGGCTGAGGGGCAGAGTTCCTCAAAGTTCATTCTTAGGTTACAAGAAGTCCTCTGTACCGACCAGTCACCAAGTAGGTTGAAACTGGAGGCTGTGGGGGTGAATGTAGGGAGGCAAGATGGCCCCTCCTTAATGTGACTATTGCCATTGTACTGCTGTCCATAGCTGGAACCTATTCTGCAGTCCATCTTCAAAAGCAATTTGCACTACATCCAGGCACAAATCCAATTAAAAAGCAGAAAGGGATTTGCATGCATAAAATAACTCTGATGCAGGGTTTTAAAAAATGACCCCGATAGCTAAAATTCAAAGGTCTTTCTTTGTGAAGGTTCATATCTGGAGTGGGTTAGCTGATGTTTGACTATCTGCCCCAAAATATCTGAAAGATTAGATGAAATTACCTTCTCTAAGCTCAGCGCAGCTTGGTGGTTAGGAACAAAATAAAACTCGATGCACAGCTAGACGTTCATTTTGGTAACTTACCCCTGTGAAGAAGCTTCATTCTTTGAATTCTGGATAGCCTGAGTTAAAAGCCAGATGTCAAAGCACATGGCACAGTGTCTGACACCTAGTAGATGCCCAGTGAGTACTGGTGGAAATGAATGAGAGCAGCCAAAGCTCTCCTTTAGTCTTTGGCAGGCACTGTTTGTTGTCTACCCAAGATCAATTTCCCTCTTCTTTGCTAGCATAATCCTGGTTTTGTTTAAGGTGGCAATGTGCCCAGCTGAATACTCCCTTTCCCAGTCTCCCTTGCAACTGGTGTTGGGTAGGTGGGGCATGTAACATAGCTCTAGCCAAGGGGTTTTAAATGGAAGTCTATTGGGAGTTTCTGGCAAAGATTTTGTTTTCCTGATAAAAAGTGATGGATGTGGTGGTACAGTTCTTTCCTCATCTCTTAGGAGCACGGATGTCACAGCCATCTTGTGACCATAGGGTAGCAACCATGAAGGTGAAAGCCAATGTGCTAAGGATGGTGAAGCAGAAAGGAAAGCTTAGGTCTTTGATGGCATTCTTGAGCAGTGGAACCAATGCCTACGACTACCTCCTTGGAAACCTCTGTTAGATATATTAAAAATCCCTATTTGTTTAAACTTCTGATAGTATTTTCTTTCTTACAGCCTAATAGGATCCTAATAGATACAGATCTCCCTACCACCAGGGTTCCAGGGCCTTAAAATTAGCTCCTGGCTATTCAGTGTGCCTCACTAGGCACTTCACCCAGGTCAGCCTGCTATGCCAGTGTGCCTAGCTTTAGGCCTTTCCTGACCTCCATCCATCACTGCCAATAAAACCAAAGCTGAATCTCTTCTGTGTCTTATTTCCTCAGGGCCTTGAGAAGTGATAAAAACAAATAAATGTATATGCATTAAATCTTAATTTATAGTTCTCCAATGTGTTGGCCTCAAGGGGTGGCTCCTTGCATTCCAACAATTGGGTTTTGATAGTTATGGCAGGAACATCAAAGGACACATTTTGGGCCAGAGAAAGACTTTGGTTGTCCGTCAACCCCATGTCAGAAGTGGTTGCTTTCAAAGGTTTGGAATGACTGCGGGGATGACTTTTAAACTCCTTTCACAGATTTTATTTAGTTGTCAATAACATTTGCATGATTCTGGTAAGTAATGCAAAAAAGAGTAATGGATATGATTCTCTGCCGAACTATGAAGTTACTATGCTATATAAATTGAGAACATGATTGTGATATCTAGTGCAAATACAGTTTTTCCAAACATTCACTATCTTTTACACACACACACACACACACACACACACGTACCTTGAGGAGAGGGAGCAAGAGAAACAGAATTTAGAAACTTGTTAAAGCTGAGCACTGATGAACTGCATGTGGCCGGTGCCCCCACCCATACAAAGGACTCACTTGTTGGTTTCTATGTCTCTGTGTCCTAGCAACCTATGCCCCCATGGTGTTTTCTGACCTTCATTAGTTAATACATTGTGTGTGGAATTGTATTGAGAAAACAATAATGAAAAAAATATAATTTATACTGTGACTAGCCCAGGAGACACAAAATATATACTTGCTCTAACTCAACAATGAACCAAAAAGCAAAAATACTGGCAGACTTCGAGCTGCCAAAGCAAATCAAAAGATTGCATTTTATCTTCAAACTTCCAAGTGTTCCCCATTCTAGAATGATAGGAAGAAAAGGAGGCCAAGTAATGAGCTGATGATATTTTAGTGCTATGGAAGGAGATTTCTAACCCTTTTGTCTGACTGTCTTTCTAATTAGTGTTGTTCTCAGTTATTTTCCTTCCCACTTTTGCCCCCTTCTCGCTCTCTTTTCCTCTCGTACCTTATTGCATCATTTCAATATAAGCTAGGGCATTTCTCAGAACATTAAAAAGACTAAAGTCACTATGGAATATAAATGGCTTTGAAACGTCTCCAGGATGTGTCATAAAGAAGCAGGAGAGATAAAAATTTAGAGAGAAGGTATAAACAGAAAATAAAATAAAAGCATCTTTAAAAAGATAAAGGAATATTTTCCTCAGTCAGTGGAACTTGTCAGAGACTTAGGGGTGTGTGCTTTAGTTACCTGAGAAATGTCCCAGGAGAATGGATTCATATGGGTTGGTGAGGGATTGTGCGGAAAGGTAAAGGAGGGAGGGGTTGGTGTCTCTCCCAATCACATGTGCTTTCTTATGGGACATGTTGGTCCAGGGAAGGGGTAGTTAGTGGTGGTCAGTTCTGAAAAATGGGACTTTGTTCAGGGTCCTTGTCCAAACCTAATATTGGGAAAATGCTTTTTCTAGGGGTCTCCAACTTTAGTGTACATCGGAAACCCTGATAACCTGGGGCTGCTTAAGACTCCATGTTACCAGTTCTCAATTGTGGAAATTCTTTTTTTAAAAAATGATTTTTATTTTTTCCATTATAGCTGGTTTACAGTGTTCTGTCAGTTTCCTACTGTACAGCAAAGTGACCCAGTCACACATACATATATACATTCTTTTTCTCACATTATCCTCCATCACGTTCCATCACAAGTGACTGGATATAGTTCCCTGTGCTATTCAGCAGGATCTCACTGCTCATCCATTTCAGATGCAATAGTTTGCATCTATTAACCCCAGATTTCCAGATCATCCCACTCTGATTCACTGCAGTGGATCCTGTGATTTCCATTCTTAATAAATACCCCAGGCAATTCTGTCCCTGTTCATTTTCTTGAGAAAATGGGCCATGAATGAAGCAAATATTTCCATTTGAAATGGTGCCAGTCAACACATTTGTGATAAGAAAATGAGATGGTTTTTCAGGGGTCAGGGAGATCTCTTTCTGTGACCAAGGTTCATGGGTATATGCATGTGTTAGAGGTGAAGGAAAAGATGAGGAGGACACCAGGGCGGCAATAATATACCACAGAGGATTTCGTCTTCTTATGTCTTATTTTTCTTTCACACATATATTCTGAAATATCTCTTTTAAACCCCAAGACAGCCATAAGATTGAAATGGATGCCTAGGCTAGTGTTTGCCAGTGTGGTCCTTGGACTAGCAGCATCAGCATCAACTGGGAACTTGTGAAAATTTCAGATTCTTGATTTCCACCTCTAGACCTGTCGAGACAGAAATTCTGGGGCTGGGGATTGGTAAAGGGTGTTAAAACAAGATGTTCGGATGATTCTGATGCCTGTTAGAGTTCAAGAACCACTGACCTAGCAACAATCTATGTTATAAACTCTGCAAGGCCAGCCAGAGTCCTGTGTATGTTGTATCCTGTGTATCC
Organism: Phacochoerus africanus; assembly: GCF_016906955.1. Taxonomy (NCBI): domain Eukaryota; kingdom Metazoa; phylum Chordata; class Mammalia; order Artiodactyla; family Suidae; genus Phacochoerus; species Phacochoerus africanus. The sequence goes on along the minus strand of NC_062560.1, from coordinate 105,078,163 downwards.
CACCTCCAACAAGGGATATGGCGCTGATCACAGAGTAGGATCATGAAATTGTTGCTCTAAGCAGCTACCATTCTCTAGTATCTTAATGCCTTCATTTTCAATAATAAAATTATAGAGGGAGAGGAATGGAATGGGAGTTTGGGGTTAGTAGATGCAAACTATGACATTTAGATGGCTAAACAGTGAGGTCCTACTATACAGCACAGGGAACTATATCCAGTCTCTTGGGATAGACCATAACGGAAGATAATAGAAAAAGGATGTATATATGTATGACTAGGTCACTTTGCTGTACACCAGAAATTGGCACAACACTGTAAGTCAGCTATACTTTAATAAAAAATAAAAAATATATCAATTGATTTTGAATAATAATGTCACATGATTGATAATAGCAGGAAATTTTACAAATTGATCAACCAATTGATTAAAATATCTTCATTATCTTCATTTTGAGTCTCATGCCTGGAAATTCTGACTCAGGATGTTTGGGGTGGAGCCGGGAAAGTTATGTTTGTAACAAGCTCCCAGTGCATTCCGATGATAAGTGAGCCTTGGTGAGTGCCAGAGGGGAAAGTTATGTGCAGCCAGGTTTAGGTACCATGACAACTGAGCTGAACCTCAGGACTCACTCTGCAAAATTGGACCCTGATACCTGCTCTACCAACTTCATAAGATTACCCTAAAGACCAGTGGATATGATTTATTTTTAGTACTTAAAGGACATACAAGAATGTCCAAGCATACATTCTTCCTCCATTTCAAATATTAGCATTCTTTGGCCACTCAGAAATCCAGCAGTGTATCTTTGAAGACACTAAAACCTTTCCAAAGAAAATGGATCCCCACAGACAGTGATACCACAGACAAGTAAAGTGTCCTGAATGCAAGGAGGTAAATAGTATTTACTATGCCAAGATCATATTATGCAGAATAAATAGCTCTCAACTGGGATGCTTAAGGACATTATTATCATGCAACTGTTATTCTCTTAGCCATGACTCTTACTTAAGCTATTCTGAGTGCTACAAAAGTTGAACACACATTCAGATATTTCTCCAACTGTGGTGAGATTAGCTGAGTCCAGTGTGGCCTGATTGGGAGGCAGTCAATACAAATACAGTGAAAGTATAATTGATATGGATATCACTATGTGATGTTCTGAAAGGAACACTTAAATGAGACTTCAGGTTCTTGATACATTGATTTTAGTCCTGGGCAAGCCCCAGAGCCTCCCTCGGCCTCAGTTTATAAAATGAGGGATCTGTACAGTAGAAAAAAGTATACATATAAATAAAAGATAAAAAAAATAAAATGAGGGATCTGCCTTTCAAAAGAAGAATGGGGAGCAAATGAGATCCAGGCGTGAAAATCTACATTAAAGTAGAAAGCACCATTACATTAATTTTGTTTAACCAAAACCTTCAATTAATAGGATTGTCTTCTTCCCATGCCCTTGACTTAAAGGAGGCAAATAGAAGATATACTTTCAAAACTGGAGATTTCATCAAAGCTACCTCCTGAGCTCAGCCTGTGTTGTTGCTGGGTCTATCTTCATTTCTTCTCCTGGACATTAAGAACAGATGTACAAAATGATAACACCCAAGCCCAGCAAGAGCCTCAAATACCAAACAAAGATTCAATAATATCTTTAAGGCAGATTCATGAAAGCAGACATTTCAGAACATTTGCCAAAAGTAGACCTAACTAAAAGGATTGTTTCAACATTCTTTTAATTTTAGCCAAACAGTTTATCAGAAGATTCTGTTAATTAGAACAGTCCATTCCCTGAGAATTTCAATTAACTAATCCTTGTCTGCTTTATTTTTAATACAAAAAAAGTAAGTGTATTTCATTTGGCTTTCTGCCATAGGACTTGTTCAATAGCCAAACCCTGAAGCACCACAAAGATGATATGTTTTCTGTACAGTTTAAGGGCAACAGTTGAACAAGAAAGAAGGTGAGGATATAGCAGAAAGAAGAAACATCTGCAGTATCTGGTTTGCTTTTGGTGTGCTAAATCTTGGGCTTGTCTTTTCAAGCCTGGCTCAGGAGTGTGGCTATGACCGATGATTGGTGATTAGTGTGCCCTGGGAGGCTTTCTTGGAGTTGACATTGGTTTGTGAAGTAAAAGCTACTGATATCCATTTGATTCATTTCCTCTGGTTGTAAGGTGGAAGTACAAACACCCACAGTCCTGCGAATTTTGTTGTATGTAGTTGGGAATGAGGTGCCTTGATTCATCAAATATTTCTAGATTCACAGAGTGCTTCCTTAGTCACCCTTAGGAATTTCTGATTTTCAAAGAGCGAATATAAAGCAAAATATCATTAATAATGTTGCATCAGGTTGAGTGTAATTTTGTCTTTCTTTGGTAATTCAAGTGGGTACTTCAAGGCCTTGAAGTAGTCCTAAGCCATGAGGTGGAACGTTGGGTCTCTGTGTATTGCGGATGTGCAAAAGGGCTGGTTAACAGAGAGGCCTTTAGAGGATTAAAGTGCTGAGAAATCAGCTTTTGCTGTGCTATTCTACTGGGGCTCAGATGGATGCTATCTGAATTAGAATATTCCCCTCTATTTCTCTCTCCCTATGCCAGTTTCTTTCACCTCATGAAGTAAGAGGTCTTACTTCCATCTACCTGCTGTTTTGAAACCTCCATTTCCTTGAAATTAGCCATTTTGTGTGATAGGAGAAACCTTTGAACCAACCTCCAAAGTCTAAATCCATTGGTGCTTTTTTAATGCCTCATTTTGAGGAAGATTAAAATGCATGGTGATGTCGTCCCAGGTTGGAGGTTCTAGGTGCATCTGTCACTTGGTGGAGACAGACTCTGCCAAGAAGACAACACCAACCCCATGCTCTCATCAGAGATGCTGCTTCCCTTGGAAATCTGATGGCTGCAACACTGACTGCTTGTGAACACTGACTGCTTGTGAAGCCTGCAGCTAGGTAAGGAGGTTGTCCAAACTGACTTCTGACCTTTCTTGCTATGGGTTAAGGCTTGAACTCGAAAGCTGGAAGGGACCTTAAAGATCATGTCATTCAATGATTTTCAACCCTGGCTACTCCCTACAATCACCCGAAGGAGTCGAAAGGCCCGGTCCTACCCCAGACCATTACCTGACTTTCCTCATTATCTTCATTGATCGTCACACAGATCTGGAGAGGTATAATGGCTCAGTGTTACAGAGAGGGAAACAGAAGCTTGATGATGTTAATTGGCAGTGCCTTATATATTATACACTTATAAGTAGAAGTGTTGTGATTTGAGCATACGTCCTTGACTCCATTCTGAATGTAAGGTCTTTCTCTTTTCTGTAAGCATTGGACCCCTTCCTATCACTGCTGGAGAGCACCTAGTCAACCGCATGACATGCTCTTTTGGCCTCTCTGGTTATTTAATTGGACTTCCTGAAAGAGGTGAATTTGAGTCTGGCTCCAGCACGCGGTATGCATCCTTAAGGAGGAAGGCCATTGTGTCCTAAAGGCTGGGGCTTCACTTCCTTGGTGTAGCATAGAAGGCTCCTGTTCCTTCCTCCAGCCTCAGTTTTTATTCCTCATTTTCTGCCTTTCTGCTTAGACCAGATTGCAGAACACCTGAAATACCAGGCAGAGGTGTTCATAGTTTAGTCTCTAGAGCAGTACTATCCAATAGAACTTTCTGCAATGATGGAAATACTCTCTGCAGATGGCCTTTGAGCACTTGAAATGTGGTTGATGAGACTGAGGAACTGCATTTTAAATTTTACTTCATTTTAATTAATTAAAATTATATTTAAACAGCCACATGTGTCTAGTATCTTCCATATTGGAAAGAAAATATCTAGAGGCAGTAGGCACAGTTTACAAAAAGTATTCTGGCAGCAGTATGTCAGATGTTCCAAAGTGGATCTTGTAATGGACACTAAAATCTTGAATGGACACTAAAGTTAGACTGCCTGGATTCAAATTCCAGTTGTGTCACTTACTAGCTATGTAACCTTGGGATCTTCACTTAAGCTCTCTGAACCACAGGAGCCTCCCCTGCAATGTGGGATCAATTATAGTGCCTACATGATAGAGTTACTGTGAGGATAAAATAAAATTCATGTATTGTTTTAGAACAGTGCCTGGCACACAGTGGACACAGCTCAGTGGAAATTTTAGAATTTTCATCTGTTCATGGCTGAGTGAAGGAGGGAAGAGGGAGGGGTCCTGTGTTGCTCAGCTGTTATGCAGGATGCAGCTGCATTTCTGTCAACTAAAAAATATAATATTCAGAAAATCATCATCTAGATATGGGAGTTTATGGAGAGGATGGAAAAGCAATCCCAAGGGGTGGTGGGAGAGGAAACAGAGTGACTGTTTTGCAAAAGAACTTCAGAAAGCATGGAACCAGCAGATCCTGGAAGTAAAAGAAAATGTGCTAAAGAGCAAGAACAAAAAGAACTCACTGCCTAGACCAGGAAACTCTTCCTCTCTCTCTCTCTCTCTCTTTGTTTTTTTTTTTTTCAGGACCACCAGCAGCATATGGAAGTTCCTAGGCTAGGGGTCGAATTGGAGCAGTAGCCACTGGCCTATACCACAGCCCCAACCCCAAAGCCACAGCAATGCCAAATCCGAGCTGCATCTGTGACTTACAGCACAGCTCACGGAGATGCCGGATCCCTAACCCACTGAGCAAGGCTAGGGATCAAACCCACATCCACATGGATACTGGTTGGGTTTATAACCCCCTGAGCCACAATGAGAGCTCCATCCTCTATATTTTTTTCAAGGAGTTTTACAGTTTCAGACCTTACATTTACATCTTTTATCCATTTTGAGTTGATTTTCATGTATGGTGTAAGATAATGGTCCAGTTTCATTCTTTTGCATGTGCATATCCAGTTTCCCCAACACCATTTGTTGAAGAAAATGTGGATGGAGAAACTTTCTGCATCTCTTGTGTGTTCTTTGCACACTTGTTGAAGATCAGTTAACTCTATATGCTTGGGTTTATTTCTGAATTCTTTATTCTGTTCTATTGGTCTCTATGTATGTTTTTATGCCAGTACCATACTGATTTTAATTACTATAGCTTTCTAATTAATATATTTTGAAATCAGAAAGTGTGATGCCTCCAGCTTTATTCTTTTTTCTCAAGACTGCTTTGACTAGTGGAAGTCTTTTGTAGTTACGTATAAATTTTAGCATTTTTAAAATATTTCCTTAAAAAATAGGGATTGATAGGGATTGCACTGAATCTGTAAATCCTAAGCAATTATTTTTTGGATATGACATGAAAAGCACAAACAACAAACGCAAAAATAGACAAGGTGGGGCTACATCAAACTAAACAAAAAACCTTTTTTTCTGTATAGCAAAGGAAATAATCAACAGAGTAAAAAGACAATATACAGAATGAGAGAAAATATTTGCACACCATTTTTTTCTGATAAGAGGTTAATCTCCAAAAACATATAAGGAACTCCTTCAAATTCAATAGCAAAAAAACAAATAATCTGACTATAAAATGGACAAAGGACTTGAATGGATATTCAAATGCCCAACAGGTATATGAAAAGGTGTTCAGTATCACTAATTCTCAGGGAAATGCAAATCTACACCACAATAAGATAGTCACCTCACACCTTTGGGATACCTATTATCAGAGCAAAAACAAGAACAAAAAACAGAAGACAAGAAGTGCTGGTGAGGATGCGGAGAAACTGGGATCCTCATACAGTACTGGTAGGACTTTAAAATGGTGCAGATGTGGAGTTCCCATCGTGGCGCAGTGGAAATGAATCCAAGTAGGAACCATGAGGTTGCGGGTTCAATCCCTGGCCTTGCTCAGTGGGTTAAGGATCCGGCATTGCCGTGAGCTGTGGTGTGGGTTGCAAACGTGGCTCGGATCCCGCGTTGCTGTGGCTCTGGCGTAGGCCGGCAGCTACAGCTCCAATTCGACCCCTAGCCTGGGAACCTCCATATCCTGCGGGAGCGGCCCTAGAAAAAGGCAAAAAGACAAAAAAAAAAAAGAGAAAAAAATGGTGCAGATGTTATAGAAAACAGTATGGAGGGTCCTCAAAAAAATTTAAAAACAGAACTTCCATATGATCCAGCAATCTCACTTATGGGTACAGATCCAAAAGAACTGAAAGCAGGATTGTGCACAGATGTCTATACTTCCATACTCATTGCTGTATTATTTATAATAATCAAGATATAGGTAAATGCTCATTGACGAGATGAATGAGTAAACAAAATATGGTAAGTACTTACAAAGGAATATTATGTAGCCTTAAAAAGAAGGAAATATGCCACATGTGACAACATGGAGGACATTGTGCTAAGTGAAAGAAGCCAGTCTTGGACAGATAATGCATGACCCCACTTATAGTGAGGTACCCGCAAGGGTCAAACTCGTAGAAACAGTAAAATTGTGATTGCCAGGGGCTGGAAAGAGAGGAGTTGCTGTTTGAGGGTATAAAGTTTCAGTTATACAAAGCAGATAAGTTCTGGTGATCTGCTGTACTGTGACTATAGTTAACAACATTGTGTTGTGCACTTACAGTTTTTTCTGAGGGTAGATGTTAAGTGTTCTTACATCAATAAAAACAAAGTAAAACAAGGCAAAACTAAAAGCATTAGAAAAAAATGAATATGAAGGAGAAAAATTCAGCCAGTTTAGAATCTCATGAAAAGTATCTGTGGACAGTGAGAGGAATGCTGGATTGGGACTCAAGATACAGCCACTGACCTGCAGTGTGATGTGAGGTAAGTTACTTCCCTTCTCGGGGCTTTTGTCTCATCTGTCAAATGATAGCTTAGACTAGCTTTCTTTGTTTAAAACACTCAATATGTGTTTGGGGAAATGTATGCTTTAAAGCTTGACCGTTGTTCTCATCATCATCATTATCATTGTTATTCTTACCCAAAGGCTTAATTTCTGGAGTTTGCATTCCTTAGCCTCTGTCATTGCCTAGGAAATGAATCAGCCCACCATTCCTGCTCTCAATTGGTCATTTTCTCAATTTGAATGTCTTAGTAGGCACCTTAGCCACTGGACCTGCCCAACTAGCAAGAGCCTAGGTCACCCTCTTCCCTTGGGTCCAGGTCTGCTTCCATGGTGTCAGTCCACAAAGCTGCCTGACACTCGCACGCATTTTAACTACGGAGTTGTGCAAGTTGCTAATTAGGCTTGTAAACATTCTCCACTTCACTTCCCTAATATTTTTTTGGTCATGGAACTCTTCCCACCATTACTCCTGGGGTCTGTGCCTGGTGCTTAATGACATTTGGGCAGCCCTGAAGTCCGTGCAGAGGGCCGGCCACGCCCCTCCAGCCCGCCTTGCTGTTTGCTTGCAATATGCCTTCTGTGGCCCAGCTCACTCCTGGGGAACATAAGGCTTGGCATTTGCCAAAACTGGTTCCTTTCTCATTTATCAAAGAGCGGAATAGAATAGAGCAGAATAGCATAGCAGATGGGTGCAGGGGGAGGAGTTGATGATGAGAGGCAAAGAGGACTTGTTATATTTTCTAAAAAGGCCTAGTAACATTATTTTATGTCATGTACAAGTGACTAAGACCAGTCTCCTGATGGGCAGGATGGTATACACTGTTTCTCTCTCACAGCTGCTTTCTCTCTTTCTCCCTCACTATCTCCCGCCCCTCTAGTACAGTGATCCATGATGTGGGCTCAGTCACAACCAAGTGTCACCAGCAATCACATGCCTAAGAGGCTCTTTTTGATGGTAATTATTAGCCAGGATGGCCAGTTTTAGCAAATGAAAAATCAGGAAGCTCAGGAACTTTGTATTTCAAACAAACAGTGAATAATTGTTAGCCTAAGTATGTCCCATGCAGTATTTGGGACACGCTTATACTAAAACATTGTTATTTATCTGAAAATCAAATTTAACTAGACAGCCTGTATTTTATCTGGCAACCATAAATTAGGTAGACTAGAGGTCATTTAGGGAACATAGGTTAGAAACCTTAGAAGTCCATTTGCCCAATGATGTTGCCCTCATTGGCCTGGCTCATTACTTGAAATCCTTGCATCCACAGCATCGTTGAGTTAAGGCATTAGAAGCTTCTGTCAAAATGTGTATGACTTGGGAGAAGTTGTAGCTTGAGCCATTAACCAGTATTAATGCCCTATCCCAGATTAGTTCCACAGGCAAATCACTGATCATCGAATGACATGTCCATGAAATAAGACACAGGTGAATTTAATTTGGGAGAGGGGACAATGGGATAGAGCCAGGGTGGTACCCAAAAATGGGCAGCGGAATGGGGACCCCAGCGTTAACTTCATTCTATATGATGGTCACCTGAATGATAGGATTGAAGAGGTTTTGGGTACAGTCACAGGCAGCCCAACACACTCCCTCCCCCCACCCCAGCCAAAGTGCCTGACAGGGGATTCTTCCCCTGGGGTTACCACTGCTTTCTCTCCAGGCATCCTCCCAGATGAGAGGCAACCTTGTGTAATGACAAGACCCCAGATCTAAGAGTCAGACCTGAGTTCGAGTCTTTTTTTTTTTTTTTTTCCTAACCACACCTGTGGCATATGGAAGTTCCCCGGACAGGGATTTGAATCCAAGCCACAGCTGCGACCTACACCACAGCTATGGCAACACTGGTTCCTTTTTTTTTTTTTTTTTTGCTTTTTAGGGCCACACCCACGGCATATGTAAATTCCCAGGCTAGGGGTCTAATTACAGCCACAGCAATGCAGGATCTAAGCCAGTCTAACACCACAGCTCACAGCAACACTGGATCCTTAACCCACTGAGCAAGACCAGGGATCGAACCTGTGTTCTCATGATTACCAGTCACATTCGTTTCCACTGTGCCACAACAGGAACTCCAACACTGGATCCTTTAACCCACTGCACTGGGCTGGGGCTTGAACCTGTGCCTCCACAGCAACCTGAACCACTGCAGTCGGATTCTTAACCCACTGTGCCACAGCAAGAACTCCATGAGTTTGCGTCTCAACTCTGCCACTACTAATCATGTGACTTAGGTTGGACAAGCAGGGTGCCCTCTTTTATTTCTTCATCTCTAAGCCTTAAAAAAGTAATTCTTGCCTCCGAAGTCTCATCAGATTGTTGGAGAAGCAATTGGAACACCGTAGGTATATATACTTTGAAAAGAAGCACTGACAAAATGCTTTAGCTCTATTAAAATGCATGTCCTCCCGGGAGGGGTGGCACAGTCCTGGTTACCTGATGTATCACAAATCTGTCCTCCCTAAGGGGGAGATGTGGGCCATAGGAAGGACAGAGATAGCAGGGGTGGTGGCCGCTGTGGGCTAGTGTATGAGGAGGAAGGTCCCAGGCAAGGAAAGTCGTGACTGTCCCTCCTGCTCCCAAATAAACTGCTGGCTCTAGCGTTTTGCCAACGACTGATCCTATGGCATGAGCTCAGAGCAGGAAGGCAGGCCTGGAGGGAGGAGGTACGGAAGACTGCCTTGAAATACTGCGGGTGGCATTCACCAGCTCTCAAGGAAGAGCTCCAAGTTTAGGGGGGCAGGTGGCCAGCGGAGGTTTTGAATCTACCAGAGGAAATTATCCTCCCTCTGTGTGCCCAGGATAAGATCTCAGAGCCAGGGAATGTTTGTAAATGGACTCTCTCATTTAAATAAATCCCACTTAAATATTTATCAGATCATGAATATGCATGTGCCTCTCTCAGCGCTGGAAAGAGAACGGGCATGTAATTTTTAGATGGCACATAAATAATGTAAGGGGGGAAAAAGGGATCTTTGTTCTGTGCTGACTGTGTATTTACAGCATCACAAGAGGTCTTGAAATAATGAACTGATTTTTCCCTTTCCCAGTCTAAACGTGCACATGGAACTTCACCTTTCCTGTCTTTCGGGTGATTTGCATTCATTTGTATCCTCGGGAAGGATTTTAGAGGCAAGAAAAGGAGGATGGTCAAGTTCCAATGATCAGTGAGTGAGATAGCCAGAGAAGCCCATACCCCATGTCCCTCTTAGCTGGCTCTCCCACCCCAGACCGGGATGGAAGAGGGCAGTGAGCAGAGCCGGTCCTGCATCCCCCAACTCAGATGCTCAGAGGGGAAGGCCTATAAGGCACTTCTTTAAAAAGCAAATGTCAGTGGGGTGTGCAACCATTGTCCTCCCCAGCCACAAGAACTTGGACTTGGCTCCAGACATCTAGCAGAGCTCTAGGGAAAGGGAACAGGGCAGTTTTGATGAGGGTGTGGGCTAGACTGGAACGTGAGCAGGGCCCTAAGCTCCCACAGGAGGATGGGAGCTACAGGCTGACTGCTGCTATTCCACCCTTCTATGCGGCTGAGAACTAACTGTGACTGGAGCCCAGGGCATGAGCAGGTAGGAGAAGATATACTCCAAGCCCTGAGTTCTTGCTACTGGATTCTGTGTCCCTAACTGTCCTTCCACTGCTGCACAGTCATGGCTTTGGGGATTAGGCATGATTTGCTTGCTTTCTCTACTTTTCTCCTCTATCAGCCTAAGGAATTGAGAGAGAACTGGCTTATCTTTTTGCCCTAAAGCATCTTTAAAGATAATATCCTTTCCTTGTTAATAAGCGAGCTGAAAGTTCCTGTCTGTGTTGCATGGTAGAAAGAACACTTTACTGGGACCTAGGAAACAGGGTGTCTAGGACCAGCTCCACCACTTATTCAGAGTATGATGTTAAGCAAATCGCTTAACCTTGCCTCTGTTTCCTCATTTGTAAAGTGAGGATCATGACAGTACCTCCCTTGTAAAATTGTTGTGAAGCTTAAAGGAGATGATGCATTAAAAGGCTTAGCACAGAGCCTGGCACTTAGTGAGTGCTCAGTCAAGGGAGCTATTAGTCTGAAGAACTGATTACTCATTAGTCCCCAAACTTCCCCCCAAAGCCTGAGCCTTTCATAGTCAGTAAGGAAATAATCCCTTGACCTAAAATTGTGTGATAGTCTGGTGGAGTGGAAATACTGTTGGCCTTGGTATTAGGAAACTTGGGCTTTAGTCCCACTATCGCTACTCATGAGCTATGTGACCTTGAACGAGAATACAGACTTTTTCATTTGTAGACCAGCAATAATACACTTGCATTGCCTCCCTCACTGGATATGAATGATGATGAAAGACATGGCAAAAGTGCTTAGAAGTGTAAAGTGGTAGGTTTTCTTTTGAACGATATTAATTAGATTAACTGACTGCTCTTCCATTTTGAGGGTTCCAGTGAAGCAATAATTTTGAGATCTCAATGATATATACTGAAGACCACGAAGGCAAATAGTTTATGGAAATAATTCTCTATAATTTTAAGTTAGAACACTCAGTGAGTAGAAAAGATGAGTGCTAGAAGCAGAAGTCAGATCCACGGAGCTCTAAATAGCTTAGCGACAGCTATAAGGAATTATGGGGTCAGTGAGAAGGTTGCTTTTGCCTCCTATTTTTGTCTTCTTTCCATCTCTTCTTCTAAGATGCCTTATTAAACTGAAGCGAGAGGAGTACCTTTAGATATAGTGATAAGACGTCCAGGATTTGCTGGAGCAGTCCAAATTTCGTGTATCTTCCTTCCTTTTGAAAAAGGTGATGTGTGAAGTTAGAAACTCAATGTGGTTTCATATTGATGCTTTTGTGAAGTTTTAATCATTATCATAAGTAATAATAGCTAAAATGTACTTATCGAGTATCTTTCTGTTTATCAGACACCATCCTACGTGCTTTCACCACATCTTATTTAGTTTTGATAACAGTCCAATTAGATAGATACTATAACCATTTGCTATTTTATGGATACTCGGCTTTTGGCTCAAGGTCACACAGCAGACTTATGTCAGAGCTGGGATTGAAATTCTCAGGCCTGTCTTGGAATAAACCAGAAAGAAAAAGAAAACACATTGCCAGACCACGTGCCCTGTTTGTATGCTCAGAAGATATGGCCACTGTGTCATGGTATCTTGAACATCTGTTTGGTGGAGATAACCCCTAAGATAAAGTGGTGAGGAAGCTGGAGTTTGGGGCATGTTGACTTTTTTTCTGAAGACTGTCAGTGAGGGTGGTTGTTATAGCTAAACATAGGATCCTTCCTATGATCTCCCACAAAATGACCAGATGTCTCCCAGGCTCTCTAACTGTTGCCCTTGGCTTTCTTTTCATAGCCCTCCTAGTGGGTGATGCACTCAAATGACGTCCATCTGGTCCTATGGCAATGACTGCAGGTAATGAACCTACAGGTGAAGGAAAAGAGGCTGGAAGAGAATTTGCAACTAGAGACAAGGTCATTCCTCCCCTTTCCCAAGATTTGCCAGCTTAAGCCAAACAAATGTCAGACCGTCAACTGAGCCTTGCTTCACAATTCTAGGATTCAATGTGTATACTGCGAATCCAAGGGAGCCTAAAATGTGTCAGGAAAGACATATGCTCTGCTTTCTGTCAGCTTATTTAAAAATGAAAATATAGATATATTTTTGGTGGAGCCACTGGCTTCAAGATTTTTCCAAAGAGGTTGTCTGTTCAGCTTAAGTTGCCTCGAGGCATTTCTATCTGCTTGTGAATGAAGAGAATGCAATTTTCAGCTTTATTATTCTCCACATCATGTGCCCAGTAAAACCACAAAAAAGCAGGCTTTTCCAATCACTCCCTTCTCTTCAGCCATGCACCTGGCCTTAGCAATATATGGGGTAAAAAGAGGGCTGGCTATGAAGTTAGAACTGCCAGAAACAAATGAGCCCCCCACCCCATCACCAGTATTGCAATTCCAAAAGCAAGACTTCCTTCTTTTGGCCTGAGGCTTTTTGCACTTGACTAAAACCCAGTGAGGTTGTGTATCAGCCATTTCTATATCTGTGCAATGTAAATAAGTTTCCCAGTTCCTTTCCTGGGAACAGGTTCTGACTCTGTCAGAGGAGGGCCAAAATTAGGACACTGGAGACATGAGCAGGGTGGCCCCAAGGCACAGACAGGACCAGATAGGGCAGCTAAGCAGCTTCATTCTATATCTCAGTGGTCACCCCTTTCCTGTGACCCTAGTAAGCATGTAATAATAATGGCTAATACAGAATGCTAAGTAGGTGCTGGGAAGAGTTCTAGATGCCTTTCATGGATGTAATCTATACAACAATCTTTTGAGTTAGTACAATTATTATCTCACTCTAAGGGTGAAAAAATAGACATGCAACCCAAATCCTAGTGCCTGTGACCATTCTTGCTAGCCACGGTGTGGCCCAGGGAGTATATCAGAGTCATCAGTCTGATTAGCATTTGTGAACTATTCCCATTTAATGCAGTGGCTTGACTTGCTAATCAGTACAAGGAATGAATAGAACTGGGTGGATCCTTTGGGTGGGTGAGTACCCGAGGAACATGGGAAGTTACATAAACTCTTTCAGTCCTGTTGGACAAAGCCTTACAGATGGACGTCATTTGAGTGCATCACCCACTAGGAGGGCTATGAAAAGAAAGCCAAGGGCAACAGTTAGAGAGCCTGGGAGACATCTGGTCATTTTGTGGGAGATCATAGGAAGGATACACTGTGACTCTGGGGGCACAATAGGATAAGCCTGTCTTCTTGCGTCTTAACCACTTAATCTGCAGAGCAGTTCTTTTAGTTGTAGGCAACTGCCCAGTCATACTTGGCATTTGATTTTAGCTTACGTCATTATGCCACTCCTCTTTATTCCTGCGAGATAGGGTGCAAAGTATATTACTACCATTATGTAGATAAAAGAATTCAGACAGAGTAGAAAAAACACAACAAATCTCTGGCTAGCCTTTAGATTTTTGGAATCCCACATTTTATGTAGAATTACAGATTAGAAAACTCACCAACTCAACAAAATATAGGGCCAATACATTTATTGGATGCTGAGACCTCAGACTTAAGAACCATAGAGACCTTTCCAGCTTGACATGTCTAAGATTTTTTTTTTTTTTTATGCTACCATCCAGCACTGTGCTAGGTGGTTGAAAGTGGTGGGATAAAAACTCACATAAGCCTTAGTCTTTGTTCTTGAAAGTTACCACCTGATTGATTAACAATAACACGTTTATATTGTTGGAAAAAGTAAAAAAAAAAGGGAAGATAATGGGTAGTTTTGATAAATAATATTACACTGCCTCTTGCCACATTGTACCAAATAGAAACCAATTATTCCTTCTCCAGGATTTTTAAGAGGAATACACCTCCGCCAAGAGCTTCCCAAGAGAAAAAGAGACCTGACTAATCTTTAGAATCCTTTTCTCAGCCTCTCAGAGGTGTATAAAATGTTTCTGTGTAATAATTCTGTGGTTTGTTGGTCGGAACCTGGAAATTTTATAGCTGATGCAATTCTTTTGAATTTCAAGTAATAAGAATTTTAGGTAATATAAGGCCTCATGTCAAATCTCTTTAGCAAAAATTACTAGGCTTACGATGTTTATTTTTGATTACCTTTGTTCCCGATTTGGGTCTGTCAGTAATTATGGTCTCAGGAACAGGGCTGGTCATTATAAGATCAGCAAAATTTGTACTGCAGTCCTTGACCCTTTTTCATCCTGGATTCAGGGTCCCACTCTTTTCTTTTGTGTCCCCTTTGGCCCCTTCTGTTTCTCCATACAACTATTGTGTATCCTATTCCTGGCACCTCCTGTCTTTTGGGAATTTGTAATTGAAGGGACAATTTTAAAGATCCCTTTCCCTGGGGCCACCTCCCTTTATTCCCAGATTCTGCCAAGCCTAGGCTGGAGAGAAGCAAGACAGGAAATCTGTTGTGAAAAGCCTACGAAAATGCCCATTGGATTATTTGTATGTGATTCGCTTCATCTGGTACAGATAACTGAGAGCTGACAGCACCAGCTCTCACATCGCTTTTCATCCTTGTTGCACTGCCTGCACAAACAATTTAAAATAATGTGCCTTGCTTACTTTTTCACTGGGAGCTGTGGAAATTAATATCATGCTGTTCTTGTCTTTAGAGAACACAGGTGGATCTCTAAATATCGTTGGTTTGTATGAAACAGTGCAGTATTTGTACCCTAGCCTTTGAGTCTTCAAATGTTAATGATGCTGTATTAGTTGAGATTGAGGGACCACCTAGTGCACTGCAGGTTTGTCCTTTAGCTAGAAACCCATAACTCAAGTTCCTAGCACTAAAATGTTTGTTTTGCTTCCACGTTGGTTGAATCAGAAAGGCGATATCTTTGGTAAGGAAGTGGGGTCACAGACAACTCAAAAATCAGGATTGGTGCAGTATATAAGAGGTATTTGAGCATCTAATGTATGATCTGAGGACATAATCTACCTAAACCCATGTCCTTTACCAGTTCCTCAATGTCCCTGACATCTCCTATTTTGTTTCTGGTTAAGGTCTTTCCTTCATTGATTCACTTGTTCAGTTTACAAATAATAATAATCCAGGCACTGTATTATATACTCAGAGTGCTGGCACAGATGAATAAGACAACAATCTTGTCTTTAAGATGTCCACAGTCTTGTGAGGAAGATAAAGACATAAACAGATAATAGTAACACTATACTATAACCAGAGCTATGCCACAGGCATACGCAGAGTACTATGAGGACATGGGGCAGGCAGGGGTGAACCCCTAGGCCTGCGGAAAAGAATATTTGGGCAGAGTTTTGAAGGGTACGTCATTTGCCAGATAGGGAGCATATTTGTATGTGTGTGCAGGGGGTGGGTGGGATGGAAAAGTGCAGTGAGGGGGCTGAATGCCAGAAATTTGGAATAGTATGTGCAAAGGCATGGAGGTGATCCCCCCTCCAAAACAAAACAAAACAAAATAAAACAAAAAACAAAAACAAGGGCATAGTACGTGTTGCTTATTGAAAGCGGCAAACTTCCATATGGCTAGAGAATAGAGAACTAGTGGGTGAGGACTGGGAGGAGATGAGGCTAGGAAAATGGGTTAGAGTTTAATTGGATCATGAAAGACCTTCTGTGCCATGCTAAGAAACTAGGACATGATCCTAGGAGTAACAGGGTTGCCACTGAAAACTTTTAGGTGGTGGTGGGGGGGACATAATGGGAAGATGGCTGTCTGGCGACAGTGCAGGGAGTAAGATCAGGGAGGTCAGTTAGGAGGACAGTGCAGGAGGTAATGGTAGCCTGAACCTGAGTCAGCAATAGTGGGAATGTAGGAGAGGGTCTTTGATGATGAGAGGTGACAGAAGATGAAGGAAGATGCAAGGACGAGGGTTCTGCTTTGGGCAACTGGACAGTGCCATTTGTTGAACCCAGGGACATAGGTGGAGTAGAGGGCTTTCTGGGAAGATGATAAGTTCAGTTTGTCATGTTGAGTTTAAGGTATAGGTTAAGCATAGAGGAAAAGGTTTTAGGGAAATACTAGACATATGGATCTAGACTTGGAGAGAGCCTCTGGAAAGCCCAGGTGAAATTGTAACTGTCCTGCCTAGTGCAGCATTTTGAATCTTTAGAGAAATTGGATATATTTAAGAAACAAAACTGTATTATCTATTATCCTAGAAACTTGTATCATTTTTGGTAGGAAACAATCTGCTCATTTTACAGAAGCCTTGAGATTGCAAATG
Source organism: Phacochoerus africanus (assembly GCF_016906955.1). Taxonomy (NCBI): domain Eukaryota; kingdom Metazoa; phylum Chordata; class Mammalia; order Artiodactyla; family Suidae; genus Phacochoerus; species Phacochoerus africanus. Next base: position 105,061,661 of record NC_062560.1, on the reverse strand, counting down.
AGGTTGCCATTTTAAGAACATGAAGGGCATTGGCTTAAAGATGTTGAATGGAGGGGAAGGCACTGTTGAGCATCCCAGTAAAACTTGTTAGGCATGTACTGTGGCCATCCCTAACTTGGAGATCTGCGGGGAAGGGTTTTAAGACCTACTGGATAGCTCATTTACCAACTAAGCACTGTTAGCTTTTCTCTTCTACTTAGCAGTGTCCTAGAAAGGTTAAGGGCTGAGCACTAAGGGGTGAGCAAGACAAAATGAGAGTGTGCTGAGGGTCTCTGGTAAGTTCCAAAGCCAATGTGGGGGAATATTTGTATTTCCATAACCCTCCCTAAGAGCGATCATTTGAAAAAGAATTCTGGCTTCATTATAAATGGAAGTGCTGGAGTTCCCATTGTGGCTCAGTGGTTAACAAATCTGACTAGGAACCATGAGGTTGCGGGTTCGATCCCTGCCCTTGCTCAGTGGGTTAAGGATCCGGCGTTGCCGTGAGCTGTGGTGTAGGTCGCAGACGTGGCTCGGATCTCGTGTTGCTGTGGCTCTGGTGTAGGCTGGCAGCTCCAGCTCCGATTAGACCCCTAGCCTGGGAACCTCCATATATATGCCACGAGTGAGGCCCTAGGGAAAAAAAAAAAAAAAAAAGGAAGTGCTATAATAGCTCACAAGATTTTCGAACCGAAAATAATCCCTCTAGCTTCTATTTACTTACTAACATGTCTATACTCCCCTTCTAAACTGTGAGCTTATTTAGGGCAGGCACTCTGTTTCGTTCACTTTCATAATGCTAGTAATGTCCCTGGCATCCAATCCCTGCACTCAGGAGTTGTTAGCTGGAGACTGAATGAGGCCACACCCTCATTTTCCAGATGTGGAATCTGAGGACTGGAAATGCTACATGACTTGCCCAGGATCACGCAGCTACATAGAGGAAGAGCTGGGCATGGAACTGAGGTTATGGTTTAAGGATGCTTTTCCTCAACAACCTTAACTGAGCCAATCACCTCTCACAACAGGATGTTCTTGATGGGTGGTTGGAGGCTCTGATTATATGCGATGAGACAGAATGTTTCCGGAGAACGTTCTATTTCTCAGCAATTCCTCCCCACTTCCTGGATGCATAATTGACTCTCGAAATTATCTTTAAAAATTTAGGACACTGAATACCAGTACTCTCTGTGACCATTTGCCTCTGAGAGGGCGAACATGGCACCTTACCTCTACTATGTAATTTGTGTCAACCTCAGTTTAGAGAAATCTCCAAACATCTCTCCCTTAATAACTCATTATGGGTCTGTCATCCATGAATTCATCTAAGCCTTTATTTGGGGGGAGAGGGAAGCTATTTATATTTTCAGCCTAATCCACCACTTGGTATAATGAGTTCCATATGTTTCCTCCATTTTCTACCTGCTGTGAGAAGTAAAGCTTCCTTCATCTGTCCTAAACTCACCTCTGTGGGCTATATGCTGGTAAGTCTCTGCCTCTCTCTCTCTCTGTCTCTCTCTCTTTCTCTCTCTCTCTCACACACACACACACACACACACACACACACACACACACGATTTAGGAGGGAAAATGACCCCAGTATTAATTGTTATCTTTCTTTACAAGCATACGAAAAATTCTAATGAAAGGAAGCTGAAATAATGCAATTCAAAGTGAACACAGTGGCAGCTAATTACCCCAAGGAGAAGGATGTAAATCCGTGACAAAACGGAGGCCCCTTCACACAGGAATCGGCGGAAATAAATAAGAGGCCTGTTCTGGAAGCAGTGCCTGGCCAAGCACTGGCTGCCTGTGGTGAAGTTGGGGCACCCTCTCAAAGTTCAGCGTAGCCCAAGAACGTAACCTGTCAGCCTCCTCGCCTGACATGATCTTAATTAGCCTCCGTTCTACTGCTGAGGAAGCCCTGCTGAGGCAGTTAGCACCAGAGAATTAATCAGATCGTTTGTGGAGTTGACAAAGCAGGACAGCAGTCCACACCGGCAACTTATTGAATGGAAAGGATCCAGGAAGCCTGGCAGTGCTGGAGTCTCTATTTGTGCCCCTCTTTTTCCCCTGAATGCGGGTGCTCCGCAGAGACTGGGGCGAGGGGTGTGGGCAAGAGAGAGTTGTGCTGCACCTTAACCTCTGCCCCCCTCCCCTCCCCAGTCATATTCCGTCTTCCTAGCCTCTGTACACTTAACTGCCGAGGCATCATGCATAGCCGTGCTGATGCCAAACGATGTGTTTGACTGCAAGAGTGAGGGAGAGAGCACTGCTGATTTTGTTGCAAATTGCACTTTTGCTTCAGGATTAGTTGGGAAAATGGAATTTTGCCAGTATTTCCCTCCCTCCTTTTGTTTACTGCCTATTTTCAACAGCTCTGTAATTGCTTTCCATTTAGTAAAAGGAACATTGTTCCTTTTTTGGTTTTTCTTTTAATTGTGTTTCTTGCCCTAAGCTCTGACGTTTGGGAGCATTGATGGGAATGCCATGTTGTTTTGGTTCTAGATACCAACCTGGCCTTAGCAATCAAAGCAAGGTCATTGTTAGGGAAGGCAGTTGGATGGTGGGCTTAGAACACCGAGTTATGCATGGAGCCTTCCCTGATGGGGCCAGCTTGCCTATTATGAACTCTATCTTATTTGGACTCTCATAGTACTTCAAGTCTGTACTATACAATCTGGCTCCTATATATACTATTTTGTACTTTGCTTCATGTGCATAAACCTTAGGCCATCTCTCTGACCATAATGTAAGCTCTTCCAACCTAAAGGCTCCACGTCCTACTGAGTGTAGCTCTTAACATCAGTCAGGGCACAGTAAGAGACAATAAATGCTAGATTGGTTCATTATAACCCCTTAAGGAACACTTGCAACCATTTGTCCTTTGACCTTGCTGACACCTTGGCATTATTGATATTCTGGTCCAGATTATTCTTCAGGGGTGGGGTACTGTCCTGTGCACTGTAGGATGTTTTAGCAGCATTCCTGGTCTCTACTTATTATGAAAAATATCTCCAAACATTGCCAAAAGTCCTCTGGAGGGGGAAAAAAATTCACCCTGCCTCCCTCCCCATTGAGGACCACTGTTAAAATAATAAGAAGCAAAATTTTGTGAGCATGTTACTGTGTTCAGCTTGGTGCTCAAGACATTTCATGCATTCCTTTGTTTGACTTCCACAGCAACCCTGTCTTGGCTTTAACTGTTGTCTAAGGGGGCTCCAGGGGATGAACCTCAAAGTCACAGTTGTAGATTCACACCAGTTTGTCTCTTTGCCAAGGAACTTTTAGAAGAAAAGACCTCTCAGGCTCAACCCTGAATTTATGGGACAAACCAGCTCCCCCTTAATGGTGTAAGGACTACCCTTTCATTGAAAACTAGATATTCAGCTTAGTGAGGGTTAATTCCTCAAGGAGCTTGATGAAAAGCAATGGAAGGTCAGAGCAAAAGCAAGCCTGCCAGCTGTCACCTCCTTTATTCAGAGATGTGAATACCGTTCCGAACAGCTAATGCACGGTAGGAGGGCTAGAGATCTATTTCTTTCACTCTTACGGTGGCATTTTAGCTCGGGAAGCAGAGTTTCTAGCTAACCCACTGAAGTATCATTCCTACCCTAAATCCTGACCGGCTGTCTTGCAAACAATGCAATCGGTCAGAAGAGGGACAGAGCAAAAGAAGGCAGATAAACCAGTGCAAATTTGTCCTTCTGCCAGGGAGGGGACTACTCAAAGAACCATCTCCGAATATGAAGGACAACCCAGGAGAAAAAAAGTTGACATTTTAGCTTAATGTGTCTCTGGAGAGGGATGTATCTCTGGCTACAAAGTCAATTCAACTGCCACCAAGGAGTTAACAATACATTAAAATTAGTCATGTCACTTGATGGAGAAATATTCTACTTATGGAAAATACCTTTATAGGAAAACTGCCTTTCTGAGTCTGAGCTGGAAATATTACAGTAAACAAGATCTAATCACAACGAAGCCTTTTTTCAGCTTTGCATGACAGCTGTAAAATATGACAGTATTTATTAATAGTCGCTGCAGTCTAATCTGCAGCACTGGAGAGATACAGCGAAATATGTTAAGCTACTGAGAGAACAATTTCCACAGTAACTAATATTCAGCTTTTGAAAGAGTAGTTTAATGTCTTGTGATTTTTTTTTTTCCCCTACTGATGGTCCAACCCTAGGAACAAGCTACTAAGCTAATAACCTTTGTGGAGAGGAAGTGTTTAAATGATAATTTATTTCAAGAGCTGAAAACAAATTGCTCCACACTTTCCCTTTTTATGCCCCAAAGCAGTCAGGGATGTGCAAATCGAAGCATTAAAAAATATGACAGTTTTAGTATTTTCATTTTCAATGAAATTCTCATTATAGACATACGTACAGTCTTTTATTCATAATCCCAGTCCAAATAGTAATTCCCTGTTATTATTGTGCAGGCCCTCGAGACGCTCTCATAGTTGAAACCTCATAACAATAGATTAGGCAGGCTGCAGAAACTACCACATGTCTCAGGTACTGTCAACCCCGATTATTGCTGCTCAAACAGGGGAATTTAGTATCTGTCTCTCGCAGGATAATGTACTCTCTGGGTCTCCCTAATTTATTCAGATGTAAAAAGTAGCTTGAATTTCAGTTAAAAAAAAAAAAGTCTTTTGGCTTCATTTTTCCCAGAAGGCAAATGGACATGACTAGAATTGGAGCCATCTGTTACCTTCGCACATCCTTTAATCAGTTCTTAAAGTGGAGGAGGAAAAAAAAAAATCCATGATAATTAAAAAAAAAAAAAATTAAGAAAATCAACTTACCTGCTACTTTCTTTAAACTTCCTGCCAAGTAGCCATGTCAGAACCTATTAGTGGTCTCTCCTTGTTTTCTTCTTCTCCAATCCCAAACAATCCCTTAGTGATGAGGACCTGCAGGCTCAGGTCTTTCTGGGCTCTGGCAGTGGCCTTTGCCCCAGAGAGGAAGCTTTGAGCTCTGTTCCCCTCAGAGTCAGGTCCCCATGGTAGAACTCCATGAGTGTGCACAGGGACAAACCCACTTGTCTCGCTGCATTTCCTATATTGCTATCCATCTGCCCCTTAACCTGGATTTTGCACCCGTTGCCCATCTGGATCCCTTGGACTCTGGAGCCGAAGGCTCTTGTGTCTCTTGTGTTCATTTGTGGATCCCAGACTTTAAAAACGAAATGGCCAACTGGCATATATCCATAGGAAGGCAGCTAGGATCGGGAGGGTCTAGGAAATAAGTCCTTTGAAGAATGGCTGAAGGAAAGACTCAGGGAAGAGATAATAACAATTTTCAAGTGTTCAAAGTGTGGGAAGCAACACAGCAGCCCAGTGAATAGGCTGTGGGATGTGGCAGGCTTTGGTCAAATTCCTGGGTTTCATTACTTTGGCACGCCAATCTCTGTGACCCTAGGTGTCTTTATTTAATCTTCTTCTGTCTTGGTTTCCTGCTGTTATAAAGAGGCAGGAATGCCATGAGGATTAAGTGTGATCATTCATAAATTCAGGGCCTAGTACGTAATAAGTGCTTAAAACATGACAACTGTTCTTATCAAAGTAAGGTAATAAAATGACAATGATAATAGGAGGTTGTTGACTGGTACTGCCGGTTGGTACTGGCATGTCCATGTGTGTAGAAAGGGAGAGAGAGGGAGGATCAGGGAGGAAGGGAGGGAGGCAGAAGTGGAGAGACACAGAGAGAGTCTGTGCCTCCTTTGGGAAAGTAGAGCTGTGTGGAGGGGACGAAGGGAGGGGATGTAAGTAGATCTAAAAGACAACACACAGGAAGCTGTGAGTACTGGAAGCTCTACTCATCTCATTAGAGTTAAAATCCAGCCAATCTGAAAACATTCACAGTGTTCTGAGGAAAGGCCTTTTTCTTCCTGTCTTGGGAATCTCTTTACCTCTGTTCATCCTGTCAGGATTTTTCAACATTTCCTCACCTTCCTAGCTTTCTGGCAACACTTTAATCTTTTCATGAGCTGCCTTGCTCTAATGAATGCCAGTGTGATTCGTGGAGGGGGAACAGTTGGGTTAAAAAATTAATTTTTCCAGGCCCCTGAGACAAATAGCTGTTTCAGCAACAGGACTGTCAACTTCTCAAAGGCAGGGCCCGAATTCTGCTTCAACCCCTCCAGGGGCCTAGCACAAGACAGCCCTAGGAAAAGCCCAATAATTCCTTGTGGACTGATGGACTGTACCTTTTCCACTGCCCATGTTCCTGCCACAACCTTCTTGAGCAGACGGATGGATAGAGGTCTGTTGGAAGGCTGGTGACTTTCTGAGAGTTACGGGGGAACTGAGGAGGGAGTTTCAGGTTGAAAACGGGAAACAGCAGGAGTTTATTGAACACTGAGAGAAGGTAGGGACTGGTTGCCTCAAAGGGCACTTAGAGCTATTATCTCATTATCTAAGCTGAGAGCCACCGCCTGGGCCAGATTCTTTCATCTCTGTGGGTTGTACCCATTGAAGCCAAGGAGAGTTTGTCAGGTGCACGAGAGAGTCTGGCTGCAGTTCTCAAGTGTGTTGCTATTCTGGGGGAAGCGTTAGCACCACGGAGAGCTAGGTCCCCTGCACCCAAAATGGAAGAGTTTTTATGGACGAGTAGAGGCATATTAGGACAGAGGTGTCGAGGGAGGACAGGTGTAGACAAGTGAGGAGGCCTGGGTAAATTTTAAAAAGGTGTCGATAAGGAGGAGAGGGTACCAAGGAGGCAGATACCACACTTAATCAACCTCATCAGTTTTCCAAGAGCTGACGTTTGATGTCTGTTACATCAAGATCATAAACTTCCACTTTGTGCAAACGAACTAAGGTGGTTATTTTTGTAACTAAGCAAAGCGATGACCTGCACACACAAAATCAGACCTTTCTTTCAGACAGAAATCAAGGCGTAACTAATAAAGCCTTGAAATTCATTCAGTGTTTCATAATTTCAGAGATAAAATTACCCTGATTGTGCTACAAATCTTTTAAATGACCTCAAATGTTTAACCCATTTCTCAGCTCCTCACTCATCCCTGCCCTCATACAGTGGAGTCATGTCATTTGTATATTTAGCTTATTTGAATGTAATTATAGGTGCTCCCTTCTGTCTCTCTCTGTCTCCCATTTTTCTCTTAGTAATTTAAAATATTCTAAAATTATACTTTGCAGTTGTAATTTCTCCCCATAATGTTTATTACTGAAGCAGTAGGTGATCACCATAGAAAGAGAAGAAATACAAAATAGTTACATTATTGAATATTTTAAAGAGCCGTACCACATAGTTTGATTTATAAATTGGATTTTATTTTTCTTTCTCTCTCTTTCTTAATTGCTTTCTCTCTTTCTCTTTCTTTTCTTTCTTTCTTTCTCCCTCTCCCTCTCTCTCCTTCCTTCCTTTCCTCCCTCCCTCCCTCTGTTTTTCTCTCTCTTTCTTCAGTCCAACACTGAGAAAAAGACATGGGCTTATTCTGGATGAATCACTAATGGAATTGAAAAAACACTATATATGCATCCAGGCCTGTGCTAGGAACCAGGGGAAGCACAAAGTTTAAATCTAGGGGCTAACCAATTGTCTACTATCACAGTGGAGAGCAAGTGCTTAGGAAGGTAAAGAGCAGACCCAGTGAATGAATGACATGGATAAAAGAGAGGTGTTCTTGGAGATGGGCAAGATCTCTGTTCCTTAAGACTGGTTCTCCTCCTTCCCCCAGTCACCCCCAGTCACCTCAATGAACAGCAATAACCATCTTACCCAGTTTCTCAGGCCAAAATCTTAGTAGTCTTTTGCGAATTCTTCCTTTCTCTCACCTCCCACAGTCAATCTGTCTCAGAGTTCTGTTGGTTCTGTGTCCAAAATGTATTTCAATTCCATCTACTTTTCTCCATCTCCAGCCTAGTCTAATTTGCGATCATTTCTCACCTACATGACCACGATGGTCTTTTAACTGGTTTCCCTTCCTTCACTTTTGCACCTCACTCCATTCTCTACAGAAACTTAAATGATATTATGTCATATCCCCCCCTGCCCCCACTCAGAATCCTCCAATGACTTCCCACTGTAGTTAGAATAAAATCCATGTTCCTTATCCTAGCTCCTGCCTACCTTTACAGCCTTATCTTAGGCCACACTCAACCTCATTACCCTTCAGCCACACTTGTCTTCTTTCAGTTCCTTAAATAAATCAAGCTCTTCCCTGCCACAGGGCCTTTGCACTTACTATTTCCACCACTTGAAACTCTTGCCTTCTGTTCTTCACATGGCTGTCTCTAGTTCTTTAGTTCTCAGCTTAAATGCCCCTTCTTGATGAGGCTGTCACTGAGAATCCTGTTAAAATTAGATCCTATCCAATAGTATCCATCTCTTTGTTTCCCTCAGAGCACCTTATCTAAATGTATAATTATTTTATTTGTTGGCTTGCTTATTTTTTTCTATGTCCTTCTATCAGGTTTGTTAGTTGGTTGAGGCATAATTATGTCGAATCTTGAGGAATAGACTGCTATATGTTTTCAATGTGGGCAACAGTAGCCATTGAAAGTTTTGGACAGGATTATGGTATGTAGTGTTTTAAGAAGGCTTTCCACGGAGGCAGTTAGTATAAAACTTTATGTCAAGTATTTCCTAAGCAGAGCATATTAGTCCCATGAGCTAAATGGCTATAGAGGAAAAAATATGAACACATATGGGTCAGAAAGGTTTCTTTGGGCTCCGAGACCATAAGATTGAGCAAACTATTTAGTGAGATGATTTGAGAAAAAAAACGCAGGAGTAAGAAATAGACATAGATGGACTTTTGCTTCCTTTCCTCTTATGGAGAGCTCATGGGGAAAGGAGGGTCATGGGAGATGAGGAGAGAATACACAAACTATATTTCCTGCTTTTCAATAAATGAGAGGTTGCAGTATTAGCAGAAATGATTTTTAGTTTTAAAAACGTTTCATGAGAGAAGGTGTCTAATTTACAAACCTCGGTTCTAAAGATTAGCTTGTTATGCTCTAGATTACACTGTACATAGTACAGGGAAATAGGCTAATTCATCCTCAGTGTTTGAAAGAAATGAAATGCATTAAAATTTAGCAAATTCAAACTATTTGGGTACCCCCCTCGTCACAAAGATCTGCAGGAACACACAGTGCTCCTTCCTGGTTCTGCCCTTTGTTTATGTTCTTTTCCTCTTTCCTAAAACTCTATCTCCCTCTTCTCTTCCAATCTACAACTTATACATCGTTTAAGGCCTATCTCCTCTAGCCAGCCTTTTCTGAGAACTCTACCTGCTTGGAGTGCTAACTTTTCACATTCTCATAGCAGAATCTGTAGTGTAGCACTCAATGTGATACTGTACCATGTTGCTCATGAATTGTTTCATGAATGTCCTTTTCTGTCTACCCCCATTGGAACTATATTCTAAAAGCATCCATCACAAGATGTGAATAAACCATTGAGGGTTGATAGTAGCTTGTAGATTTGTTGACTAATTAACTTATAATATATAATTTAGGATTAGTAGCAAGATACAAAGTATCCTGTGCTGGTATAATATTTCAAAAAAAATCATAGAATATTACATTAAGAAGGGCCATAGCTTTGGTGAGGAGACCAAGGCCAAGAGAGTTTCAGTGAGTTGGTCAAGGTCAGGAAGCTAGTTAGTGGCAGAGTTTGAACTATAACTCAGCTTTCCTGCTTTGGTTTTATGAAATTTGAAAATATTTTGGAGATAAGTACCATAAGCAACTGCAGGCCTTAGTGTTTCTGGACAGGCTTTGACAATGCATCAAAATGAGAGTTAAATGGAGTACTCTGAATTCCTAAAAAAATGGCCCTTCGAGTTGTTACCTATCACCACATCATTTCCAAGGACCTTGCAGGCAGAGAGGCTTTCTGTTTGCTCCCTCTTTCTCTGAGTCAGAGAGAGCCATTCCTTGTATATAACCAGGATTACAAGCAAACAAGGCATCAAGTAAGGTTATCTTTTGGCATCTCATGGTGATGGGATCCTTTGGCTTTACTGAGGAACCCCTCAAAGATAACTGGGTTTTAGACAAGTCTATGTAGCTGAATTATTATGTGTACCCCTAACTGTATACTATTTAAGGTTAGACCCTTAATTTTTGAGACTCTTTCGATAGGTCCTAAATAGGAATATATCCTCAATAGATTCAATATAATATGTGTCAGTGTTAAGAAAAACCATCCATCCTCAAAACCCAGGTTAGCCAGTGTTTGTTCATTATTTCCATTGGATAATTGTTGCCCCACAGCTGAGGACCTAATGTGATCTGATGGAACAAGCTTGGAAGTGGGAAATGTTGATACCGGTCCCAGCTCTGTAGCTAAACTAACTGCATGAAAAAGCACTTTTCCTCTTTGGGCTTCAGTTTTCTCATCTATGAAATGAGGATAATTATAGTCTCTGACAGGATTAATTCTCCAAAAACTTTCCAGCTTGGGCCTCTCTCTATTTTAGACTAAGCTGCTTTTACTTTGTGTAGTTTAGACCAGACAAATTATTTTAGGAGGAAGCGTTCTTTTTCAACAACAGTGACTCAGCCAGGAGGATATCCCAAACCCTTTTTCAAAGTCAGGGGTGGGAGGACATATATAGTTTGAAAAATTTGATTCTAAAATTACTATTGCTTTGATTATTTTTGGTCTTACCCTTCAATGCATTTTGAATATTAATTACAATTTCAAAAGAGTATGGGGTTTTATTTATTGGAAGAAAAGGGCACAAATAGGAGGAAGGCTGAACACCACTGTTACATGAATATTCAAAGAGGAGAGCAGATGCCTCTTCTTACCTCTTTCTGTGTCATAAAGGTACACAAACTTCTCCCACTTGTAGTGACCCAGCAGACTCAGAATAGCGCCCTTCAAGGCTGGGCGCATCTGGATGACAAACTGCACATCTGCATCGGTGGGGAAGCTGGGTGTGACAAAGGATGTGTGCAGGGCTCCACAGAAGGAGGTCAGGGTGTTCATTGACATCTGGTCATAGAATCCAAAAATGGCATACACCCCTCTCGAAAACTGGGAGCAGACTGCAATGAGAAAAAGAGAAAGCCATGTCAATAACCCTATGGTCCTTTGCTGCAGCTCATAGGGTTGGAAATACAATGACATTGTAAATGACATGCCTCAAAAGAAAACCCAGATCTCTGAAATCACTAGAAGCCCTTGAAAGTCAGTTGCCCAACAGGAAGAGAAAAGAAAGGGAAGGATTTACTTGATGCAGTTGCATATTCTTTATGTCTACATGAACAAGAAGCTAAGAAATGTGGGAAGGAAAGAGGTGAAGGCTGCCTTACCCTCCTTCAGAAACCCTCCCTGCCCACCCCAAGGCCTGTACTTCCATGATAGCTGCCAAGGCACCTCTTAATGATCCCAGGCCCCACCAAGGTAGAACTGTCTTATGTCCCACCCCTTCAGTGCTTTTCCTACTAGGTGATAATAGTGACTGATGATTTAGTCGGGTAAGCTGCTAATGTGTCTTCTAGGAAATGTGTTAGTTCTCTTAAGTTACATAACACTTTAACTGTAGTTATGTTATGCCTAAAACCCTTTATGTAGGCTATTAATGAAGAGAATTTCAGATTCTGGGCATGCCATTGGGAAGACTGGCCTCTCAATGCCCATGGGGTAGGTGGGCCTATTCTGCCAATGTGTAATTGGCAAAGTTCTATCCTGATCCTTTTGCATTGATCTATATCTATTAGCCCACACATAGAATGTTCATGTCCCCCTCATGATCATGCTCAACCTTCTTTTATCTCAAAGTGGGTTACACCACTACCACCTCTTCCCTCTTCTGGCCCAGATGAACTTAAAACATGTGAACCAATCTCAATATTAGTTTAAGTAGAACATAATTAGCAAAGCAAATCAGCTACAACAACACCATGTGGTCCATTCCCAAACCAAGTGGAAATGATCTTTAGATTATTTGCACTACTGCTCCCTTCCATTCATGCAAAGCAGACAGAACAGGCAGCTGATAATGTGATGTGATTTAAGGGGTCCTGCATGGTCACCCTTATCTGCTAGGAAGCCAGTATTAGACTTACTTTTTCAGGTATAGGGTTATGGAAAAAAGCCTATGGCTTGGAAGGGGGATTAAATAGAATCTTTTTTTTTTTTTTTTTTTTTTTTAGCCATTAGCATGTCTGATTAGGTGCCGTGACAAGTAGGAAAGTAGAGGGGTAAGTTTTGATGAGGCTTGTGGGCCAGAGAAGAGAATGTGAAGGGTCTGCTCTCTTTTATCAGCCAAACTCATTAGTCAGTGGCCTGAGGGTAGCATTTCAAAGGTGATTATTAGTTGCTCCAGCATCTCCTTCAGGGAAGACAACAGCCTCCAACTTGAGGAATTCGAAGTGACCTCCAAACACAGGCACAAAAAAGCCTTTATATTAAAAGGAGAAAGCCAACTAGAGAATGAATCTGGGGCACTTCATAATAGGAGGCCAAAAGAAGTATTCAGCAACAAAAAGGAAGTGGCTAGATGTCACTGCGTCTTGGTCATCACCAAAGGAGCCACCAAGGAGAGTCCCACTCCCAAATTAATGCTGTCAGTGTAGAATTTGGTAATATTAGGTCAAATCTTGGCCAGTGCACATAATGTTCTGTGTAAAATTGACAATAATAATAATAGCTATTGAGTACTTAGTAGGTAACAGAGCCTGTGCTAAGTACTATACAAATATTCTCTGTTAATATTACCAACAACCTCATGAAGTATTGCTACTATTTAATAGATAAGCATTCTGACGCAAAGAAAATAATATTCTCTCTTTTGAATGGAAGAGCCAGGATTTGAGTCTGAGTCTGTCCAGCTCCAAAACTCACACTCCCTGGGATTCAAACCCAGCAGTGGCATTGGAGAATACTTATTGGCTGAAATGAGATAGAGTTTGCAGATTTAGTAAATAAAAATAAGCAATGTCCAATTACATTTGAATTTCAGATAAATAACAAATTATTTTTTGGTATAACTATGCCTAAAATTCATACATATACTAAAAAATTGTTTATTTAAAATTCAAATTTAGGAGTTCCTGTTGTGGCTCAGTGGTTAACAAATCTGACTAGGAACCATGAGGTTGCGAGTTCAATCCCCGGCCTCACTCAGTGGGTTAAGGATCTGGCGTTGCCATGAGCTGTGGTGTAGGTTGCAAACATGGCTCAGATCCTGCATTGCTGTGGCTGTGGTGTAGGCCAGTAGCTACAGCTCCAATTAGACCCCTAGCCTGGGAACCTCCGTATGCCACAGGTGCGGCCCTAAAAAGACAAAATAAATAAATAAATAAATAAATAAATAAATAAAAGGACAAAAATTCAAATTTAACTGAAGAAGTTGAATTTTATCTGGGAACCCTAGAAAGAACCCATCTTTATTAATGGTCTTAGGGCTGGATGGCTAGAACAAGCAATCATGGCCTTTCACCCCAAATGATTCAGGAGGTAGCTGGTAATTCCTAGATCTATACCAACTAGCATGCAAGGCCCAAGAGGAAGATGAGGATCCATGAATCCTACAGAAATAGCCTGTGGGGAAATGCAACATATTTTCACCAAAATATTCCAACCTAACTAAACTTCAGGCAATAATTGAGGGAGAAATAAACTTGGAGAGAGGCAAACGTGTAGTTATGATACACTCAGTTTCAAAAAGCCCTTAATGTAGTGGAAGGAAACAGAAAGTAAAAGAATGTTATTGCATTAAGATTCTGGTTAGTTTAAAATTAACCCTTGCATCACTCTTATAATCACTGTTTTTGAATAACAGAGGTGCAGAATTAGTCATTACTAGTTCACATTTAATTAATTAATTAAAATACAATGAATACTCATAAAACCATCACCCAACCCCAAAACTACAGCATCACTAGTAACTTAGTTTTACCTATGTCTTCTTCCTCTACTCCATCGCCCTGTTTTGATCTCTCCTTCCCCTCGAGGTAACTACTACCCTGAATTTTATATTTATCATTACCTTGGTTTTTAAAAAACATACAAATACACACACCTAAACAATTTAATGTTATGTTTGCTTGTTTTAAAACTAAGAAGGGAGTCATATTGTATATGTGAAACCCAGACTCCAGGCAGGAGCACCCAGTGAAATCTTTAAGCCTATGTACAACGAGAAGCAGAGTGAGACGAAAGAAGACCTTATGCAAATGTGTGAGTGAGCTGGGGTGAGGGAGCCCAGTGAAAATAGACAGTTCCAAACTAAGCTCACAGCTTTGGTCATGGCTCAGGCAAGCAGTATTAGAAATCAGTGGCAGCCCTCAGGGAACATTCGGTTACTGTGATCTAATGGCCAGACACGTGGCAGTGGACAGCAACAACAAGAGTGTTCGGAGAAAACCAGTAAGTGTTCTATTCCCTTTGTATAAAACCAGGGGCAGCTAGCCTGTAAATACTCTTGTGCATGGTTACCCTTGCTCCATCTCAACATACGTAGGTAACCTAAGTGGAAAGCCCAATGCGAAAGACAAGTGCCACAGGAGGACAGGGGCATGAGGAACCTGGGATGGTCTCTCACAGCAGATCCCCAAGCTCCTTCCTGGCTGCAGAAAATAGGGCTGAATGGAATAATGAACTGACCCAAGGGCCAGTGTCTATGTCCTTAGGTTCTTAGAATGTTTGAGCTGGAAGGACCTTAAATACTATTTCATTCAGTGGTTTTTCCAGCATAGTTTTCAGTGTAGAATTCCTTCCCCCAAATGAAATTTTATGCAAAAAGAAGCCCAATATATCAGAGATAAAGTGGGGCTCTTCTGATTCAACAGAGAGTTCCACTGACACCTCCCTGGCATAAAGAAACTATGACACAAAGAGAGCAAGTGTCTTGCACAAAGTCACGCAATGAATTATGAACCAGTCTCTTAGAACTGCTTTATCAGCACCTCCACACCATCCCTACTCCAGAGCTAACTAGGGCAGCATGGGTCAGGATTTGCCTGGCATGAAAGTGACTTCCCCTCAATCCCCAGCTCCCAGACTAGATGGATGGATCCACCAGGGGTTTCCCAGGACTCATTACCTGCCGGCTGCTGCTCTCAGTCCCCTCCAGCCTCAAATATCAATGAAAGCAGGTGGGGGACTGGTGGGTGATCTTTGGGGCAATGTATGTTATCTTTCTCTGAATCCTTAACAAACTACACCCACTTCTTTATCTCAGGAGACTAGTCCTGGTAAAATGATGATGGAAGAAATAGTTGTCCTGGCAAGCTTACGGAGCCATGAAGTGTAAAGGGGAGGGCAACAGCTTCTGAGATGGGCAGACCTTGCTTCCAGTCATGGCTCTGCCAGTCTTAAGCTACACGACTTAACCTCTCTGAACCTCAGTATGGGATAGTGATTACGAAGACAGGTTCTAGAGTTAGACCGTATAGGTTGAAATCCTAAATCCATCACTTATTAGGCAGGTTACTTAGTATCTCTGTGTCTCTGACCCAGTTTCTTTATCTCAGCATTGGTTGTGAAAGTTAAAATCAGTTCATTCATGGGGAGCTTCTATCTATAACTCTGCCTGGCACATAAGAGATATTCAATTAATGCTATTTACTCACACAACAAATAGTTATTGAGCGTCTATAATGTGCTGACATTGTTATAGGTAGTGAGAGCCACAGGAGAGAAAAAGGATCCTGTCCTCTTGAAACTTATATACCAGTTGAGGGGAAAGTAATAAATGAGATTTGCTTTTGGCTTTTGTCATGGAGTGAGGAGTAAATGAAATGGAATGTGGAAAATACATGGTGCCTAACATACAACTTGGCAACTAAACTGTTGTTTCTCTACTTCTTTTCTCTTGCCAATTCTTTGTGGCATACTTTGCCCTCTGTTGATCCCACCAAGTTACCCTCTGCATAGCAACCAGTGCCCTTGACTTCACACTGAGCACCCAGGTAGCACAGCTTTGCTTCTCTTTCACCTTCCCTATACATTTCTTTGTTTTTTTCTTTTTATTTGTTTTATTATTATTATTTTTTACAGCAAGAGAGATTTATTAAAGCATCAGAGGGGAATGGGCTGAGCTCAAGATGGCACCAGCCTATTTTTTTCTTTTTTCTTTTCTTTTCTTTTTTTTTTTTTTTTTTTGTCTTTTTGCCATTTTTTGGGCTGCTCCCTCCGCATATGGAGGTTCCCAGGCTAGGGGTCTAACCAGAGCTGTAGCTGCCGGCCTACAC
The DNA here is from genome assembly GCF_016906955.1 of Phacochoerus africanus. Lineage (NCBI taxonomy): Eukaryota > Metazoa > Chordata > Mammalia > Artiodactyla > Suidae > Phacochoerus > Phacochoerus africanus. Next base: position 105,045,487 of record NC_062560.1, on the reverse strand, counting down.
CATAGCTCACAGCAATGCCAGATCCTTAACCTGCTGAGCAAGGCCAGGGATGGAACCGCAACCTCCTGGTTCCTAGTTGGATTCTTTAACCACTGCACCATGACGGGAACTCCATCTTTTTAAATGATAGTTGATTTACAGTGTCGTGCCAATTTCTGCTATACAGCAAAGTGACCCAGTGTCATACACACACACACACACACACACATATTCTTTTTTTCATACTATCTTCCATCATGTTCTATCACAAGAGATTGGATATAGTTCCCTGTGTTGTACAGTAGGATCTCATCGCCCATCCATTCTAAATGTCATGGTTTCTATACATTCCTTCAGTGCTCTATCCTATTCTCACTCCTGGGTAGTAATAGGTTAAGAAAGAAACCCTGCTAATTTGACTTTGTCCTCTGATTTCCCCTCCCTACATAAAGCCTTTTCTCTGGTAAAATGCTGTCCCCACTCAGGGCCTCTGTGCCTTCCCAATATGAAATATCATGGTTCTCTGCTTCCTAGGAGTGTTCTATCTCTTCCTACTTACAAAACACCAAATTCCTCTAGTTGAAGACGTCGTTTCTGACTACATTCTGGATTCCTGGGGATTCTAGTGTAGCTCCCCGGCTGCGTTCCCTTCCACGGTGAGTGACAGGCAAGGCTGGAGCCAGCTGTCATGCTTTTATTTATAGTCCCCAAGTCTGTAGGGTCGGGACAGGTATTGTCAATGTACACTGTGGCAGCTAATTACACCACCCATATTCCAAAAGGTATCATTACAAAAATGTCAAACAACTTGATTACTCCAAACCTTGGAATAACAATATTGCATATCATTTAAAGAACACTTTTCATAGCCTTTTGAATCGGGGGAAAAAAGGAAACTGAAGTCTCTTGCTGACTTAATGATCATGTTTGAAACAAGCAGGAAGAGGAAAAATATAGCTATGGAGGAACAGATAGAGATATATCACAAGAAGGTTCTCCAGGTAATACTATAGTACAGTGAATTCCAGGGGATCAAAGGATCTAAGAGATGGGAGACCACAGTGTCCAATGTTTTCTAAAGCTGTGATGTTGGTCCATGGTGAAGCTTCCAGTCTGGGGAAATACGTATGTGTGTGGGGGTGGGGGGAGGGGGTAAGGTTGACAATTGTTCTTTTTTAGGAAAGAGACTTTTTCTCTATATTATTTCTATTGTCTGGGTATTGTGTGTGGAGTCCTTTCTCTTCTGAAATGATGATGATAATGCTATACACACACATTTATTTCTATGTAAATAGAAAATGAATACACTTACCGTAGCAAAATTTAAAAGTTGCTAACTCCCTAGTTCGATCTATACACCACTCACCTTTTTTCCTCCTTAAAATATTTACCGATCTGAGAAGCAAAAGTTTGGAAACTAAAGATCTAGTCTAATTTCCCATTCAGTATAGGAGCCATTTCCTGTGAGGCCATATTACCTCTCTTTGAATGTTTCCAGTGACAGGTAGGTCATTACTCACAAACAGTGCTTCGCTTGCAGGGCAGCCCTGATGACAAGGGACCACTTCCTTAAACTGAACCTAAGTCTACCTGCTGGGCCTCTTGAGTGCCATATGATACACTGAATCCCAATTCCACATGACCTCCACTTAGTTTTATAGGAAGCTCAAAAATACAATTGACATACTCAAGAGATACATAATGGCTAATCTCTATTCAAGTGTGTGCCTTTATTTTCTCTATGTGGCTTTCTTCCTGTGAGGCTAAAAATCTGCTGTAAGATTCCAACTCCCCCTGAATCCCTGCCACCTCCATAAACTACCATCCTAACTCCTTCTTTACCATCATCACTAATAATGGCATGATGAGGACCTCGCAGCCCTCTGCATCTGCAACCTAGCTTCTGTCTGCATCACTTTACTGAACCTGCATCACTTTACTGAACCTGTCCTCTTGAGTTGGATGATGACTGCTCACTGCCAAATCCAACTCTATTCACAGGCATCATTTGACTTGACTGCTGAGCACCATTTGATATTGTTTGCCAATCCCCTGCCCCTTTAAACTCCTTTCTCCTGTTTCAAGAGCAATAAGCTCTGTTGATTCAACCTTCCTTACTGCTCCCTTTCAGTTTCCTCTTGGTCCACTCCCTTGATGAAGATGTGTCCAAATATTTCTGTCCTTGGTCCTCTTCTCTCCTCACTCTAAATGTTTTTTTCTCCATTCAACAAATATCAGTGGAGTTCCTGGTGTCTGTCAGGCGGGGGATCTCATCTCACTACTTATGTGCTGATGATTCCAAGTATGTACCTCTAGCTTCAGGCACACTCCTAAGTTCCAGAACCACATTTCTGACTGCTCATAGAGTAGCCTCATCTAGAGGCATTTACAGCACCACACACTCAGTGCATCATTTTTCCACTCCCACCCTCCATCACACATCTGCTCCTCTTGCCCCTGTTCTCCTAATGCTCTTGTTCCTGTCACAAACACTCAAACCATCCTTGCCACATTCCCCTATCCCATTCTTTTGTAATGCTTCATCAGATCTACCTCTACAGCATGGGGGCAGTGGTCCTATTTCTTGTTCATCTGCAGGTCAGGTTCTAGTCCTTCTCTTTCAGACTATGAGAGTAGGTCACCTGCTTCTGGTCTTTCCCCCAGTCTGTCACTGGCACTGCTCTCAGATTTACTGGTCCTCCTTTCTGTTCCAACCGTCTGATCAAAATATACCCATTCCAGCTTGCATTTCTACAGGAATCTGCTCCGTGTAGGAGTTGTTTATGGACTAATAAATGAATATTTGCAAATGAGTCAGTTCAGGGTTTCTCAACCTTGGTGCTTTTGACATTTTGGGCTGGATAATTCTTTGTCATGAGAGGCTGGCCTGTGCACTGTAGGATGTTTAGCAGCATTCCTGAATTCTACCTATTAGATGCTAGGGAGCACCACCACCACCTGCCAACTGTGACTGCCCCAAATGCCTGAAAACAGAGGCAAATGTCCCCCTAAGGGGACATTATCAGTCCCTGTTCCCATTTTCCTTCTCCATCCTGTTTGACAACCAGAAGTTTAGCTTATGACTTCCTCTCCACAGAGAGTAAGACCTTAACCTAGTGAAAATACATACATATCCAGATAATCCCAAAGGAGTGATCTTAATGATGAAAACTTAGGAAGGGTGGACTCTTCAAAGCCCACCATACAGGCAGATACTTCCCTGGTCTTGCCCTTAAGTTGGCTATTTGTATTTAAACTGGGGATGTAGGAAAGGAAGAATTAAGATAAAGGATGGAGGTGGTGGTGTGGGTGTGGGGTAGAGCCAGATCTATCTTTCCTGGGTCCGTATAGATCAGCTCCCCAGCCCCTTGAATATCCCTTGATCTTGGGTTCTAGTAAACCACAGTGAGTGCTCACAGGCTCAAGAATCAGAACGAGGTGTCAGCCCTTCAGCTGATGACTCCATGGTTTAATTACCATCTTTGGGTTAATTCCCTTGAACATTTTGTTCTGCTCTCAAGGGTATACTGCCTCCCGATAGTCTAACTAGTTATTTTTGCAATTACATGGCATGTATCTAAACGCTGGCAAAGAAAACACTCATTATCAACATTTGATCCTACTTGACTATAGAGGCTTGCAAATGCAGGCATTAACATATGAACACATGTATTGTGGAAAATTCGTTTTTGCAACTGTAAGTGCAAACCACCCTTCCATAGCAATGTCAGAAATGGCTCGAGAAGTACTGAGATGGGTTGGGGTAAGGGGGTGCTTTTTAGACCCTTTTAATATCAAGATATACAGTTAAGGACTGGAGCTCAGGAGCTGAAAATTTTTCCTTATTCATTCCTTAATTTATTCATTCATCAAATAAAATTTTGAGTTCCTCTTGTATAATGAACACTGTTGAGGTGCTGGGATACAGCAGTGAGCAAAACAGATATGATCTCTGTCCTTATGGTGCTTGTAGTCTAGTATTGGTGGCAAATGGTAATAAAAGACTCAGACTAGTGTGTGTTTACCATGTTCTAAGTAGTAAGAGGCGGGGAGGTATGTATAAGGGTACTGTGAGACTATGTGACAAGGAGGTTTTAACTTAGATTAGATCAGTGGAAAGTTATCTGATGATGTGACATTTGAGCTGATGCCTGAGAGTAGCAGAGCATCCCATGCAGAGAGAATAGCACTTGCTAAGGCCCAGATGGAGGACAGCATTTGATGTCCTTGAGGCGCTGAAAGAAGGCTAGCTTGGCATTATTGTGGCCAGTAGGAGGAGGGTACAAGATAAGCCTGGAAGGAGGCACGGACCCAACCATGGAGGACTTTGTAGAATGTTGGTAAGGAATTTAGATTTTATCCTAAGGACCATAGGAGGAAATCATGGAAGGATTTTGATCATGGTTATTCCATGAGATGATTTATGTTTTTAAGAGATTTCTCTGCCTGGTGTATGGACAGTAGATCTGAGGGGGGATCTGTGAAAGCAGGGAGAACATTTGGGATGTTTTCCTGCAGTGTAGATGAGAGACAATCATAGTCTGGATTTGAGTTGTGGCAATGGAGGTGGAAAAGTTTGGAGTTTATTTTCAAGGTCAAACTACTGATCTTGGGCTGGTTATCTAAACGCCCCAAACCTCATTTCCATACCACTAACCATTGATATGATTGTACCTACCCCAAAGCATTGTTGGGTGGATTAAATGAACATGTGCCAAATGTTTAACTCTCAGTGAAGTCTGTGATCAATTGATAAATGATATCTGATGTTAATATTATTTTGAAAATTATTTCATGGTGCTTTTGCACTGCTATGGTTTTTTTTTTTTTTTTTTTTTTTTTTTTTTTGTCTTTCTAGGGCTGTACTTTTGGCATATGGAAATTCCCAGGCTGGGGGTGGGGGGGTCAAATCAGAGCTGTGGCTGCCAGTCTACACCACAGCCACAGCAATGTGGGATCCAAGCCACATCTGTGAGCTACACCACAGCTCATGGCAATGCCAGATCCTTAACCCACTGAGAGAGGCCAGGGATCAAACCCCATCCTCATGGATACTAGTCGGGTTTGTTACTGCTGCGCCAGCACAGGAACTCCTACTATAGGTTTTTATATGGTCCAGTCCCTAATTTGCTGTGTGGTCTTGGGCCAGTTACCTCACTGGTTCAGGTCTGTCATTTGTAAGTTAGTAGAACTAATACCTGCCCTGCTCATCTCATGAGGATGCACTGAAAATAAATGGAAATAACAGCTGAAACTCTCCTTTAAAAAATTACAAAAGCTGCTATCTAAGTGTCAACGAGTAAGTGCTATTGGTTCTTGACTCCCAGTCCTCATCATCCACTTAACAAATAACAGAATCGTTGTTCTTCCCAGCCTCCCTCTCTGCTATTCACCCACGTATTTCCATCAATCATCTTAGGTTGTCAGGGGCCTGTCTTGACTTGCAACTCATTTTACATGGGATTTTAGCACAACTCATAATGGAAAAAACTAATGGATTCAGTGATCCAGTCACAGTCAATGAAACAATTTCAAAAGCTGGGCCAGAAAGTGATGAACTCTTGCGATGCCTTTGAATCAGCCCTAAGATTTCTCATTGGCAGAAAGAGTGTCAAGTTTGATGTTGTGTCATATAGCACTTAAGAGCCATTTTCTTTAATTCTGCAGCCAATGCTGGGAAGAAGGGAGGGTGAGCTGGGCCCCTAAACAAAAATTATTCTAATCAAAATATAGCTCATCAATGATTATCTGTTATTTCCCATATGCATGAAATATTTCATAATTAAAACCAAAACCATATAAACATAATAAAATGTTTAGGTCCATTGTCAGTCAGGAAGACATTTTTTTTTTTTTTTGTCTTTTTAGGGCCACACCCGTGGCATATGGAGGTTCCCAGGCTAGGGGTCTAATCAGAGCTGTAGCTGCCGGCTTACACCACAGCCACAGCAACGTGGGATCTGAGCCGCTTCTGAGACCTACACCACAGCTCACGGCAAGGCCGGATCCTTAACTCACTGAGCGATGTGAGGGATCGAACCCGCAACCTCATGGTTCCTAGTTGGATTCATTAACCACTGAGCCACGACGGGAACTCCAGGAGGACATATTTTTATCTCCCTTTCTGTTTGAATCCTCAGCATCACACTCTCAATGTTGAGTGCAAGTCCTAGGTCACCCCCTCCTAAACAAAGCTAAAGTGCCCTCTATAGTTTAATTGACAGCTGGACATTCCATCTCCTCCCAGACACTTCTGATGATGGTGAACTCACCACTTTCCAAAGTAGTACATTCTGCTTTGGGGGAGCTCTAATTGTTAGAAATAACTTTATTATTGAACTCTTGCGATGCCTTTGAATCAGCCCTAAGATTTCTCATTGGCAGAAAGAGTGTCAAGTTTGATGTTGTGTCATATAGCACTTAAGAGCCATTTTCTTGAGCACATATCTGCCTCTCATAACTTTCACCACTTCTGGTTCCCTCTTTTTGTCTGAGGTTCACTGAACTATCTGCTCTCTTCTAATGACAGGCCCTCAAACATCTGTAGCTATAAATCCCACCTGTCTGAGTCTTCTTGTGTTTGGGCTAATCACTCCTAGCATTTCAGATGTATGTCATAGATCCCAGGTCTTCACCACTCTGGCCATGTGTTTCAGGCTGTTAAATGCCACTCTTAAGATGCTGGTGTCTGGGACTGAGCATCACACTGCAAGTGGGGTTGAACTCATCTGGAAGACAGCGAACTGATGCTTTCTCACTGCTCATTTTGGACTAGAAAGCATGTGTTTATCAGTTCTGCCTAGGATGGTACTGATTTTTTTTTTACCAGGCTACTATAGGATTCTATGACACCTACTCTTATGTTGTGGTCTTGAATTTATATTCCAGGAAGCATGTTAAGTAGCTTCTGCCATGCCAGGCTTCCCTGAACTTTGGATATGTGCTGTTAATATTTTTCCCCCTTTTAAACTATCCTCATGGTTTTGACCCAGTCTTTTTTTTAATTTTTTTTCCTGTAAGGAAAATATTTTATTTTTTTCTACTGTACAGCATGGTGACCCAGTTACACATACATGTATACATTCTTTTTTTCTCACATTATCATGCTCCATCATAAGTGACTAGACATAATTCCCAGGAGTTCCCATCGTGGTTCAGTGGTTAACGAATCCAACTACGAACCAGGAGGTTGTGGGTTCGATCCCTGGCCTTGCTCAGTGGTTAAGGATCCGGCGTTGCCATGAGCTGTGGTGTAGGTCGAAGATGCTGCTCGGATCCCACGTTGCTGTGGCTGTGGTGTAGGCCGGCAGCTACAGCTCTGATTAGACCCCTAGCCTGGGAACCTCCATATGCCATGGGAGTGGCTCTAGAAAAGGCAAAAAGACAAAAAAAAAAAAAAAAGACATAGTTCCCAGTGCTACACAGCAGGATCTCCTTGCTAATCCATTCCAAAGGCAATAGTCTGCACCTATTAACCCCAAGCTCCCAATCCACCCCACTCCCTCCCGCTCCCCCTTGGCAACCACAAGTCTATTCTCCAAGTCCATGATTTTCTTTTCTGTGGAAAGGTTCATTTGTGCTGTATATTAGATTCCAGATATAAGTGATATCATATGGTGTTTGTCTTTCTCTTCCTTTTTAAAAAATTTTTAAAGTATAGTTGATTTACAATGTTGTGCCAATTTTTGCTGTGAAGCAAAGTGACTCAGTTATACAGATATATACATTCTTTTAAATTTTCTTTTCTATCATGTTCTGTCCCAGGAGATTGGATATAGTTCCCTATGCTATATATACAGCAGGACCTTGTTTGTCCACTCTAAATGTAATAGGTTGCATCTCTTAACCCCAAACTCCCAGTCCATCCCACTCATCTCTCATCCCTCTTGGCAACCATAAGTCTGTTCTCTATGTTGACTCGGTCTTTTAAGTATTGATTTGTTTAACAAGTTTATTAGCTATCACTCCCAGTTATGTGTCATCTACAAATTTGATCAGCCTGCTTTGGGTAGCATTATCCAAGTTATTCACAAAAATGCTGAAGAAGACAGGGTCAAGGATAGAATCAATTGCTGGGCTACTTCATTCTTCATCCCTACACTTACCAGGATGACAACAATTAGGTAGTAAGTACACTGGCTAGAAGTCCACAGTCTGCTCCAAATGTATCTTTAATACACTTGCAGTTCAGGCAACACAAATAACTTTTTTGGGGGGAGGGGGTTGCTGCACCTGTAGCATATGGACGTTCCCAGGGTAGGGGTGGAATCAGAGCTGCAGCTGCCGGCCTATGCCACAGCCACAGCAACGCAGGATCCGAGCCAAATCCATTACCTACACCACAGCTCACGGCAACATGGGATCCTTAACCCACTGACCGAGGCCAGGGATCAAATCTGTGTCCTCATGATTACTAGTCAGATTCATTTCTGCTGCGCCACAATGGGAACTCCCATAAAGGGGCACTTTTTTTTTTTTTTTTTTGGTCATTTTTTTGGCCACCCCAAGGCAAATGGAGCTCGAGGGCCAGGGAACAGAACGAACCACCCTCACGACCTAAGCCACAGCTATAGCAATGCTGGATCCCTAAGCCACTGTGCTAGGCCTGGGCCAGGGATTGAACCCCTGTCCCAGTGGCTCCCAAGATGCTGCTGATCCCATTGAACCACAACCAGAGCTCTCAAATAACTCTTAATACTGACCTCTGTTCTTCAGACACATTCATAGGTCTGAATTTCAGAAAAAAAAAATAACTGGAATTATTTCCTTTTCTCCTGGTCCCATTATCTCTGACCATGTATCTTTACTATTTATTATTGAGCTTTATAGGGAGGAAGTGAAAAAAGAAGAGGGTCTGAGAGGACACAGAGAAATACCTTTTGGTAAAGAAGGAATTACCAGAATAATTGGGAAACTGATCCTTTCTACCCTCTAACTCAAGCAGTTTGTCATTACCTCAGGTCCAAAAAAGCTGACTTATTGCCCTATGTGGACAGAAAAGTGAAAATGGCTTACCCATTTCACAGGTAGAATAAATTGATGTCTGATCAGTTCCTGGGGTCCATGGTCCTTAGCACCCCTATCTGCTAGTTGACTTTAAACAAATTGTCAACAGCCTTATCAAATGTCCCAAATGCAATCCTGATGGGAGGCAACTCTTGAAAAACTATCCTCGCAACACCCAGAATTGGTGGTTATACAAAGCGGTTCATCTTATTGCTGCATTAAAAATCTATGCAGCCTCAGTTTTCTCAAATATGTTCCAACAGGCTGAAGAGGAAAGAATCCATTTTTCTTCCAGAGAAAAAGGGCAAGTTTAAATGAAAGGCACTTTTTTTTTTTTAACTTGCATTCAATTGGTTGGATTTTTTTTCCAGTTAATTCTCCAGTCTTGGTTTGGGGAAGTCATCCTGGGTCTGTGGGGAAGATTGTGCCAAAGAAGTTCAGTCAGAGGTCCTATCCTGTCAAGCACAGGGCTTCTGTGCAGGCAAACCCCAGAGGCCCTTGTAACACATTGCAGGGTCCAGCTACTCTATTTTAACAACACTTTGATTGGGAACTACAAGTACTGTTGCTCAAATCTGAGAACAAACCCTCTGATACCAGCTCCAATAACTACTCCCACACTCCTTTGTCCTGAAAAAAGGAGGACATTCTTAGAGGAATTTCAGGTCTTGGAGCTAATTTAGGAAATGACAAAGGCACTACTGAGAGATAGGCACTCACTCAAAATGTGTTCCCTTTGTCTAGTGACTGTGTAGCCTGCATTGTCTGATCCAGTCACCACTAGCCCTGGGTGGCTATGTGAATTAAAATTATTTGAAATTAAATAAAGATTCCAGGGAGTTCCCTTCGTGGCTCAGTGGTTAACGAAACTGACTAGGATCCATGAGGATGAGGGTTCCATCCCTGGCCTTGCTCAGTAGGTTAAGGATCCAGGCATTGCTGTGAGCTGTGGTGGTAGGTTGCAGATGTGGCGTGGATCTGTTGATGTGGCTGTGGTGTAGGCCAGAAGCTAGAGCTCAGATTTGACCCTTAGCCTGGGAACTTCCGTATGCTGCAGGTGTGGCCCTAAAAAGAAAAAAAAGTTTCTGTTGATGTAACCTATTATATATATGTGTAACTAAATCACTTTGCTGCATACCAGAAACTAACACATTATAAATCAACTGTACTTCAATAAAGTAAATTAAAAAATATTGTTTCTTAGTTGCACTATCCACATTTCAAGTGCTCCATAGCAATATGTATTGGATAGGGCAACATGGTACATTTCCATCATCACAGACAGTGCTGGTCAAGTAGGTCCTATTAAAGTTGTGTACTGTGTCTACCCAACTAAATGTTTTAGATTCTAATTTAACCAGCATTTATTCAGTACTCACTCTGTTCTATGCATCATACTAGCAACGTTCATACTTTTTGTGGCAGATTGGGGGGCACTGCCTAACAGTGAATGGAAACTGCCAATGTGTTGGTAGAGCAGGTAGTTGCCTTGTAGTATGGTTGGATGGCCCCTGGGAAGTCTTCCTGCCTTCAGTGGTCTTCTCCACTGACTTCTGCAAGGTTTGAAAAACCCATCTCTATGGGTCATTTCCCTGTTAAATGACACATGTGGCCTGGAAGGAGAACATGTGGTTGATATTACTCATGACAACTTCACTATGGATTGGCTTGTTAGATTCTGAGAACCAGGCACTGGAGCAAGAGGACACAGGTCAGGCAAATTGGAAGGGCCAGTAGGAGGAATTGGGAGTCTTTCAGGTATCTCCATGATGAGACTGCCTCTCCATGTGGGGGCTCCACAGGTTGGGGGCCTTTTGCCATCTGAAGGCAGTGCTGGATGCTATTAGGGGAGAGACAAAGGGCAAGGCTAAGGCTGCTAACAGAAAACCTTGACAATACTGCTATTTGCCAAAGGTAGGTTCTGATCTTCACTGTGTTTTGATCAGACATAAATGTTCAAGTAGCCTCTAACTTGGGTGTATCGATTCAGCAGATATTTTGTCATTATATCGAACAGTACCAAGTGCTGTACCAGATGCTGGAGATGTGGAGTTCTACCCTCAAGTTCTCTTTCACATGATCTCTTTCTAGCATCTTCATAGCTGGCCCACTGACAGCAAGACCTCACCTTTCTTCTCCATTTTCCTCTTCTCCCTGTGTATAACCTGGATCCCACCTTCACCACTCTTATTCCAGTCTCCATTTTTTTTCAACCTTACTCCTCACTTGTTCCAGGTCAGAGTCTATGATTGATAAGGAAGAGAGGAAATATAAGGGAAAACTAATCTTCCTTTCCTTTCCTTGCAGCAGTGTTTTGCAAATTGCAGGGCACAACCCACTAGTGGGTTATTAAATCAAGGTAGTGAGTCATGACCTAGCCTTTTAAAAATAAATGAAATAAAATAGAAAACTGCCAAAATGTGTCCAGGTAGTAAAGGTAAATATTTTTTCATCATTTTTTTTTTCGTTTTGGTTATCAAACATGCATGTATGTTGTGGGCCATTAAATAAAATGTATTTCTTTACCACCTTACACCATTGTTGCTCCCTATCCCAAGTCTAGCACTGGTTTGATCTACATGTGTGTCCTCACTATTTATTGCCTCCTGCAGAAGTCCCATCTTATTCCTTCTATTTTCCCAATCCATCCCTCCTCCTCAGATCCTCCGAGCCTCCATGTAAAGTCACCCTCTCCCTATCCAGCTGGATTCCGATTGAACTGCCACCTGGGGATGGAGCTGGTAGAAACTCTTTTGCCACTATCTTAGATGGGAGAAATTAGGGAACATGGGTTACTGAACTTGAGAGCTGTGACTTTGAAAAGCATGAGTATGCCCTGAGGTTTGGCCAGTCCTTCAGGGCAACCCTGGAGCCCATGGACTTTAATGGACAGTTCTGGTACCCAGGCCACCTGTATGCTAGCCACATTGCATGTCTTCTTTTGGAACTCAATCCATGTGTCCACTGGGAAGAGAAACTACTGGTACAGAGTGTCATTCAAATGGAATCTACTTTAACTTCTTGCAGCAATGCAGAACAGCTGAGTCCTTGTCACAGAAAGCAAGACCGTGTATCCCAAAGTGCCTAGCTTCCTCCACAGGGAAGAATCAGACTAAAAATAGCTAGAAATAGCTAGAATTAAGTAAAGACATGTAACTTGTAGAATGTGGTTTCAGCTGCAGAGTCAGTAGCCCCCTCTAGCACTTTGCTGCTCAATCATGTATTAAACTTGTGACTTTTATGCGCTGCCAATGATTACATCTGACCACATCAGAGTTGTCCGTTTACTGCAAGAGGAAGAGGAATTAGGCCTCTGTAATTCTCTGTGTGCAATGCCATGCAAAATTAAAGTCTTCATATTTTCAGATGACAATGGCATTGCCTGAGAGAAGCTGTAGATTTAGTCACAAAAACACTCCAGTAGGTCCTCAGGGGTTGGCCAAGGACATGTGAGTGAGGTAACTGAGCACACTCTCTGTCTTATTCCATGTAGTAGGACTCAGTAACTTGGCCCTTGACTCCCTACTGCCTGTCAGATAATGACCAAACCCTTCAGCTTGGAATTCACACTAGAAAAACATGGTACATGGAGCTGTACATAACAGATGCTCAGAAAATAGTGCATATTTGTTTTCTACCCTTTGGCCCTCCATCATGAGGGCTTACAATGTACCCCACATTGTCTCCCAGTGACTTTTTGCCCCAACTGCCTAGTTGGTCTTACTCATTCCTGCTGCTGAACATCTGTTCATGCTGTGTCCCCATCCTGGGATGCCATTTCCCAAATCCCTACTATTCCAATTCTTGCCCACCTTTCAAAACCTGCTGAGGCTCCCTAATCCATGGAGCTTTTGCTGGCATTTCATCCTCCAAGAGACCCGTTCCTTTTCTGAATTGCCAGCAACACTTGGGCCGAAGCCCCCATTTTGGCACTTGATCACAGCATGCCTCAACCAAGTTGTGGCATGTTGGCCTCATGGATGTGAATGTGAATTTTTTTTTGTCTTTTTGTCTTTTCTAGGGCCACACCCACAGCACATGGAGGTTCCCAGGCTAGGGGTCCAATTGGAGCTATAGCCACTGGCCTACACCAGAGCCACAGCAACGCGGGATCCAAGCTGTGTCTGCAACCTACACCACAGCTCACGGCAACGCCAATCCTTAACCCACTGAGCCAGGCCAGGGATCAAACCTGCAACCTCATGGTTCCTAGTCAGGTTCATTAACCACTGCACCACGATGGGAACTCTGCGAATGTGAATTTCTACCAATGGCTGGGAAGCTTTTGGAGAGCCAGGAAACACATAACACATGTGCTGCTAGTTTTGTGTCTGGCTCAGGATATATGGTATATACTGTAGGCACTTAATGAGCTGATGACATAAATTGGTACTGAAAAGCAGAATTTTCCAGTTCTGTTTCCTAAGTCACTGCTGACTCAATCCATGACCTTCATTTGACCTTTCCCTGGGCTCTCACTCCTCTCCAGCATACTGGCAAGGACAGTATTTATATACCCTAAAGAGATGTTTTGTGGATTAGCCATAATGAGCATAAGACATGTAAAAATATGAAGATCTGTAGGAACCCTATTATTATAGGAATAATAATAATTACAGCTGCACTTGGTTAAATGCTCCAGAAATCATATAGAAGACGCCTTCTCTAGGGGGAAAAGCAGCCAACTGTACTAGCAATTAGTCAATTATGAGTATTTAATTTTATTTTATTGCTTGTGATTTTTGTTTCTGTGCACAATCGGAGCCTGTTTGCCTCTTTGCCTTTTAAATGGAAGCTCTGATGGAGTTGGTTAAAGAGCTGTCTTTCTGGGGCCTAGGCTCCCCAAAACAATGCTGCACAGACCCAGTAGTTCTAGGACTATTTTGCTCTCCTTCACCCCAAAGGCTCACACTGTGGCCAATGTTCTTTCCCATGTTGGTTTTCTTTTTTTTTTTTTCTTTTTAAATTAAATTTAATTTTTTTAAGAGCCAAACCCATGGCATATGGAGGTTCCCAGGCTAGGGGTCAAATCAGAGCTACAGCTGCCAGCCTACATCATAGCCACAGCAATGCCAGATCCAAGCCACGTCTGTGACCTATACCACAGCTCACAGCAACACCGGATCACTAACACACTGAGGGAGACCAGGGATTGAACATGCAACCTCATGGTCCTAGTCAGATTCGTTTCTGTTGCACCACAATGGGAACTCCCCATGTTGGTTTCCATGTGTCCCTCCCTGGGAAGGAGTCTCAGCTCAAGTGGTGTGGGTGCTACTAAACTTTAGTGTTGGCCAGGCAGCAATGGCATAGGAGGGCACACCAAGTGCAGGGTCCTTTGACAGGTACCTGGGAGAAACAAAACATATATTCCCTTAGCTGTGATGGTTTGTAAGAGGCTTGGAAAGACTAGGAGAGGCCCTTAGAAAAATGGAAGAATCCTTCTAGAATCCAGGTGCACTTAATTTCCTCAGAAAGGCTTCCATGTAGTCTTGATTGGAGGCAGAAAGATGACTTCTAGATAGATAGTTCTACCTCCACCAAGAACCTCCAATGTTAAGACATTTTAAAGGCACTATGCTTTGGAACTCATTCTGTGTCCCTGTCTTTTTCCTTATTTATCTGACCGCCTGAATCATTGTACACAATGAATTTCTCTAAAGCGTTCTGAGATTTCTAAGTCAAAATTCTCTCGTGCATAATTAAGAATTTCTCTGGGGCAAGCATATGAATATATTTGATGCAAAAATAATTGAATAACACAAGTTCCCTTCTGTTTCATCTATCCAGCTAATACAGAAAAAGTATTATCAATGTGCTGTAATTCATTAAACAAATATTTATGTGTCTGGCCATCAAAATTAGAAATCAGGAGGAAGATGAGGGATTTTTTTTTGTTTATTTACTGTGCTCTATGTTCATCATCTGGCAGGCACTGACTTTTTCTCTTTTCTGAAGGTTGGGTTGCAGAATGCTTATGTGTTATGAGGTTTTTGTTGTGCTGTTTCTCTGAAGATCTCAACATGAGCAGCTTTGGAAGGATTACAGGGAATATACTTGAAAAGACATTTTGAGTATCACAAAACATTCCTTTTCAGGAGTGCTGCTTTTGCTTTCTGAGTTTGGGGACTTCCTCTTGGGTGGAGAGTCACCCATGTTCTGGTCCTGCCCTGCCCTGCTCCTTCCTTTCCTCCTCTGGGGCCATCCCAATGCCAATGCCAAGTTCCTTCTGTTTTTGAGGAACTGTGGAGCCAGATTGGTCACTCTCCGCTTTCAGAAGCAGAAGTGATGGCTCTGGGATCTGCTACATCAGGAGGAGGTATCACTGGGAACTGCATTATTTTCCTGGGTGGTTTTTCTATGTGCTTCAGAATTTCCAATTCTTCTGCTTTTGCTTTTTCCTCCTTTTTTCCCCTTTTTTTTGGGGGGGGGTTTATAGCTTTAGATTTCTGATTATGTATTCAGCACACACCCCAGGGTGCCAATTGAATTTTATTGGCCCATTTAAGGGGCAAATAAACCTTTATTTTTATAAGGAGAAGATAAAGGACTAATTATCCTGGCCCTTAATGCATATTGGCTATTGGAGCTTACAATCCAGTTATGCATCTTTAGAGGAGACTTTGCCATTTGCACCCTCTTGCCTTATTTCTTGGTGTATTGTTGCCGTGACATAACACATTTACCAGTGAATACTTTACCCCTTAATGAACAGTTATTATTTTATTAGCTGCCATTGCCTTATTTATGCGCTAAGGACCCATTAAGGAGCAGGCCGAGCATTGAGGGGAATTCCTTACTCCCCTGAATTGAAGGTTCTCCTGATCACAATACGTTGCCACAATGTATCAAATGATCAGATACATGTTGTAATTGGATTGTCATCCAATCAATATCAGGGAGCTGGGACAGCACTGCCTGCTGCCTGCTTGGAATGTAATTTCCTCTGAGAAGCTCACCCTGAACCGACCCATCCCCCAGAGTTATTGCCTCTACATACCACTTTGCCAGTCCAGTTTCAATAATACTATCAGTATTCCAGACTCAGAGACATTTGTGGATTGGGCTCCAGGAGAGAAAATACAAATCCTTTCAGTGTAGAAGCCTTGGGGAAAAGTGTAAGGACCAGGAAGGGATTTGTCATGGGGATGACTCTATTGCTGTGTGTGCAAATGATGGGCTCAGAGACAGTGAGAGAAGCGGCTGGAAATCCCCTGCCCTGCTGAGGCCAAAGTCACAGGCCAGTTTGTAAGGGGACCAGTTGGACTTCTACCACCCCTGGCACCCAGGTGGTGGCACCATTGAGGGTGACTGTCATGAGAAGGAGAGCCTGGGACAGCAGTGTTATTTTCATCTATGAGGATAGCACTCTTTTTTCCTAGGGCCCCATGGTGTTACTCATGAAAATGGAAGGAAGCAAGAAGAAAAGGAGTGGAATATTTCTGGCTATAAATCAGGGGCTGTTATTCTCCTAATTTTAGTGTAGTCTTTGAGAAAAGGAAAACATGAAAAAAAAGGTAAGTATGTAGGAATTATTCATAGGAGTGCTTCTAGCACCTATCAACAAGCTAACAGCTTTATATAGCTAATACTTCTCAAATACTTACTATTCATGGCTTCAACCTCTGATCATCAAATTTCCTGGCAGAAGACATCCTGCTTATTCTTTCATTTTTAGATTTTAAGCATAAAAAGACTTAGGTAGGGATAAAGACAGAAATTGTAGGAACGGCTCTTCAAAATAGGCAAGAAATTATTGAATTCTGCATATTTGGTAAATGCAGGGGACCCCTTAGTAACTGAAGAAGGTCCAGCAAATTCTCAAGGCACCAGACCTATTTTGCAGGACTTCGGTAAAGGGAGAGAAGGCCCTCAGGTGTGGGACGGCTGGAGACCTGGGGTGCAGTTTATTAGTTATGAAGGCTTGAGAGCTAGAAGAGACCTGGGAGGTAAACAAGAAACTGAGGCTCAGAGTAGGTAAGCAATTTCCCAAGTCAGTTCCCATTTCACAGATAAAGAAATTGAGGCTCAGAGAAGTAACATAACTCGATCAACCTTGCACAAGTAGAAAACGTCAAAGCTAGGATATGAACACGGAACTATCTGAAATGCCATCATGGTGACTAAGCAGAGCCTGGGACATTTGGAAGCCTGTTCATAAGGGGTGTCCTTAAGCATAAGTGTTATGGCAGGAAGAGTTACCAAATTTAGGAAGCCTGGAGATGGCAATGAAGACCAGCAGTTAGGAGCACACTGTGGTTTCTTTCTGGGTAAGAGGTTATAAAGACTTAAGTGGATAAAGACTAAAGGATAGAGTCCTTGGAGGCAGTGTGTGTCCAGGGGGTAAGAAGAATCTAGAAGACTCCAACTCCACCAAATATTTACTGAGCACTCATTCTGTGCCAATCACTATTCTCAATGTTGGGGATATGGTAGATGCAGGGCAGACACAGATCCCTGCCCCAGGGAAGCTGATATTCCTGGGAGAGATTTATTATCTGTGTGACCTTGGCCAAATTGGACTGCTTTGCAGAGGCTCAGCACACTCACCTGCAAAATGGCAAGAATGGAGTCCACATCAAAGTGATGCCGTGAGGATGAAATGATATCATGCATGTAAAACATATAGTGCCTGAAACATTAGCTTTTATTAGTGTGTGGCACGTGACTGATCATAGTTTAACATTAACAGTTAATTTTAACCTGCAGTGAAATTTGTTGATGGCGGTAGGGGGCTGGATTGCAGGCACATTCAAGGTGACATGGCAGAAACAGCCCTCTGAGAACATTGGAATTGTCCTTCCACATCTGGGATGTAGGATTCCAAACCCCTTGAGGGGTTAGCACCTGCTACATGTTTTAGTTGCTTGCTCTTGTGGACAGTAAGGCAAGCAAGAGCTGGAAGGGGTTAATGTCTGGTTTCTGCCTGCTGACATATTGCTTCATACATCTTTTTCTGCGTACATATGTGAAAATGCCATCATCTTTATTTCTACTTCACTGTGGTCTTGATTTCTGTGAGCATCACTGAAAATCTACTCTTTGAATATAGGTTTATTTTATTTTGGGGTGCCATGTAAAAAGATGAGGATGTGACCTTTTCAGAAGCTTGAAACACTGATTATCTGCCTTGGTGCGTGGCATTGGTAAGTAAAAATATCTGTTTCATCAGAGAAGTGATTTAATAATTATTTTAATAGATCCAGATGGCTATGTTACCTTTCTCTCCACTACTCCCATACTTCTGAAGAAATACAGTGGAGCTCCTGCTGCTTTTTAAAAAAGGGATGATGTCTAGACTCCGAGACGGGGAGCTGGGATAGCTTTGGGCTGACTGTCTATAAGCTGTCTAGTATGTTCTCTCACTTCACATTTCCATCCCCAACCACATGGACAATTTCTGCCTCGCTAGTGGTCTCACCCTCACCTTCTGTTTCTTAGCCTAAACCATGATTTCCTCAGGGAGGCTCCTCTTATTCTCTCTTGCTAGGCTAGTTCATTCTCAGCACATCCTGTACTTAGCCTTCACAGCATGGATCATATTTATAAATAGTTAATGAGTTGTTTGTTCAGTTTCTCTCCCCCCAGAGCCTTATAAGGACAGGGATAGAGGTCACCTATATAGCCCCCACCCCCTCAAATTTAGCATAATGCCTGCTACGTAGTAGGTGTTCAAGAAATTTAGTCGGCTGACTAGCAGGAGGAATAAGTAGCATTCAAGAGCTCTGGATTCTGGGCCCAGCCCTGACATTCTCTGGATATGTGGCCAGAGGTATGTCATCAATTTGAGCTTTAGTCTCCTCACCCAAACAATAAGGATTTAATGATTTCCAAGGTTCTTTCTAGCTTGAACCATTTACCATTCCCTTGAAATTCAGGATTTTGATTCTTATGGGTGGGAAGAAAGAGTCCAGTTAAACTACTCAGGATTTGCTGCCTTTTATTTCCAGAGATCTCCAGTGTGCTAATGATTTGAATTGTCATGGTAAAAACGGTTTAATTAGTGGATTCCTCTGCAAAGACCTTGTAGTGGGGACAAGGTTAGTTTGTTTGGGAAAAGACCAGCAATTTGCCCACTACCGACGTCACTTTTTAGATCAGTTGCTCTTTGTTTAGTTTTACTTCTAAGATTATGCTTTCACATGGAGATCTTCATCGTCTTTGTGTTTGAAACAAAAGAAAGTATTTAAACTAGGGAGTGAAGTCTCTGATGGTAAGTGGTTCTAAGCAAACAGCTGCTAGCTTTTTCTGCTGTTTTATTTCTTCTGTCAATCAAACAAGCAGCTCTAAGTTTTGTGAGGAGCCTCAGCTGGACCAAACATAGAACTAGGAGCCTCAAGATGTGTCACAGCCTTGTATCCACAGCAGCCATAACAGTGGCAGGTTCAGAATAGGTGTTCAATCTGTCTACAGAATTAGATAAGGTGACAGATGGGAGGCCCTACACATAGGTGGAGTAGGCAATTCCCCATATTTTTGTTACTTCTAAAATTGTACCCAGTTGAATTTCCAGAATGATCTGAAGCAGAGCTGCCTACATGATCTGGTTTGAGGACTAAAAAAATGCTCCTATGTGCTCTGGGATCAATCCTCTACCAGCTTACTTAGGTGCCAGAAATTTCTACTAAGATGCTTTAGGTTGGCATGAAGGGTTTATTAAAAGGAAAATATTACCTCTGGATCAGTTGGGATAAATGAGGTGCTAGTGATCAGTAACACCTGGGAATGAATTAGTTTTTGTATTCGTTAATGCCAGTGTCCTTGGGACATAGGACAAGGATGGCTTAGTTTTGATTAGAACTCAGGGGTGAATTAAGAAAATTGTAGAACATGGAGTTCCCTTCAGAAGATCAGGAGAGCATCACAACAAGCATCCCTCAAGTCACTGACATTCAGCCCGAAGGCATCAGCCTCCCCCAATTGGGAGTGGCTCCAAAAGTCCACTGGGTGCTGAAAACCATCTGAGTCTACTCCACAGTGGTGAAAGAGACCTTGCATTGGGTCTTGAGAAGGCTTGAGCACCTCAGATGAAAATGCTGACAAGCTGTCCTTCCCTATAAGAACTGGTAAAATTCTTTTTATTTATTTATTTTTTTCCCTAACCCACACTGACTTCAGGCACCAAGCAAAGACTTCTACATTTTAGCATCCCCACCTCCCTCTCAGCATTTGATTACTGATTTAGACCCCCTGTGCAGCTTTAGTCTTTATGGAACAAGTTTTTGCTTAAAATAATGGTAATAATGAATACCATTTGACAAGTACTCACTATTTGCCAGACACCATGCTAGACCCCTACATATGTTATCTCAACTGTCAGATCCATTTAAGTACAAAATGTAGGATCTTTCTGTTAAGCTATAATGACACATCTTACTAATCCCATGGCCCTTTCTTCCATTTTCAGTAGAGCATCATAGTCTGGGGACCTCTGTGATCAACCAGTCAGCAGTTACGGAAATTACTGTGTGCCACATACTGTGCCAAGTGCTAAGGAGGAAACAGAAAGAGAAAATTTAGTCCCAAACACCTCACTCTGAAAGCTGGCTCCTGTCCTCTACTCCCAGTTTCCTTTCTCTAGTTTTTAGATAGAGACATGAATCCCTAAAAAAAAGCCAGGCGATGGATGCTGAGGGAATGAGCATATTTCATTTCCTGATACAATAAGCAATCTGGCAGGGTTAGGGAATAGGCTCTTCAGATGAATTCCAAGTTGTGTTTAATGGAGAGTTTTTATAGACACAAAAGTGTGGAAAAGTAAATGTAATGAAATTCATGGCACACCGGCAATGGAAGGAACAGGTTTTGATTTTCTTTAATAATTCAGAAGGTACCTCAGAGTCTTTTACAGTTTTGGGGTCATCATGATGAATGCATTATAAAGAGTGAGAGGTAGGGTGGCATAGTGCAAAGTGCATCCATTTGGGGAGTCAGAGGATGTGGGTTGTAGTCCTAGCAATGCAACCTTGGTTTTGGCCCTGAGCCTCAGTTTCTCCATCTGCAAAGAAGAGAGGTCTGTCTCAAATCTCTAAGGTATCTTTCAGCTCTCAGACTTTTCCACTGCTCATTTTCACTACACAGCATGGAGATGGGCAAGGTCCTAGTGGGTTGCCTGCCTGACCATAGAGTTTCCAACATTTCAGCCTCAGTGAGACACTCCTCCTTTTGAATTAAGCGAGTATGTTGCCTGTGGTGATCAGGCTTCAATAAAGCGTGTGCCCCATTTCATAACATGTGTTATACAATCAAACCAACTGCTTTGCTGACCTCTGTGTTGAACTGTCCTCCTTCTCTGGCAACCCTAACTTCCCTCCATCAGCAACATCCTGATTTTCCCATGTCTCTGGCAATTCAAAAGAGCTTCCCTCCTTCCCCAGCCCTGCTAGAATGATTGCCTGATTTGTGGCCTTGGACTGGATATATTTTTACATGTGTTTGCCTAAGTTCTGAGGGTGGGAGTGAAACTAAATGTTGGATGTAGCGAGGCATTGTCATAAAACCTCAGATGCAGACATCTGCTTTTGAATGAATCCTTAATACCAGAAGGCATCACTGAGGCCAGGCCATGAAATCAA
The DNA here is from genome assembly GCF_016906955.1 of Phacochoerus africanus. Lineage (NCBI taxonomy): Eukaryota > Metazoa > Chordata > Mammalia > Artiodactyla > Suidae > Phacochoerus > Phacochoerus africanus. The sequence goes on along the minus strand of NC_062560.1, from coordinate 105,023,927 downwards.
TGGTGTTATTAAATCTCTCCATAAAAAAATATTCATTTTTGGCTCGCCTGCCAAGTGCTTCTACTCTAAAAAAAATGGCCACACTAGCCCTTAACCAAATTCCCAATCACTAAAGTCATTGGACCCATTAGCTAGCCTTGGGCTCAATCCCAGCACAGCAGTGTTTCAAGCCACTGGTTGGAAATGCTCCCTTGGTCCTTTGAGGCCCTCCCAAACACCCCAGAACTCAGCAAATGTACAATAATACAATTTACTATAATGTCCTTTTCCTTTTCAAGTAACCCGGCTGTTTGTGATCTCCAAGTCCCAGCTCACTCTATTTTATGGAGGGTATATTTAAAATGAAAAGCTGAAATGGCCCCATAAAATGTCTCCTCCATATCCGTTTTATCCCCTCATTGAAAAGCACAGGGCAGCTCCATGGGGTTGACTGCTGAAAGGCTGACAATGTTATAGGGCAACAAGCCCATGCTATTATGATAATTTCTACTCTTCTTTTTCTTGTGTTCTGTTATTGTTATTAGAGCAAATTTTTCCTAAGAGGTGCCAGAGGGACAGCAGGAGAAGCTGAAAGGCTCCCATCTCTAAAATGGAAGCACTGGGAAAGTACGAATATCTTGAATGCAACTCCTTCTGCATACCCTACATCTTTACCTATTAATCATTGGCCAGTTGGCTTCAGTCACTTCACTGGAACCTAGATGTCTCTCCAACTTATGTTCCCATTGGCTGAAAGGGATGATGATTCAAGAGAACCATGCAAAAGACAGAAATATTCTCTCTCTCAAATTTGTTCACTTCATGTAGTAGAGAAAAAAATTTACCACGCTACACACAGATATCACTGACAAAAAGTCTGGCAACTGGGCCATTGTGTTCCACTTTCTGACTTATACATAGGTGATTTCCAATTGTAGGCCTACTTTCTCTTGTTTCCCCAGAATATCTGTGTCTGGCAGATCGTAGCTGCTCAACAGGTAGTGTTGACTAACTTAATGCTTGCAGGCCATCCTTCTTGCTGGCAGGTGCTCTGAAATCCATTAAGCAGCTAGGTTACGTTTCTTTTGGATGCTGTCTTTCCATCTCTCCATTCATTATTCCATTCATTTATTTCTTTCTTCTTTGTTTGTTTGTTTTGTATTACCATGCCGAAGACATATGGAATTTCCCTGGCCAGAGACTGAATTGTTGCTGCAGTTGTGGCAATGCCAGATCCCTTGCTCTGGGCTGGGGAGTTAACTTATACCTCTGGAGCAACCTTAGCCACTATAGTTGGATTCTTAAACCACTGCACCACAGCAGGAACTCCCATATATTTCTTCATTCAATGTTTACTTTCTTGAGTATATCCCCTATTAGTTATTGCAATAAGTGCTGGGGAGACAAAGGTGAAAAAGGCATACTCCCTGCCTCCGATAGTTACAATCTGCATGACAAGGACCACAGCAGAGAGAAAGGAAGTACTAGGTAAGAACTGTCATGTAATTCATGATCTAGTTAAGGAGGCAAACCTTCAACACATTAAATGATTCAAGAACAGGGGTTCCTGTCGTGGCTCAGTGGTTAACGAACCCAACTAGTATCCATGAGGACATGGGTTCGATCCCTGGCTTCACTCAGTGGGCTAAGGATCTGGCCTTGCTGTGACCTGCAGTGCAGGTCGCAGACACGGCTCAGATCCCTGGTTGCTGTGGTTTGTGGCATAGGCCAGTGGCTATAGTTCTGTTGGACCCCTAGCCTGGGAACCTCCATATGCCGTGGGTGCAGCCCTAAAAAGACAAAAAAAAAAAGATTCAAGAACAACATAAGATACGAAATACAGCAGTAAAACATGTAGCCTAGATAATTAAATGGAGAAAAAGGTTCACAAGAAGAAGAAGCTGCATGGGTTTAAAGAGGTGTGGAAGACTTACGGAAGATCAGTTTGCAAAACAAAAGTGAGAAGACCCTAAACCTAAGCTTTCCTTAATTCCAACATCAGGTTTTTATGAGGATACAAAATGTAATCTAAAACAAATATGCGTGTGTGTTATATACGTGGTGGGGAGGAACGGGAAGCAAGAAGTTGCAGGCTCTTTTCTGTTTTAACGGATAATCAATGATATTTGCATATTTTATTCTTTGGGGATCAGAATAGAATTTTTAAATTTTCTCTGCCTTCTATTTTTTAATTTTTTAATATGAAGATCGAAGTCATTGTCATTAGGGAATCCCCTTCTCCCCTCACCCCATTTCTCTTTCAGAGTCCAAACAGAAATAAAAAGTGCTAGTCCTAGCCTTTATCCAAGTTAGTTAACAGGCATGGTTAGTCATCAGAGACACACCAAAGTTCAGTTCATAGGCTGATCCCCAACACCTTGTCTTGGAATGAGTGGTTTATGTCCACAGAGATCATTTTTCTTGTGGATTTGGGACATTGTGCCATCTGTACTCGGAATGTTTTTCTCTGAAAAACTAAAGCCATGGGAAATCTTCTTCACAGTCATATAATTAAAATTCTAGTTTCTCTGAAGCTCTTAAAATCTCCTTAGTGTACCTAGGATGCTTGGGAGGCAAGCTTTGAAAGAATGCAGGAAAATGGAAAGAATGGAAAAAAAATATGTATACAAAAATAATTCTAGTTGTATGTAGGTAGTGGAGTTTGGGATGAACAATTACCTTCATTTTCCAAAGTTCCTGTACTATTCTCATATTGTTCTTTTTATAATAATAATAGTGGTATTATTCAAATGTTATTTCTTTATAATAGACTTGACATAAATATTTTCCTCTGGGCCTTTTCTAGGACTAAATAAAGGGAAAAACGATATACAGTGTTTGTCTTTCTCGAAAGAATAGGGCTTCTATTGAAAGCATGCCAGAATTTGGAATTTTTAAAGGATATTCTTTATCAAGGGATATTAAACAGATTATTCTGGTCTGAAAATGAAAGGTAATCTTTTAGGATTTCATGACTAAGACGGAGGTCAAGAGATTAAGATGGATTATAGGTGAAGGGGGGAGAATCAGAAATGCCACTAATTTGAATTTTTATTGGTGGAGGATTCTGGAATGAATTAAACCTATAAGGTCCCAACTTCAAGACATGATGCTGAACCTGACTCAGAGAACAGTATTTTCAAGCATGCTGGATTCAATTAGCATTGCATCTTAAAAGTTATTGCTTGCTGTATTAAATAATTATCACATTAATCGAATCATCCTATTTGTCGAATGTTAAAGTGGAAGAAAATAGTCTTTGGATTTATCTGGGAAAAGAACTTTGAAATGCACACTTAAAAACTTGTATTTGCTGGGAATAAAGATGTAATATGTTCTGGTTCAAAAGATAAAATGCACATACAAAGCTTTTGGTTTCTCCAGTTGCTACTGGTAATGATCTGACTACAGAGAAGGAAATTCATTATATAATTCAATTTTTGTGCCTCTGACAGGAATCCTAAGATCCAACAAAGGAAAAACTCTGTATGTAGCAAGTGTTTTTACATCTTCCATGATATAATTAATTTATTCAGTAACCGTTTATTGAGTACTTGCTTTCTGCAAGACCATGCACCTGCACAGGAAAATAATAGTAATAGCTAACATTTATTGAGTATTTAGTACATGTGAAGTACTATAAGTTATATTTATGCATTATCTCATTTATTGTTCCTAAAACACTATTGTTACCTCAATTTTGCAGATGAGAACACTGATGCTTAGAGACATTAGTTAACTTGCCCAAGATCACACAGTAAAGTATCAGAGTCAATGCTCAGATCCAGATCTGTATGATTCTACTACCGTCTGAAATATCAAACATGAAGGTTGAGGTAGAAAACCAGTCCTTAAAGAACCCACACATAGCAAATTGTAAAATAATGTGCATGAGTGCCAGAGTTACAGTTTGTAGAAAGTTCAGAGAGGTCTGCAATTAATTCTGCCTGGAAATTTTACATAGATGACATTACAATTAGACAAGGTGATATTTTTAAAATATGAGTTGGAAATCAGAAGGAGAGAAGATTCTTCCAGACTGAAGTAGTGTGGACCAAGAAATAGAGACATGAGCTAGCAAAGCATTATTTAAGGAGCAGCAGAGCACAGCACAGGTGGGATCAGGGTGCTGGGGAGAGGTCAGAACACCAGAAGTAAAACTAGAAAGGTGAAAGAGGGCCAGGTCATTGGATACTTTGAATATTATGAGGTAGTAGTTTATTCTATAAGTAGAGGGAAGCCTAAAAGTTTTTAGACAGAGTGACAATATCAGCTATGTCTGTGTATTTGCAAGAGAGAAGTCTGGAGACAATGAGGAGGAGAGATGAGAGGTAAGAAAGAAATTGGAGATGAAGTGACCAAGAAAGTTCTTGTAACAACCGAAACAATACAAGAGGAAGAGCAGACTGGGAATTGGGGTGCATGTCTGCTGGTCTTCCTGGGGAAGAAGTACAAAAGAGAGTTGGCTGTATGGGTTTGGAGTCTGGAAGAACGATTGGTATGAGAGGTAAAGATTGAGAGTCACATAAGTCATATGATAGGAGCATTCATAAAGTGAAAAGACAAAAGGGCCAGGGAAAATGTCCATCGTGGAAGGAATGTAAACAGGAATATGGTCCAAGAAGGTAAGTGAAAATAAAGAAGAAGAAATAGCAGGAGAATCTGGAGAGAGATTGTGTCACAAAGGACAAAGGAGGAGAGAATGGTCAAGAGTGTCGAATAAAATAGCATTATCAACCTGAAGGAGGCTCGAGAGCTGCCCAAAGATATCTCACTGAGAGCAGTTTTAGGAGTGTGGTGACTATAGGAGGCATATTTGAAGAATGAGTGGGAGCTGAGGAAGCAGAAACAAGGTAAACCAGATGGCTACTCTTCCCCAGCATTTGGCAATGGGGGAAGAGTGATCTCATGTGCTTTTGGAAATCTGATCAAGGGTATACAACAAAGCACCTCTGCACTTTCTCACCCTTAAAGGGCACCTAGGCTGTATATCACTAAAAGGCCATGTCAGATTCTAATTTTTCAACCCTGGGTTGTAGGATCTTAGTAGTTTGGAAATTTTTTTAATTCAGATTTCTTCCCTATGTTTTCTCCCGCCCTTCTCATGATGGCTTTCCAGCCTCTGTCTATACACAGAACAGGCAAACGTTTCTAGTGGAGTGCTTCTAGAATAAAGCTGTCTTGTGACCTTGAGGGACCCTCTGTTCCTTGTATAGTGTTCACACATTTCATCTGAGAGAGAGCCTTCCTTACAAGTCCTATGTTCTGAAAAAGCATTGTTGATAGAATGCTAGTGGTTAAAAAGTCTCATGTCTTTTTGAAAATAGCCCAGCATATTTTAATTTGACATTTCTAAATCCTTGGCATGTCTGCTCTTCAGCAAGCCCAGAGCTCAAGAATGTTTTGACAGGTTAAGAAAACGCAAGGATTTCAGTATATTGGTCTTTCTGGCCGATGAGGCATGGTTCTTGCTGTAGCATTCAAAGGCCATTATGTGGTTTGTATGTTAAATCGATACCTTATAAAACTCCTGTGTAACTGTTGGCTTATTATTTAAAGCAAGGGAAGAACAAATCAATTCTGTAAGTGTCAAGGACATTCTTGACAAAGGGCTGAATGGAATGGGCAGGCTCTGTGCCATGAAAAAGTCCAGTGAAATGGAAAGTTGTGCATTGTACTTATGGATTCCTTCCAGATGAGCGCGGATACTCCAGGCTGCGCATATTTGCTTGTTTGGGCTTTCCCAGCCTGGAAACAGGGCAGGCTGGCGAGTGCTGTAGGGATGCATCTTGGGACCAGGGGAGCTTCTTTGATGGCTAAAGAACCCATCTAACAATCAAAAAGCAGATCTCAATAGCAGTGCTGAGGAGTCCCAAGGGTACACACAAAGTTTTAAGTCAATAGGTAAATGGGGTGAAGCAAGACAATGGGCTGTTGAACAATTCAATTGATAGATCTTGTAGTGTGTGGTGTTAGAAAGTGGAGAATAGGCAGGGCAGCTCTGATATCAAGAGAGACCCAGCTGGAGTCAGCATATTGATGTTTAGAGTAAGAAGAGACTTTAGGGACCATCCAGCCCAGTAGGTCTCAACCCCAGAAACAGCAGACTCACTGGAGAGCTTTTTAAAAATACCGATGCTTAGGCCTCATCCCACACCAATTAAATCAGACACCCTGGGGAGAGGATTGAACATCGGTAATTCTAAAGCTCCCCAGGTGATTCTAGTGTGAAGTCGTGGATGAGAACCACTGATCCAGATCAACATTGTTAATTTACAAAAGGGCAGTCTGAGGCTTAAAGAGGGGAGATGTTTTCTTCTAGTTCCTCTCGCTAGTGGTGATAGATTTAAGACTAGAACACGTGTTTTTTTGGTTAGTGACTGAGAAAGAGGAGAGTTTCTAAGTAAAAGCTGGTCATTAGTTTCATCCTTTTTCTGTGTATAATCTCTGAAAAAAATTCCCAAGGATTCTAATAAAGTGAAGACATTTGGGACATATTCTTATCATTGCACATGGTAAGAGCAGGGTTTATATTCATTCATCAAGTATCTGGAGTGTCTGCTATGTGTCAAATCTTGTGCTGGATGCTATGGGGTCTATTTGGCTAGAATGCCTCAGAGAGGGTCTTGGCCTTTAAGCACCTCTGTGCCTAGAAGGCTGAGCAAAGAAGAGGGAGACAAGACACAGCCAGGGGTGAGTTTGATCCCATGGGAGAGTCATTAGCTTTGTTAACGGAGAGCAGCGCTGTTTCTTGGTCACACATTCTACTCCCTTCGAACAGGGTGACAGTGGTGTTCAGTACTTGTAGGAATGCCTGCAAAGGTTAGTCAAGGTGGGGTGGTCATGGTGATGGGTGCTTAGGTTAGGAAGGACCAGGACCAGGGTCTCACTGTCACCCAAGAGCTTGGCAGTATTTCTGAGAGAGGGTGTGTGGTTTGGGGAAGTGGTGCCTTTTTCTTGGCAAAGACATGGATTTGGGCAGGACATATAAATTTGGTTTGGATCCCAATTTCCCTGATTATTAGCTGCATGCCTGGGAAGACAACTTTCTGAGCCCCATTTTCTTGTCTAAAATGAGGATAAAAATGCTGACAACCTCCACGTTTCCTCTCCCCACACTAAGGGTCTTATCACTCCTTTGCTCGCTGTAAGAAACAAGGTGTACCTGTATTAGTAGCTTCTCACTTGTCACACACTATGGGTGTGAAGAGCCCTGGGCATCCTCACATATGTGTGCTTGCATTGTCACATTTATATGAATCAACTTTCCTCTCTTTGTTCCCCCACTCCGGCCATCTTCACTTGGGTGTCTGTAGCACCTCTCTCCCTCAAGAGACTGAAGGTTTGAATGGTCCCAGGAGGGGGGGAGGAATGGGACACCATGGTGCTACTGTAAGCCCAATATAAGTTTGTATTTCTACTTCAGTACCCTGTGTCATTTTAACATGGCTAGTTTTTTGGCTTTATTGGTGACTTTTTGAGCACCTGTGCATTTCTTCCATGGTGATAATCCATATCCTAAATGTTTTCTGGTTTATGCAAACCATAAGGTACTTCTGTGATATAAACTATGGAAAGTATCACAGGTTTACTTTCAATTTTATCCTAGAGATGCAAGTGGACACTAAATCGACCTGTCGTATCATTGTCATCTGCACTTTGAATTCAATTTTTGTGCACATGTGAAAGCTTTTTTTTTAAGATCAAATCGACTTATTTCTAAAAGAAAATTGGAGTTTTAATGTACTGATGTATTTTACTGTCTTTTTTATCCCCCATCATTTTACACACAACAACTAATACCTACTTCATAGAATTGTTGTCAGGATGAATGGAACTAATGGATGTGCAAGTGCTGGGCACACAGGAGATGTTTGATAAATGCTGGTTTCACATACACCTTGAGCATTTCTACAGACGATCCTATCTCCTTATAGGTTTGGAGGGTACTGGAGTGTTCAAATAGTTTTCTTATCTATAATATTTTCTTCCTATGCCAACCCAGGAGGTGGGTAGTAGCATCATTCCTATTTTATAAATGAGGAAAATAAAACAAGACAATGTGCCTCCCTTAATGTTACCAAGCGAGTTAGCAGAGTCCACCCTAGAACTCAGACCTTACAAATTCAGACATGGGGCTCTTTCTGCTTCCCTTGATCACAAGTGAGCTTGCTGCAGTTGTAATGATGGACAGTGCTAATCTCTTTAGCTCATGCACAACATGAATTAATTGGAAGCTGATCACTTATGTTAGTGTAAGGTTAACAGTAGCCAAGGTGCACGGGGAGAGAGTGAGCTTTGATCTGAGGCAGAATGAATGAGATCCTTCTTGAGTTGCAAATAAAGCAGAAGCTCCCTGTGTATTCCCCTATATCGTAAGGCTACTGCCAGTCTGGGCCTCCAGGACAGCTGATTCAAGAGAGATCTACCACTATCATCCTTCTTCCTTACCTACGTGCATTAACATACTTCCAAGGTGTTTCCTTAAGCTATCTATAAATAAAGAGTATGAAACACTTGGCCAGGTCTCTCTCATAGGTTGAGGCAGCACGAGTTAACCCTGTTGCGCGTCGTTGTTTGTTCTCCCTTTCTTTTCAGTCCCCACTCAGTAGCTGACTCATCATATGACCTTGAACGGAGGCTCTTGTTCTAAACTCAGTACTTGAAGCAGGAGGCTAAGAATACAGCCCTGCTCCCAGGGCGCTAAGGGGGACTAGATAATTTCTGCTTTTCAAATGTAAAGGATTTTCTACTGAGTCCCCTGGGGCCGAGGATCCCCTGAGGTGATGTGACAGGGGGCTGGCCCATCAAGCCCACAGTCTGTGTCTGTAGTCCCCACTGGAGTCTAGGCTGCCCGCCAAGTGCTATTTTGGAAACGGCTCAAATTGTCCGTCTTTTGAAGGTCATGACCGTTCTGCTCCCTGGGAATACATGTGGCAGAGTAGATGGAGACAAACCTCAGTGTCACTACTAGAGGTTTAAGCAAAGTGATTGGGGTCTGCCTTCAGGGTCAACCCTAGTACCTGGTACACAGTAGCTTCCATATTGTGGATGCTATTCACGTAAGGCACAGGAAATGGCAAATCAGAACAGGTTCCATCTATAGTACTGGAGCAAGGACCCAGAGGCCCTTTGCTGTGCCATGTATTACCTATTAGTGGTAAGTATCTCGTGAAAGTCTGGGGATCTCAGAGTAGGGTCTGAAGCAGTCAAGGCAAAAGGAGTGACTATTTACCAAGTGGCATGGGAGTATTTACTATTTTAACAAGTGTGCCTTGCTGGTCAATCTGGATAAAGATCAGTTTTGTGCTTTTTGAACTGAATGAACAGATCAAATCGGTTGGCATTCTTTACACTAGAGATTGATTTAATGAGGTATGCCTGTTGGCACTGCCCTTCCTCTATAAACCTCTTTTCAGTAGCAGGGTTGTTGGGTAAAGTGATATCTACTTCTAGATCCTTAAAATAAGGTGAACAATGGGGATCAGGGGTAGGGCTCACTTCAAAACATTAGTAAGAAAGACAAGTTTTTACATGATCCAGGAAAAAATTATAAAACCAATCTAGCATCCTCATTTTAATTCAAGTAGACTCAGTTTTTTTTTTTTTTTTAACTGCTACACCTATAGCATATGGAAGTTCCCAGGCTAGGGGTTGAATGCCACAGCCATAGCTACGGTGGATCCAAGCCACATCTGCGACCTACTCTGCAGCTTGCGGCAATACTGAATCCTTAACCCACTGAGCCACACAGGAACTCCTCAAGTAGATTCAGTTTTAAAAAAAAATGCAGAAGTGCAAAGACAAAGCAAAAATCATGGGTAAAATACATAGCCTATTAGGGATGGATGTCTGCCTGCAAATGGATTCCTGGCATCCTTAATAGGTTATTTGTGAATTAAACTGACTGCTTCCATCCCCTAAACCAGCTAAGGCACCTCTGTTCCATGTTTAGGTCAAAGAAGGCAGCCATTTCCATTATGTGGTGGGAGGTGTGTCAAATGGTGCCCGTCCCCAAGTACCATCTGCAGCTTATCACAAGCTTGAAATGCTACCATCCAAAATTCATTCCTTGTCAATAAGCTTGTTGTAATTAGAAGCAGAAAGAATTTAACTCATTATCCATTATGACCCCTTTAACACATAAGCACTCCTTAGCCCTCAGATGTCTCTTTTGAAAGTAGGCAACTGGGCCCTCAGAGGAGGGACTGGGGATAGAACCTTGGGATGGGAGGCAGGAGGGAAAGTCCTGGAGACTGTGGAGGCATCACGAGAAGCCTGGACTGGGTATAGTCACGGGGAGCCCTAAGATGCCAGGGGGCATGGGTTCCCAGGGGTAGTGGAAAAGTGACCTATGGCCAAGGAAGAAGGAACCCCAATACAAGCTTGGTCCATTTACTAGGACTGCTCGGGTAAGTCCACTTGTAACAAGCAATCCAAGCTCACAACATTCTTTGTCCAGAGAAAGCCTCATTGTTAGACAGGAATCCTCAGTGAGAATTAGCATCACTAGATGCTTTGTTAGATACTCTAGAACTCGGAATTCTTCACTAGATGCTTTTATTCTGAAAATGCAACTGTAACTCAACACAGTATGCCAGGAAGTCAGACTCACCTACTGCAAGTCAAATGGTGTTCTCAGTAGTCTATAGCCTTGAATAAGCTGGGTAAATGACAGGCCAGGCCTTTATCTCATGCTCAGTCATCTTAGAAAGGCCTTTACTGCCTGCCAATCATCGCCTGCTTCCTCCGGGCAAAGCCCCTGCTCCTCAGTCTCAGGTGCCAGGCACACAAGGTGCCATGGGCAGACCTTCCAGGTTCCACACTCTCTTATTTAGAACCTCAGAGCAATGTAAGGTTTCAAAAACTTGTAAATGGGCAATTTTCATCATACTGTGCGTTGCTTTAAATTTTTTCTTCTTCACAGTTTGATAGTAGGGCCAGTTCTCTTAATTCCTGTATTTGCTTTTTTCCCCCCAAGCCATGAAATCACAAATTAGCAGTTTGCAATCTGCGGGAAATAGTTGAGATAAAGTTTTTATATCTTGGGGCTCACATAAGGAGGTATCCTGGTGTTCTGGGCCCTAATTTGGTTTAGGTTTCTGACCAGGCGACTATCTATGGGGCTGGCTTCATGCTTAAATAAAGCAAGGATTCCCTCCCGTGGAATGGAAGGTGGGGCCTACCAGGGTCTCTCTGCCCGAAGCCCCCCCAACCCTCCATTGAAAATCCTTTCACTTTTTTTTTTTTTAAGCACATGGAGCTTCCTGGCCAGGGATCTGAGCCACAGTCACAACGCAAGCCACAGCTGTGGCAATGCTGGATCCCCAACCCACTGTGGCCAGGGATTGAACCTGCGTCGTAGCACTCCTAAGATGCTACTGATCCCGTTACGCCACAGCAAGAGCTCCCTTTCACTCCTCTTTGGAGTAGTGATGCCCTGTTGCTAATAGACAGCTGTTTAATTGACAATATATGACCACACGAACTTATAACCAGCCATTGATTTAGATCAGTTATCATGAAGTGACAACTCAGAAACGAGGAGGAAGCAAGACACTGCTCTGACAAATGCTGGGATATCGGGGAAGGTCTGAGGAAGGTGAGCCTGCTTGGGGAAGGGGAACCTGAGGGTGGTGGGAAACTCCTGGTCAGCTGGCATTAGCTGGGGAGCTCAGGTCCTTTTAAGAAGGGAGAGGACATTGAAAGCGGGGTAGGGGCAGAGCAGGGATAAAACTGGTCTGCTTCCTTCTTTTGTTGACGCTGAGGACGGGTAGTTTTGTCTTTCTGTTGCTTCTTTCCCCCGCCCTCTCGCCATTATCAGGGTGTTCCAGGTTCTTACAGAGCTTTTTCTTTGGCTCCCTTATGAGAGGCCTGGCTCTGGGGACTGGCTGGGCGTTCTCAATTCTCCTGACTCATCCTGCAGACTTAATGTCCTCTCTAGCGACCTTCTGAGGGCCCTGCGCTCATGGCCTTGACTTTGCTGGCTCAGGGAGGTCTCTGATGAGGGGGAGTTTACAGCTGACCTACGCTGCGGTTTTGTTGGCTTTGCAAGATCTGAGCACTATTTGTTCTGCTGGCGGGGGTGGTGGGGTGGGGGGGGGGGGAGAAAAGGCCTTGCGGAAATGTCCATGATCCCTGTCAGCACCCTTTGCCCTTTAGCTGCATCAGACAGCCCGTGCTGAGAGGTTATCTGCGGAGCTAGATGTTTGGAATGAAGTGCAGCTGTCCAGTGCATTCTAGGCTGAACAGCTGAGACCAGACCAGCTGCAACCTAAACCTCACTTATGCTTTCGTTTGAGATGGTTTACATAGTTTCGTCTTCTAAGTATTTATTCAGATATGGCTCTTCAATGTAGTCCCTTGCTACACACATTTCTGGAAGAAAATCAAGGAGAAAATGTTTGCCTAATATAATCCCTTCCCCCACCCCTCATTCTCCTGTTTAGAAACGTCACCTGTGCTATTCATAGAACCTTCTTTAATTACGGTGTGCCTGCGCCTCTGTGGTGGGGGAGGGGCTTGGCACAGGATTAAAGGGAAGGTGCTAAGAGAGTGCAGGCCAAGTCCGCCCTTCATCCTCTAGTCCTGTCTCTCCACCACTGCCCCCTCCCCTTCCCCCTCCCCAGCCCTGACAGATGCCAACCTTGTCAGTCCTGAAAGTCCCATGAGATAGGGAAGAGATGCAAGTGGAGAAGGGCACTGCAGCAGCTGCCTGTCCTTTGTCCCAGTGACCAAAGAAGCTTAAGGCTGGATAGGAGCACTGATAAGACAGGAAATATTCCATGCAAGCATTGCTGGAAAGGTCACCTCTTTCCCTTTTTCAAAGACAAAGCACAAGGCATCGCTGAAAGGAAGAAGCCATGTTAGGAAAGCCATATTCCGATCAGTCTGGCCAGTAATCGTCATGCTATTCTGGTGAAATCAATGTTTTAACCAATAATAATGGCAGGACTCTCTGAGTCTCTTGATGGATTGCAGAGGGAGGGCTGGCTGGGGACCCAAGGCTCACTTATTTTGGTCTCATCTAAGCTTTTCTATCTTAGAGAAAAATGAACAGGAATCCGAGAAGAGAATGATGTGAGTGAACATGGTATTTATCTCTTTGCTTGGTGCTAACTTTTCGATTATTTTCCTGCACTCTGGAGGTTTGCCTCCATCAGTGTTTTTCCTCATAAAGGGCAGGGGTCACCTCTGCATTACTGGCTTTGTCCCATATGTAGTGCAGCAGCAGGCACAGAGCGCAACGCAGCCTTTAAGTGCATTTATGCTGGCTGCTGGAACCGAGCCCTGGAACTGCAGCCCTGGGTTAGGTCAGTGCTTGGCTTTTCTGGGTAGATAAAGATAACATTGGGTGTCCTTGGACTCTCTGATTTAACTCAGCCATAATGCGTTTTGCATTAGTTCAGCTTGCCTCTGTGACCAGCTGTACTCCCCTCTCTAGCCCCCAGTAAAAGAGTTCCCATTTAAGGCCACAGTAGGCACATGAGGTACCTCTACTGTGCCATGAGCAACCTGAGGGCAGGACTTGTCTTTTCATCTCTGTGTACCCCAGTGCGTGCTGACTCCAGTTAACTGAATAGGGGAGGTACTTCAGTACCTTGCACTTGACCTTGTTTTACTGGCATAGGGGCTCATTAAAGAAAACTTCCATTGGAAGAAAGCAGCTACTCCAAAACCAACAGCAACATATCCTGTCCTTACTACTCTAATTAAGCTGACATCAGAGAAGAGGGGAGGGAGGGGGGCGGAGGAAGGAACTAACAATTTTTAAGCTTCCAGTTTGTAACAGAAACTTCACATGCACTGCCTGGTTTACTTCTCACAGTGGCTCTCTGAGGTAGGGATAAACACTCGCATTTTACAGATGAGGAAACTGAGAGTCAGAGACAGAACGGGACTTTCCTCAAATCCAACAGCCTATCAAGTGATAGAGCAGAACTTCCTACTTATATTCGCCCATTACACCATGTAGTGGCAGCAGAATTAGGGGAACATTTAGTTGGGCTTGTTCTGTACATGGTTTTTGGACCCGAGTTACTTAAGGACACAGATCTCCCGCTGTAAACAGCCCAGTTTTCTGGACCAGTCAGGTGGTGAAATATCAAGTGTCAAAATGTAGTCACCTCAGAGTTTCCATCTTTAGAGTTTTCAGTCAACCTTTCCAATGTAGCTATAAAGAGTTCGCTCGATTGTCACCTTTGGAGTAACCACTAATTCTTCTGGTATAGTCTAGAGCGTTATACTTCAGAGTTACTTAGAATGCAGATTTTTATTATCACCCCTGCCCCCCAACAGAGATGGGCTCTCTATATATGAGGTAGGGCCTGTGACTTTGTATTTTGACACGGCTGACAATACCTTGAGAAACACTGGTGCATAGCAGCCAATTGTCAAAGTATATATCAGGAGATTTTCCTCATAAAATGGGCATATGGCCAAATAGATTTTGGTAACTCTGACTTAAGGACCAGCAATTGATTTCTTTCAGAAAGGCCCTCTTGGAGTATTTAATAGGTTCATTTGCATGAATGTTCAAGAGGCAGTTTACAGGAGGCAAAATTATCTCAGAACCTTTTTGTTTGTTTTTTTGCTTTCTTTTTTCAGGGCCACATAGGAGGCATATGGAAGTTCCCAGGCTAGGGGTTGAATCGGAACAGTAGCTGCTGGCCTGCGCCACAGCCACAGCAAAGCAGGATCTGAGCTGCGTCTGTGACCTACAGCACAGCTCACGGCAATGCCGGATCCTTAACCCACTGAGCGAAGTCAGGAATCGAACCAGCATCTTCTTGGATACTAGTCGGGTTCATTACTGCTGGGAACTCCCTCTCAGAACCTTTAATTCAGTACTGTTTCATGTCTGTAATAGTTCCTGGTACAGAGTATGCACTCAACTAATTGTTATTTACTTTTACAGAGGTTTTACTCTTGCTTTAGACCTGACTTCAATTGTGAGAAGAAAAATATAGTTCCATTTCATTATTTGGGCCCAAACTGAAGATTGTCTTAATTAGGGTAAAGTCTGAGTTACAGAATGCTCTTAGGTGAACAATAGACTTTCCATGAGAACCTTCAAAGGCTAAAGGAAGGCTACTAAGATATTCTGCATGGACATGTCCCAGATCCTTTGTCCTGTTATAATGAATAGATGGAAGGAAGTGAACTAACCTTAATCTTCTGTTTGCAAATAAGTGCTTCTAAAGTACCTTAAAAGCTTATGTTAAGTAGTTGGTTAATGTTAATTTAACTCCAAGGAACCTTTCCCTCCTCATAGAGGGTGAAAACAAATTCATCTCATCTGTGTCTGAGCAGCCTAAAGACCTGAGAGAGGAGAGTTTTATTACTTTGCACAGTGATTCTCTAACTATATTGGATATACAAGCAACCTGGGGCACTGGTTAACATGCATACTCATAGGTCCTGCTCTTAGGGGTTGGGCTTGGGTATCTGCATTTTTAACAATTGCTCCAAGAGAGTCTTTGAGAAATGCTGATGGAGTGTTTCTGAGGCTGTTAATGCTTTCAGGCCATTGAGAGTAGGGAACTGCCTTCTTGGTACTGAGGGGTAGATCTCATAGCGTGAAAGAGTTAATTCATCATCTCAGAGGAAGCATGTGGATAAATTTAGATAACTTTACTTTTAGATAATTTACTTTTAATGCCTACTTTTTTCTTTATCTGGCCTGAAGTAATTCTTGAGAATGGCTTCAACCTGTTCCCATTCACGTCTCTGAAAGCTGAAAGAGATGGGAATGCCGTAACCCTGTGTTCCATAGGATGAAAAAATACTGTGTACAGGAGAAATGGAATTACTCTTGGCATTGACTTTGGGATTGGCTTTCATGACTAAGATTTCAGTTCCAAGAAAATGGACTATGAATTCATTACTAAACTAAAGGTATTTTCTCTCTTTTGCTGGTTTGATTTTTCATAGTGGAAAGAGCACAGCCTTCAGGATTGAACCTATCTAAATTAACATCCCAGGAGTTCCCATCATAGTTCAATGGTTAACGAACCCGAATAATATCCACAAGGACGTGAGTTCGATCCCTGGCCCCACTCAGTGGGTTAAGGATCCGGCCTTGCCGTGAGCTGTGGTGTAGGTCGTTCGCAGACTTGGCTCGGATCCTGCGTTGCTGTGGCTCTGGCATAGGTCGGTGGCTACAGCTCTGATTAGACCCCTAGCCTGGGAACCTCCATATGCCATGGGAGCAGTCCTAGAAAAGGCAAAAGACAAAAAAAAAAAAAAAAAGAAAAAAGAAAAAGAAACAAGAAAAAAGAAACAAAACAATAATAACAGTCTCATAAGGTTGATGGGAGTATACAATGAGGCAACTTATGTAAAGCGCTTGGCCCAGTTCCTGACATATGGTATATGCTCACTAAATATTAATGCTCCTTCATAGGAAATAAGTAATTCAATTCTCAATGTGTTTCTGCACCCAGGTTATTACTCTGAGCAAAAGATCCTGAGATACCCTTACTTCTCTAGGCCTTGGTTTCCTTATTTGTAAAATGGACCTAACAAAAGTACCTGTATCACAGGTTGTTGTATGGATTTAAATAACATAATGTGTGACAAAGCATTTAGCAAATGCCTGGCACAAAATAAGAGGTCAATGTTAGTGCCTATTATTACTAATATTATTGTGACCCCATCATGCTCTTCTCGGCGCTGCAAAAACTCCCCCGACTAATTCAACAAATGGTGTTGCTTCAGATGGAAGACTGTGGAGACGATTTCTTGTTTTCATAAAATATTATAAGTAATTATTAACTTGTGCCAGAAACCTAAATATATGTTTTGGCCCATAACAGCAAACTCTTTGTCACTGGCACCATACCACCTGAAGCTCTTGATAGATAAATTGGCATTCTGTCGAACCTGATTAAGCTTGTTGCTGTGACGATGCAACACAATACGAATGACCTCTAAGGGTAGTATCTTAAAGGCCCAAAAGATGAATATATTGCTATAGAAGTAAAAATTCTGCATTTCAAAATGAGATACCACATTATTCCTTTTAAGAGCTGAATATTGGGATTTCTCATTTGCAAATAAGGGAAAGACAGGGTGGTGTTCAATCTCAAAGTAGGATTTTCTTCTTTGCATTTTACATAGCAATTCTGGCAGTGTTTACTCACTTTTAAAATAATCTAGGTTGTTTCTTTCCCCAGAGACCTTAGGATCAGTTGTTTTACTTAGAACAGACTTTCATGGTCCTATCATTCTAAAGATGGTACATTTTACTTAATGACAAGAAGTCCTTCCAGAGCAGTCCTGAATTATCATTGAAAGATAACTTTCTGTGCAGTATAGTTGTAGTCATGAGTAAATTTTATTTTCTTCTGACTCTAAAAAATTGGTAAACCTTATATGGCATATTTAGTGGTTCTCTAGTAACTTGAATACTCAAGTCTCTTTTTTGTTCACTTGTCATTTGCTTTTTAAATTTGTTTTTTGTTTTACTGAAGTATAGTTGATTTACATATTGTATTAGTTCCAGATGTACAGCGAAGTGATTCTGTTTTATACACACACACACACACATATATTCTTTTTTGGATTCTTCTATCTTGTAATAAGCTATATTTGAAATCAAAGTCTATTAATTTGAATGTTTCCCCAGTCCTTGATAATGCCTGTACAAAATTATATGATACCATAAAAATCAGCCCATTAAGCAGATTTTGGAGAAGCACTCAGATGGGCTATGGTGTCTGCCTGTGAAAGAGGAGGTTGAGAGAGAATGGACAAGAGGAGGAGAGTGAGAGTAAGAGCGACAGCCAGTGTTGTCACAGTGTGTGTAAACTGACAGTTTTTGAATTTTGGACAGAGATTTGGGGGCCTGCTAACTCGGCTGCTAGCTCTTATAAGTCTGGACACGTCACTGAATTTCTCTTGTGAAAGAAGGGGTGATAGTACATTATGCCTAGTTGTTTATGTTCCATGGATCAAGAGAACTCCTTTGTGTACAGGGTCTTTCAAAATCACATATTCTTTGTTGATAAACAAACAACCTAAAACCTCAGCTGCTTTTTTAAAATGTGGCCTGCACTGAGAGCAACTTGAGGACCCTTATCCCTACTCATGACTGTGAGGGACAGGCATTTTCTACTTTGTACATGAAGTACACTTGTATTTGCTTTTTGTTTTACCTTCTCATTACCAATGCATATTTATTGTGTTTCCCTTGGATTCAGGCATTGCATTACTGCCTTTTAATTGGAACAAGCTAAACTTCTTATTTTGATGCTACATGGAGATTGCTTTTAAGGCACAGATTGTCAGTCTTTTGCCCTGGGATCTCAGGCAATTCTCTTAAAGGTGTTATGTATAGAACTTAAAGTGTGTGTGAAGGAAAAAAAATCACTAGAAATTGTATTATAATATTATGTCCTCTAGAATGTCTTTAAGTGATGTTATGTGGAGACTCACAGGGTTCCTTACATCCCTAGAGTTACCTCTGTGTCACACATAAATTCAGTATCAAACTGTCATATATTATTTGTAGCTCTTTTTTGATGATGTTAGTGAATTCTGGCCCTTATGGTTGGTCATGATGCCTTCACTTGGCTTAGAGAAATGTTGTTTTATTTTCTGAACATCCAAATTAAATGGAACAAGGTGAATGATTTCTGATGCCAACATTTTTGAAAGACTAATATTAAGCATAAGCAACAGGATATTGTTCTAGAATGTACCTTGTATTTATTTTCAAGAAAGGTACAGTGTATTATCCAGGTAATTCAAACATACATATTCTTAAGCTGGAAAGCAAACCCACAGATTAAATATACATAAATCTTAAAGGCCCAGCTTTATGAAGTTTGCACAGTCCTATCAATTAATGGAACACTAAAGTAGACAGGATTACTTTACATCTAAAGCAGCTAGATAGAGGAGAACAGACAAGACCTAAAGTTAGCAGAAGGAAAGAAATAAAGATCAGAGCAGAAATCAATGAAATAGAAACAAAGAAAACCATAGGAAAGATCAATGAAACGAAAAGCTGGTTCTTTGAAAACATCAACAAAATTGATAAACCCTTAGCCAGACCTATCAAGAAGAAAAGAGAAAGGACTCAAATCAATAAAATTAGAAATGAAAAAGGAGAAGTTACAACGGACATCACAGAAATACAAAGGATCATAAGAGACTACTACATGCAACTATATGCCAATATAACAGAAAACCTAGAAGAAATGGACAAATTCTTAGAAAAGTACAATCTTCCAAGACTAAACCAAGACAAAATAGAAAAGTTGAACAGACCACTCACAAATACTGAAATTGAAACTGTGATTTAAAAACTTCCAACAAACAAAAGTCCAGGACCAGATGGCTTCACAGGCGAATTCCAGCAAATATTTAGAGAAGAGCTAACACCTATCCTTCTGAAACTATTCCAAAAAACTGCAGAGGAAGGGACACTCCCAAACTCAATCTATGAGGCCACCATCAACACTGATACCAAAACCAGACAAAGATTGCACAAAAAAAGAAAATTACAGGCCAATTTCACTGATGAATATAGATGCAAAAATCCTCAACAAAATACTAGCAAACTGAATCCAACAATACATTAAAAGGATTGTACATTATCATCAAGTGGGATTTATCCCAGGGATGCAAGGATTCTTCAATACTCACAAATCCATCAGTGTGATACACCACATTAACAAACTGAAGAATAAAAACCATGTGAGGAGTTCCCGTCGTGGCTCAGTGGTTAATGAATCCTACTAGGAACCATGAGGTTGCGGGTTTGGTCCCTGCCCTTGCTCAGTGGGTTAACGATCTGGCATTGCCGTGAGCTGTGGTGTAGGTGGCAGACGCGGCTCGGATCCCGTGTTGCTGTGGCTCTGGCGTAGGCCAGTGGCTGCAGCTCCAATTGGACCTCTAGCCTGGGAACCTCCATATGCCGCGGGAGCGGCCCAAGAAATAGCTAAAAAGACAAAAAAACAAAAAACAAACAAACAAACAAAAAAAACCCAAACCGTGTGACCCTCTCAATAGATGCAGAAAAAGCCTTTGACAAAATCAAACACCCATTTCTGATAAAAACACCCATTTCTGATATAGGTTCATAGCGGGAACCTACCTCAAGATAATAAAGGCCATATATGACAAACCCACAGCAAACATCATTCTCAATGGTGAAAAGCTGAAAGAATTCCCACTGAGATCAGGAACAAGACTATTGCCACTACTATTCAACATAGTTTTGAAAGTCCTAGCCATGGCAATCAGAGAAGTAAAAGAAATAAAAGGAATCCAAATTGAAAAGGAAGAAGTAAAACTATCACCATTTTCAGTTGATATGATACTATACTCAGAGAATCCTAAAGGCTCTACCAGAAAACTGTTAGAGCTCACCGATGAATTTGGCAACATCGCAGGATACAAAATTAATACACAGACATTGACGGCATTTCTATATACTAACAAAGAAAGATCAGAAAGAGAAATTAGGGAAACAACCCCATTTACCATCACATCCAAAAGAATAAAATACTTAGGAATAAACCTACCTAAAGAGACAAAAGACCTGTACTCTGAAAACTGTAAGAAAGATATCAAAGATGATGCAAATGGATGGAAAGACATACCATGCTCTTGGACTGGAATAATCAGTATCATCAAAATGATTATACTACCCAAGGCAATCTACAGGTTCAATGCAATCCCTATCAAATTACCAAGGACATTTTTCACAGAACTTGAACAAAATATTTTAAAGTTTGTTTGGAAGCACAAAAGACCCAGATTAGTCAAAGCCATCCTGAGAAAAAAAAAAAATAATGGAGCTGGAGAAACCAGGCTTCCTAACTTCAGACTATACTACAAAGCAACAGTCATCAAAACCCTATGGTACTGGCACAAAGACAGAAATATAGATCGGTGGAACAAGACAAAAAGCCCAGAATTCAACCCACGCACCTACAGCCAACTAATCTATGACAAAGGAGGCAAGAATATACAATGGAGAAAACACAGCCCCTTCAATGAGTGGTGCTGGGAAAAATGGACAGCCACATGTAACAGAATGAACTTAGAACACTCCCTAACACCATACACAAAAATAAACTCAAAGTGGATTAAAGACCTAAATATAAGACCAGACACTATAAAACTCTTAGAGAAAAACATAGACCACTCTCCAGCATAAACGACAACAACATCTCAGATCCACCTCCTAGAGTAATGACAATAAGAACAAACATAAACCAAAGGGACTTAAACTTGAAAGTTTCTGCATAGCAAGGGAAACCCTAAACAAAATGAAAAGACAACCTACAGAATGGGAGAAAATATTTGCAAATGAAGTGACTGACACGGGTTTAATCTCCAAAATTTATAAACACTTATAGCTCAATACCAAAAAAACAAACAACCCCATCAAAAAATGGGTGGAAGATCTAAACAGACAATTCTCCAAAGAAGACATACAGATGGCCAAAAAACACATGAAAAGATGTTCAACATCACTCATTATTAGAGAAATGCAAATCAAAACCACTATGAGGTACCCCCTTACACCGGCCAGAATGGCCGTCATCAAAAAGTCTACAAACCATAAAGTGCTGGAGAGGATGTGGAGAAAAGGGAACCCTATTACACTGTTGGTGAGAATGTAAATTGGTGCAACCACTGTGGAGATTCCTCAGAAAACGAAAAATAGAACTACTATTTGATCCAGCAATCCCACTCCTGGGCATCTATCCAGAGAAAACCATGACTCAAAAAGACACGTGTATTCCAATGTTCATTGCAGCACTATATACAATAGCCAAGACACAGAAACAACCTAAATGTCCATCAACAGAAGAGTGGATAAGGAAGATGTGGTACATATACACAATGGAATACTACTCAGCTGTTACAAGGAAAGAAATAACGGCATTTGCAGCAAACATGGATGGACCTAGAAATTATCATGCTAAGTGAAGTCAGTCAGACGGTGAGACACCAACATCAGATGCATCACTGACATGTGGAATCTGAAAAAAGGACACAGTGAACTTCTTTGCAGAACAGATAATGACTCACAGACTTTGAAAAGCTTACGGTTTCCGAACGAGACAGGGTGGGGGGTAGGGGATGGGCTGGGGGTTTGAGATGGAAATGCTATAAAATTGGGTTGTGATGATTATTGTACAACTATAAATGTAATAAAATTCATTGAATAATTAAAAATAAGTGATCCAAAAATATAAAAATTAAATAAAGTAGACAGGAGTAGCTCGATATTAAAAACATTACAACGTGTTGAAGTCAAAGGGTCTAGGGTATATCTCACTGACTCTTAGAACCATAGAATGTTAGATATGGAAGGGTTTTTGGATATTATCCTCTTTAAATCCCTGCATGAAGGTGTAATCAAGGACAGACACATCAAAGGCCATTTTACTGATGAAGGAATTCAAGCCCAGAAGGGAGAAGCGACTTTGCTAATGGCACAAAAGGAATAGGTAGAAAATAAGAGGAGGATCCAGAAAGTTCAGTGTCAGCAGAAGCTAAAGAAAGAGAGAACTTCAATGCATCATCACAAAGACATTGAGGATGAGCAAATGAAGAAATGCCCTTGGATTTGGCAAGGAGATCACCAGTGAACTCAAAAGAGAAATGTTGGTAGATCAGTGAGAATAGAAGCAGATTGTGGAATCGAAAATAGAGGCAATTCAGATTAGAAGTGAGGAAGCAAAAGGAAGAAGATGGTCAAAAACATAATACCTTGGAAGAGTGATTTTTTTTTAAAAAAAGAGAGCGTTGATCTCTCTATAAAAGGAAGACAAGGATCCCTGAGCCCCAAACTTAATGTGTTTCTATGATAGAAAATAATTGGGAGCAGCCCCTTCCAACCAGCACTACCTCCCAACTTAAAAAAACAAAAAAAACAAAAACACAATAAGACCAAATCCTAAACCTGACAGCATTCTAGCTAATCATGTAAAAGGACATAGGCCACAAGTCAACTGATGGAGACTGAAAGCTGTCCAGCAGAATGACCAGAGGCCAACCCCTAACCCTCCTGGAATTATCTTTGATAAGTATACTGACTCAGTACCTGCCCCTACACCTAAAACTCAAACTGAAACCACAACATTTCATTTGTTCGTTTCTTCTTTCATAGTAAAGTTGAAATATATGTTGGGCACCTTTTTCAAGAAAGCCATGGAGTACAGTTACTTCTGCTTGGAGCTAATCAATGGGGGAAACCACTTTGAATTCCTGTTAAATGGGCTAAGTTGGACATGCTTGAAAACTATGGCATCCCTCAAATTATAAGCACAGAACTTGTCTCTTTGTGGTTGTAAATACTGACCAACATCTAAGTTGGCATTTCAGTTGCTTAACAATAGATATTCTGGCTGATGCTTAAATCAGATAGCTCTATGGATGGTTAAGACAGTGGACAGTGGACAGTATCACTGGTGGCTGCAGACCACAGCATCAAAAACATTCATACCTGTGAGTGCTGCAGAGGTATAATTAAGGGCAGACACATCACAGGCCATCCATCTATGACAACACTGGATTTAGGTCTGAAAGCATATTGAAATCAAGTATACTGCAATTATGCATTTGCATGATTGCCTCACTTCTCAATAATAGCTATGTGTAGTAGATATTATTATCCCCATATTACAGTTTGGATAACTAAGACTCAGGGAGGTTAAGAGACTTGCACATGGTAATACAGCAGATAAGTGGCATAAATGAGATGTAAACTCAAGTTTGACTCCAAATTGCTACACATTCTATTAGGCTGCCACTTTAGATTCTCTACCCTTCCCTCCATTCCTGTTCTACATAACTTTTCCCGATCATGGAAGTCTGTTTCACTCTCTTCAAGAATCCTGTATCTTTGGGCTCTCTTTCCTACTGAAATCTTCTTTCATGATAAGATCTCCTATGTTGTTCACATGAATCACGAAATGAATTCATACTGTGTCACCTCTTCCCAAGGGATTTATATTGTATACATTCATTTTCAGTGTAGAATAAAAGTCAAGGCCCTCTGTTAAAGAGGTTTTTGGCATTAGTGAGAATGAGGAAGAGCGACTTGGGGGTGAGGGTGAGAGAGTGCATGCCAGCACCTGTGATATCCACTCAGGCAAGCATCATTTCTTCTGCTTATGTAAAAGCCTGCACTGGTCCCATGCTTAGATTGGGTGTGTTTGGACAAAAGGGGGCCCAGACCTAAAAGGAGATGGCAAAAGCTGGCCTTTAAGGTTCTTTCCATCCTAGGGATTCAATGAACCTATGATTTGATGACTCAGAGTGGTGAGCAATTATCCAGCGATATCAGCTGAAAGAGATCGGGCCAAAACAGAATCTACATTTTTACTTCAGTGGTCTGAGTTGGATGCTCAGAAACCACCTCCCCCAAAATAGCTCAAATATCTGCTTCATCTGGTCAAATCATCCTCTGAGTAGCCTTCTGTCTCTAGGGAGAATCATCATTCATTAAAAGGGAGGGGGGCTACAATCAGACTATTTAATGTTGGAAAAGCCCCTGTAGCCTATTCACTCTAACCCTTTTATTTTACAAAAGTTCTAAGACCCAGAGATGGCATGGTTGGTTAGAGACAGAGCTGGAGCTGGAACCCAGGACCCCTGGCTCCCAGCCCAGAGTTTTGTTTAACATACCCTGCGGTTTAGTAATATCCTTTTCCAAACTCATATTTTCATCTAGTCACTGGTAAGGCCAGAAAAATATAACTACAAAATTGAGGTTTAGCAAGGGAAATGACTGCCTCGCTGCTTAGTCCCTTCCCACTAGGGGCTTTTTCTTTTGAACGACTTGATACCCCAGTAAATCCCTAGGCCCAGAATTCATATATTTAGAAAGCCAAATCTTCTTGTTTGTATTTCCAGTTGAACTGGCATTTGAAAAACAGGAGAAAGGCTGGACTTCAAAGGCATTTGTTTTGTGTGGTGGCCCTACTTGTAGGTGGAGGGAAGTGCAGAACTGGAAGCAGGATGACCAGAGGGTGTGTCTCAGCAGAGTCCCTACCCAGTCAATTGGTGCAGATGGGGGCTTTGTGGGCTGTACTGTCTTTGGGCTGTTTCTTATCAGGACTGTTGGGTGTACTAGCACATGGCCCTGAGCCGACTGACCTGGTGACTAGCACTCTACCTCCCACCTGGAAACCCAGGCTTCTCTCCTGCCCGCCTGCTGCCTCAGCGTGATTTGCCTGACTCACCTTAGTCTTAATGGCAGTGACACATGCAGATAAGCACATGCATTTAGCAAGGAGCAAGCCCCACTGAAGTAAAAGCCTAATTCTAACTTGCACAGCAGTTGGAGCAAAGAAAACCTCCCACGGGTCTGAAAGAAAACAGTAGCTTACTTCCAAGGAGGTTGGAAGCTGCAGATCTCCCAGCATCTTATAGCCCAGTATTGTGGTTATAAGCAAAAGTTCTGGGGCCAGGCTGACCGTGCTTAGCTCCAGCTGTCACTTACCGGTGTGTAGCATTAGGCAACTTACTTAACATCTCTATGCCTCAGTTTCCTCACCTGTGAAATAGGCCTAAATAAATCATAGGGATTTTTTGATGATTGAAAGAGTAAATGAATATAAATCACTTAGAAGGATGCCTGGTATGTAGGAGGCCCTGTGTTAGCTCTTATTATTCCCAATACTCTTTCTAGCAGGATCTACAAAGGCGTCATAGGAAGAACAAATGTAGGTGTGGTCTTCTGCAGTCCTTTGAAACTGCCATTCTTTTGGTTTCTAAAATTTGAGGCAAATTAAAATACTGAGGTGATCTCCCCTCAACCAGGTGTGTCAACATCAGTGTCATCCTTTCCTCTCTAAATTGAAGTTGAAAATTTGTCTCACATAGACAATCCTGCACACACACGCACATTTTCTTCCAAGAGGGGAGTGGTCCTGTTGCTGCAACAGGAATGAATATTGTGCTGAGTGCAGAGAATGTGAAGGGCCCTTGTAAATAAAGTAGCAAATTAGCAATGATTTTGCCAGGAGTTTTAAAGCAAATGGATTGAAAGAGATTTCAATAACTACATGCCTAACTTAGAGCTGCACTTGAAGCATTTAGTAAACATGTCATTCCAGTATTGAAAACAGCATCTAATCAAAGCATGTTTATAATTAGACATCACATATAATATCTCTCAAAATTACATTCTGCTAGGTGAGATGCCATTCCCTAGAACACTGAAATCTACTGTTTGTTAGGCCTTTGTTATTATTAAAAAGAACAGGTTGGGGGTACCAAGAGAGACTCAGATAAATGAGAGTGCTTGATTTTAATTAGAGAGAGAGGAAAAAAAAAAAAAAACCCGACATGAGTAGCCTGTATGGAGAACTTTGTGCCAGTAAGATTCTGCCTCAAAAGGTATGACTCTATATTAATTTAAATCAGACAGACATTGGCACTACGTTCTTTTATTTTTCATTAACATTTTGATTTAGAACAACAGATTGCTGCAGTGAGGGGACAAGAACGGCAGCCAGTGAGCCATCTGCCGAGCATCTCGCTGACGACTCCACTAGCGAAAGAAGCCAGTGAATCTGGAATGTATGCAAGAGGGACACACACCATTAGCTAAGTGACAGGATGAAAGATGGGAAACTTTGCTGGGTCAGAGGAGACAGAGATGGAAAAGGCAAAGCAGAGCCCATTCTGATTGGAACTTGAAAAGATCCAAGTAATCGCAGGAAGCCAATAGGATGGCAATCTGTGGTGGGCTTCCTCCCAGGGACTTTTTTTTTCTTTCAAATTACAGGTGGGACAAGGAAAGGGAAGTGACAGGCTAAACAGATAGTAATTTGCCATACATCTCACATGGGATACATTTTTCAGAGCAGTAAAGATCTGCCTCTTTAGCCACACCCACCCTTGAGCCATTTGAGATGAAAATTTTTCTAAAATGGAAAATCTCCTCCCTGCCTTTTTAAACAGAGTTGAGTGGTGGCACTAAGGTGAAGGTGGCGGGAAGGGTCTGCCCGGTATACAGAGAATAAGAGGATGCATTGCATGTGTGTATACAGAATTTAAGGACAGTCATACATTGCCTAAAAGTACCTTTTATTACCACTATGAACAGGCAATTCTAAACAGTATTAGTGAAAAAAATACTACCCCCTCCCCCCAGCTGGAAGGGACCTTTCCCATCATCCTTCCCCCATGGGTACACCAGTGTAATAGAGCAACACGATTCCATTTTATATTGGTAATTCTGGGTCTTTAGCAGGGGCTCCAGTTCCAGTGCCGGCTGTGCTGTCTGTGAGGCTCTTTAGCCTCTCAGGCACATTTGACCCTGCATTAAATAGCCGCGGGCTGCTGAACCTTTATACCTGGCATTTCCGCATGCTGTTCCCTCACTGTCAACTGTCACATTTCTGTGTGCCCACTTCCAGGAGCACCCCATCTCTAATATGTTATCTTCAGTAACCTAGGAAGTATTGAACGTTGGCAGCCTTGGGGTGAGAGAAGAGATAGAGGGCTATGGAAACAGAAGATTAAAAGCACAGTAATCTGTATCCTCTGCATAATAAGATGTGGAGGTGCACTGTAGAAAGTTTTTTTTTTGTCTTTTTGTTGTTGTTATTGTTGTTGTTGTTGTTGCTATTTATTGGGCCGCTCCCGCGGCATATGGAGGTTCCCAGGCTAGGGGTTGAATCGGAGCTGTAGCCACCGGCCTACGCCAGAGCCACAGCAACGCGGGATCCGAGCTGCGTCTGCAACCTACACCACAGCTCACGGCAACGCCGGATCATTAACCCACTGAGCAAGGGCAGGGACCGAACCCGCAACCTCATGGTTCCTAGTCGGATTCGTTAACCACTGCGCCACGACGGGAACTCCTGTAGAAAGTTTTTCTTCAAAAATGGTTAAAATAAAAATAGCACTTGTATTGCTGAAAGACTTGTGCTTCAATTATCTGGAAAAATAGCTGTGATGGAACCCTTTGCAATGTTAGTTAAATGGAGACAGCGTGGTGAATGGGAGGAGCACAAGATTAGGAGACAGATTTGGGACCTGCCCCTGCCACTTACTGGGGACAACACTAAGTTCTCCGAGCCTCAGTTTCTTTAACTGTGAAATGGGTATAATCATAATATCTACCTTGCCCACCCTGCTGTGAAGTGGATTTTCCACCAACCTTCATCCACATATGCTCCTGGTAAAGCTCCACCTGTCAGTGCAGGTCACCACCTCGCTTGCCTTCCCATACATCTGGTATACCTTGAGGGATGATCTCTCTCTCTCTCTTTCTCCTTACTCAGTTCATTAAGCTCTTAAGACATATCTGTGTCCAAGCATGTATCCCAATTAATTACTTGGGTCTCTCCCCCAAAGATTAAGGGCGTCTCATGCAGAAGAGCCTAAGATGAGAAACTATCTTTAGGAACCCTGCATAAGATGAGCTATGGGGTTTCCAGATCAAAGCAGACACTCTTGAAAATCGTCAAGTGGAATTGTATTAAGAGAAGCTGATCCTCCATGCTATCTGTTCCCACCTCCCCCTCCACGCCCAAATACACGCCCACACAGCAGAACACGGGACTTGATGGATAAAGGAATGGCCCTTTATTTACCTTTCCTATAATTCCATCATCTTTGATGCTGTCCCAGCTCAGCTTCATCTTGTTATTTTATCTGGAAAGGGCAGCTCCTCCCGTCTCTATAGTGATGTTGGCCTCAACCTGCCATCTGCCAGGTGCGCCCACCCAGGCTGAACCTCTCTCTTTATTCTCCCTCCATGGGGCTTGCTCAGTGAGAACTGGAGAAGGGAGGAGATAGTGGCAACTTTAGTGGCCTTGTTCTCACCTCACACTTTGACTTTACACCCTGAACAGGAAAGGTGACATACTGGTCAGCCCAGTGAGTGAATGAGTCCCATCGAGGAGTCACCTTTCGGGTCCTCCCTCTCTGTCAGCCTCCCCGTAGGCCAGGCTGGCTCTTCAGGGAGATGAAGGTACCATCCATCCTAGTAGTGTGATTTGGTGGGTAACCCTAAGGCCACCAGAAATAGCTTTCTTATTGGCCTGTGAAGTTTCCAGAATGGTCCTCGAACCAAAACACAGGGGCTCTGAAAAGCTGAATAATTTGCCACTGCTAGAAAGTTATGGCCTTGATTATAAGCTCAATATTGATTGAGTTCCTGGTTTTGATTTTTAGCTCAACATCTATTTAGTGGAGAGTGGAGAAGTATGCCCACTTGTGGCAGCATTTACTATGTGCCGGGCATTGTCCTGAGCATCTGCTGTGAATTTTCTCATTTAATCCTGCCAAGCACTCTAGAAGGAAGGCAGTGTGGTTACTGTCAGTCTGCAGATGAGGAAGAAGAAGCACAGAGAGCTTAGGTTCCTTGCTGACGATCACAGAGCTGGAAATGACAGAATCAGATTTCTAACCCAGGTGGGCTCTAGCTTTAAAGCCCACACAATGTTGTCTTTAATATGCCTATTGCACTTAAGCAAATCAAACCCCCATATAGAACCATATGGAACCAGTTCTACTTCTTTACAAGGAAGCTGGGGGCTGGGGAGGCCAGGAGGTGTAAATTACAGAGCATGGGCCTCCGCTGCAGATGCCAGCCTTGAGGGAGACCTTTGCATGAAGTCTGAGGGATGTTCAGAGCATCCTGATAGACCCTGAGCTCCTGAGCAGAGGCGGGCAAGGAAAGGTGCTGAGCCTCTCCGACACCCTCCAAGCGAACACTGTGATATCACCTGAATGGAAGGTGTTTGAAGCTGTTAGAGAATCGAGGGTCACCATGTCTAATGCCCTTATTTTACAAATGGGAAAAGGTGAGGCCCAGAGAGAGGCAATCACATAGCTAGTTAGTTGTGACAGGGCCAGGGCAAGGTTTTTTCCTTCCATAACATATTGCCTCCCTTATATGTGTGGAAGAATTAAACTCTGAACAAATCAGAGATTTTAGCAACTCATTCTGAGCCAACCAACCCTAAACATCACCTTTTTTTTTTTTTCCCCCTAGCTTAACTGGAAAATGCAATCACAATTCTGAGGCCATATCTTCAGGACTCCTTCACTAAGGCTGGCAGAGGATCTGGTTGTCCTCACTAATTTTGAGCTCAGAGGTGAAAGATGTCCCCAAACGGCATGAAAGTATCAAACCTCCTCTGACTGGATATATATTTTCAGCTGGCA